>NC_141687.1:1183694884-1184253596 GCF_964263255.1 Lissotriton vulgaris
TAACAATTGCTTCTTTCCATTCACTGGGAAATTTTCCAGTCTCTGTGACATTATTATTGGTCAATGCAAGATGTTCTGTGACATTGTCTGGGTCAAGTTGTGAGATTTCAGGTGGACAGGGATCCCACGGGGAGCCAAGTTTAATACCCATCAAATGCGTTTTAACTTGAGGCACCGTAACTTGTGAAAAACAAGACAGCACAGGAGAATTCTTCAGAGAAGTAGGTGGAGAGGCAATAGTCAAAGTCTCCTGATTGCAAGGAAGATTAAACTCAGAGTAAATATTCAAGATCCTATCTCTGGAAAAAAACAGCTAGTTCATCACAAAAAACATTAGAAGTGTGAGAATGACTAATGTTCCTCTGACATTTTCAAATGTAACACGTTAACCGCCTTACTGAGCACACAAATCTTTGTATTTTTGCTGTGTTCCTATTCAAATAGTATGTTCTAGTTTTGTTCTTCCTCTTAACTTAACTTATTTTACAATCACACCAGGATTTGTTACGTACTTTTGTATTGTGTTATTTTTAGCAATTGTCATTTGAGACATGCTATACTGCTGATTTGGCCTTTTCGTTGGTTTGAACCATTTTTATCACATCTAATTTTATCACACTTGTAAAGTGTTTGGACAGCCCGTTGATTTAGTATGCACTATATAAACCACAAATAAAACATTAGAAATTGATTTCTAAACCATTCCAATGGGTTGTTGTTGTGCGTTTTATCCTAATTCTGTATTTTTCAAAATGAAAAAAAGCAAATCTGTACTACTCCTAATTAATTAAGTGGTATATGTTGTGGAAATTGGTGCATCAATAGCCGTTACTTGTACCTATGTACTTCTATGATATAATCTTCAATAACATATTTCAAAAAAATGAAAAAGGAAAGGGATGGAATGCTAAATTTATCGACTGTGACGTTAGAACATAAAAAACTAACAATAAAGTCCAAACTTTGTGTCACAATCACAAATCCTTATCCATCTCTATAGATTATTTTTTTTGCCATTGAGGGTGTACTCTCAATGTGTCATATAGGGTAGGTATTGAAAAAGGTTATCCATAGACAAGACTGTCTACATAATCATACAGTCAAACAGTCTACTTGAAAATCACCCCACTCATCACTACTCCATCAGCCACCAGGCGGTATTTGTGTCAAACAAAAGTAAAAATATCCTCTTAACCTATTACTGGTTTATATCATACACAAGAGTTCAAATTTCCACATATAGATTATATGCTATACTATTTTACAAGGTCATAAAAACACCTCTTTACTTTCTGTAAGAGCACCCATGTTCTTCAGCCGATATCACAAGTCCGTTTCCTATTTTACTCTGAAGTATGTTATTGTCGCTTTCTAAACTGATGTAGATGACTGCTGTCTTTAGTTTACTGTGTTTTTTATATAATCAAGTGAGTTTCCAAAATGGGGATAGGGTGAAAATATGCTATACTGCATCATTGATATTGCATAAGCACATCATTACAGGTTGCTTTTCATACTACTGACCACTTATCATATTGGGACTTTCTTAGAATCCATTTCAAAATATATTTATGTGTGGTTATATAAAACCAGAGCATACACCGAGAAGGATGATTAATTCAAAAAGGATTAAACATCAAAGATATTTCATCAAGTATTATTTTTAAAAATGATAAAAAAGAAGGAAGCTTTTATGAGAAGATGTACTATTTATAATATGTGAATGGCGTTGCATATCAGAAATGAGATTATCTTTCTAGCTATTTCTGATCCCTGGCAGTCTTTAATATCCCTAAAGTGCATATGTATTGTGCCGATTTAAAAGTGCAATGATATTTGCAATGTTATATACAGAAAAGACATGAGATTACAACAAATCAAAACAGTCAGAATAAACTTTGCTTATTTTTCACAATCTCATGTGCCAGGCAAAGCTCAGCTGTACCTAATAGTTATTTTCCTACACTGTTTAAAACTTTCGTATAGCAACAATTGATCATTGGATCTATAGGTCCTAAACATACAATAACAGCCTGCCTACCGGTGCAGATTCACAGCTCAATAAAAAATTATTTCAGCATTTTTCTTCGTTCGTTTGACTGTCCCAGGCATGCACATGTAATGTGTGTAACGCTCTCCTCCCCATTATTACATAGTATTCAAAATGTTTTTGTAGTTATTGTATTCCAGTCATTTTCTTCACCTGGGATTCTGCCAAAACGATAATAAAATCGATTTTCAATTTTCTTGCCTAGCTATGGTTGAATTGTGAGTGTTTCCTATTCATTGATCGGTTCCATGATGGAATATCGTTAACATAAATATCGTCCAAAATAAATATCGTCACTAAAATATCGGTTACATTAATATCGTCATCCTATACTTAAACAAGGAATGACACAAATATCGACGTTTTTTTTATCGACAACCCTAATATCGTTCACACTAATATCGACAACATAAATATCGACTACTACATTATCGACTTTATTTTAAATAACATTACCTTATACATATATATCGACTACACTAACATCGACGACCTCTCTGCTTATATAAAGATATAAAAAATATCGACTTTTAATTACCAACTCGATATGCACTATTATCTTTTTTTTACTCACTTTTTTTTCTAATTTACGTGACAAAACTATTCACACATATAATTATTTATTTTTCCTATTACTTATTTATATAAAAATAAATAATATATGTCTAAAAATGTTACATTTACTGATACTATCATACACTCCGATGGCCTAAATGTGAAACACGTTGCATTATTTTCTACATATAAACTATTTACATATAAAACTAAATAACACATATAAAACTTTTTACTTTGTAATTTAACAAACACATAGTGATGCAACAAACTCTTACGAAAATAACGGATTTCTAATTCAAAATAATGTTCTCAACCAATGAATTTGAAATTTCACTAATTGAACCAATAAACAGCTACCATTAATTAACTCACTAATATAAAAACAATTACACACTTAACGTAATTTACCATTTTTGGCCCAAACTTGGAGAAAAACGGTTACCTTGCTGAGAGAAGAGAATACAAACCTACGACTACAACTACAAAACGTTATACTACACTTCAAGTATGTAAAATCCCATTCCTTTTTTCATTCGATCTTAGCAAAAAGTAGATAAACTCCCTAATTTAAAAACTGTTCTTCTTTAGAGTTAAAAGAAAACATGTTGAACTTATCAACAACAACCAGAAACTTAGATGTAATAACAGTTATAAACAACCTTATCCATTTATACTTAGATAGCTGATAAAAATTACTTAAACTTGCTAAGTAAATGTACAATTTACTTCATATGCTAATAGCTACTATCATCCAAATACTATAAGTAACACAATGATTATTTTTTCAACAGAGTCTACAAAAATATTTGCCTATCTACAACTACACTACCAACATCTTCTACTACATCAAGTAAGTATAATCACTGTATATATAACAATTCTGAAAGTAAAATCTAACTCCTATTACACTAAATTATGTCTTTCAATTATTCTTTAACACTACTACAGAACTTAAAAAGGAGAAAATTCATAAAGAGAAATAAGAATAAAAGAATTACCAGTGAAGCCACATTGTAAGTATATGTTCACGCTTTTTCCTGCACTTCTACACACCTCTATAAATAGTGTTCAATGTTCATAAAAATACATATATATATTTCCACAGATCTACCTTAGACATGGCAACTGGAGCAACTTTCATTACTTCGCAAAAAGGGAAACTAATGCTGAGCTACATGGGTTACACCTACACCCAAGAAAGAATAAAAGCGAATAAGACCCATTGGAAATGTAGCAAATATTACTCAAGTGCATGCTATGGAAGAGCAACAACTGTTGATAACAATGTGGTAAATGTACGTGAGCATAACCACCCACCAAATGTAACAGAAGTGGAAGTTAGAGAAGCACTAGAAACATTGAAAGATGCTAGTACAGGATCACAAGAAACAAGCACTAGTATTTTGAAAAATGTTTTAAGCAAAGTGCCAGAACATGTGACAGGACAGCTACCTTCTATTCCCAACTTAAAAAGATTAATTGCAAAAACTAAACGTGCTTCAGATCCAACTCCACCAACCCCAGAAAGTTTTCAGGATATAAAAATATATCCTGAATATACCATTACACATAATGAGGATAAATTCTTAATGTATGACAACAACAGTCATGACAAACGAATTTTACTTTTTGCTACTAATAGTAATTTGCAAAAACTGAAATCATGTGAAACATGGATGATGGACGGGACTTTTAAAGTTTGTCCCAAACCTTTCTATCAACTTTACACCATCCATGGTGAATACCAAGATACAAATATCCCTCTAATTTGTACTCTGCTGCCAAACAAAACAAATACTACCTACGTTGAACTTTTAACAACGATCAAAGAATTAACTGATAATTACTATCCTCAAAGAATTATAATTGACTTTGAAATGGCCATGATTCAAGCTATCCTTAAAATATATCCCCATACCTCAATACAAGGTTGTTATTATCACTACAACCAAAGTATATGGAGACACTTACAAAAATCTACTTTGAGCATTGAATATTCTACAAACAGTCACTTTGCTTATCAAATAAAAAAGTTAATTGCATTGGCATATGTACCAACAACAGAAGTAGCTAACTACTACAATTTATTAATTGACAGCCCTTTCTACCGCACCAATGAGAAAAAACTAACTCCCTTCTTGGACTATTTTGAAGATACATGGGTTGGAAGATTACATCGTTCAGGCCACCGTAGACAACCTAAATTTCAAATTCCATGGTGGAATGTGTATGCTAGTACAATAGCACAGAAAGCAAAAACTAACAACGCAGTTGAAGGATGGCATAATGCCTTCCAATCCACTTTAGGAAGAAGTCAACCAACACTTCACAAACTAATCCAAAGCATTAAAAAAGAACAGAGCTACCAAGAACTCAGAATAGAGCAATCCCTTTCTAAAATTGGCCCTAAACTAAGTAAACAAACATTAAATATGTACGAATATCTCCAGCAAAAAACTAGAATGTACCCAAGTATAGAAGGTCTAGCATACTTAGACCTAATAGCTAAATCCATCCTTTAAATATAAATACCTAAAAAGTAAGCAAAGCATAACAAAACATCCTATGTAGTTAAATTTAGTTACATTATGTCATGTAAAAATATAAATAATATATTATTACAAGACATAATAAAATTACATTTAACTAAATAGTACACTATAACACAATGCAACCGAAAAGTAAATATCACTTTTACTTACGGTTCTGCTGCTGTAGAATATATTCCACGGTGATACTTTCCACAGCTATCCATATAGTGTTTAAAAATCCCAACAAAATGCAAAAAATACAACTGTTTGATAATAGTCCCACGTCGCAATCCTCTCGAAATTGAAATCATTAAAAAGTTGATAAATAATCACGAGTAAAAAAGTAGAAAACCCGAAAAAGCAGGGAAAGTAAAAAAGTATGGACCTGCTTTAAAAAAAAAGCGTAACAATCCATCTGCTCCCCAAAACGAAGACCTGTAAATAATCAAAACAAAACGCAACCTCAAAATATACGAAAAACACATAGCCTACACATAGTATAGAAAACATATGAAAACATCTCAAATCTTCCATTAATATAACACTAAACGTTACTTGTGTTCGAACTACCTCACAAAGTACGTTCTACATAACGACGCTAAATAACACGTAATTCGCACATAAAGAGTAAAGTACTACACATATCGAAACGTACACACTACAACTATCACTAAAATAAACTTAAATATCTTTAAAATTAATGTAAAATAAACTTACCTTCACCAACAAGAAGCAGCTCCCAACCGCGAGGTTCCGTTTTCTAAAATGACCCAAACAACGATGTTGATAGAGTAAAAAGTGAAGTTCTAAAAACAAAATGTCTGCATAATAAAAACTAAAATAGGACTAAATACCCTTTTGATTAAAAATAAATTGTATTAAATAGCATAATATTTTCCATGTTTAGTAATATTTTTTTTTATTGTTAAAAAACATATGAATATTGTAAAATATACCTTAATATGTTCAATAGAATTATGTATTAATTGTTTATTGTATATTAAAAAATGTTTTTCATTGTTAAATAATTTTCTCTGATATTAAAAAATGTAAATTTATGTAATGTACATATCTTGATAAAAAAAGGACATAAAAAATATGTCATATATGAAATTTTATTTAAAATTATTACAATTTAATATACTAATTTTTGCATTATTGAAACAGTATTTATGTACAAAACTGCAATATAATTTGTTACCAAAAATAATGTTAAATGTTTTATGAAATGTTCAAAATCTTTACAGTAACAAATTAAACTATGAATAAATAAAAATATTTTTAAAAAAATCTTTTGTTTATTAATTTATAAACTTGTCATATATATCTAGAAATGTTATAAAAATGTTTTTAATTCATATTGTTGAAATGAATATCACAACATGACATACATTATTCTTATTAAAAATAGTAAATAGATAATACAGGATAATAAACCATAATAATTAACTATTCTAACTCCAATCCAACATAAGTCAGGGTAAATGTGGATAGTAAACCATGATAATTAACTATTCTAACTCCAAACATAACATAACTCAGGGAAAGTGCTGGATAGTAAACCATAATAAATTACTATTCTAACTCCAATCCAACATAAGTCAGGGAAAGTCCTGGATAGTAAACCATAATAAATTACTATTCTAACTCCAATCCAACATAACTCAGGGAGAATGCTGGATATTAAACCATAATAAATTACTATTCTAACTCCAATCCAACATAACTCAGGGAGAATGCTGGATAGTAAACCATAATAAATTACTATTCTAACTCCAATCCAACATAAGTCAGGGAAAGTGCTGGATAGTAAACCATAATAAATTACTATTCTAACTCCAAATATAACATAACTCAGGGTAAGTGCTGGATAGTAAACCATAATAAATTACTACTCCAATCCAACATAAGTCAAGGAAAGTGCTGGATAGTAAACCATAATAAATGACTATTCTAACTCCAATCCAACATAACTCAGGGAGAATGCTGGATAGTAAACCATAATAAATTACTATTCTAACTCCAATCCAACCTAAGTCAGGGAAAGTGCTGGATAGTAAACCATAATAAATTACTATTCTAACTCCAAACATAACATAACTCAGGGCAAGTGCTGGATAGTAAATCATAATAAATTACTATTCTAACTCCAATCCAACATAACTCTGGGAGAATGCTGGATAGTAAACCATAATAAATTACTATTCTAACTCCAAACATAACATAACTCAGGTAAAGTGCTGGATAGTAAACCATATTAATTACTATTCTAACTCCAATCCAACATAAGTCAGGGAAAGTGCTGGATAGGAAACCATAATAAAATAATATTCTAACTCCAATCCAATATAAGTCTGGGAATGTGCAGGATAGCAAACCATATAATTTTTTCTATCTAAATTATATTTTTAACCCTATTCCCCTATAATACCAAAAACTCACTTCTTCAATATTAATTTATAATTTTTTAAGAATATAAATAAATAATTATCGTGTAACATTTTACATTTCGATGTAAAATTTTGAATTCATGAAATTTTTATACTTTATAAATATTTTATACTATTTCTTAACACTACATTTTTTCTTCAATACCCACCCTAATCCCCTATAATACCAAAAATTTGCTCCTAAAATTATATTTTGAAATTTATAATTATATTTTTAAATTTAATTTCGTGAACAAATCGAAATTTCAATTTACAATTTCGCATTTTTAATTAATTTCTGATTTTTTTTATTTTTTAAATTTTTTTATAACATAATTTTAAATTACTACCCACCCTTATCCCCTATAATACCAAAAACCCGCTCCTAAAATTTTATTTAGAAATTTTAAAATATAATTACTACTGTAATTTCGTGAACAATTCAAAATTTCAAATTAAATTTTCGCATTCTTAATTATTTTCTGATTTGTTTTAATTTTTAAAAATTTTTTATAACATAATTTTAAATTACTACCCACCCTTATCCCCTATAATACCAAAAACCCGCTCCTAAAATTTTATTTAGAATTTTTAAAATATAATTACAATTTTTATTTCGTGAACAATTCGAAATTTCAAATTAAATTTTCGAATTCTTAATTAATTTCTGATTTGTTTTTATTTTTTAATTTTTTTTATAACATAATTTTAATTTACTACCCACCCTTATCTCCTATAATACCAATAACCCGCTTCTAGAACTTTTACAATTCTTTTATATAATTTTTTTTTAACACATAATATTGCTAGTAGTAGTTTTGTTACTTTTGTAAAAACATAATACAGATTTTTTTATTAATTTTATAACACCTTATATTTTTTTGTCGATATTATAAACAACGATATTTTAATAAACGATATTCTGTTCGTCGATATTTATTATTGACGATATTTTTGTCATTCTCACAAAACGATATTTTTTGCAACGATATTTACTACTACGATATTTTTTACATTCGATATTCTAACGACAATATTAATGCTAGTCGATATTTTCCCGTCGATATTCTATCTTTATACCCATTGATCACCAACTAGGCATGGGCTTTGCTAGCAAATTTCCTGTTATCATTCAAAACAGATACTGTCTTTACTGTCTTATTGATCAATTTTTTGAGAGCGGTTGAAAGCAGGGGATTTACCCACATTGATTGAAAACCCAGATAATCTTTTGCAGCATTTAAGTAAATATGGACTGGAGTTTTTTTCTTTCATTTGCATCTCTTCCCATAAATCTCGGCATAAGTGATTTTCCGAGGCTTTTCCTATTCTATTCCAAGTTTTCACACATGACACCTTCCTTGCTATTATTTGATTTGTAAGTCCAAACTCCATTCTTATCTGGGCTTGTGGTGCTTTTAAGGGAAAGCGAGACAGAGATCTAAGTACATTGTTGGAGATAACATTTAAGAGAACAGCGTCCCTGCCGCAACGTACTTCACTACCGTATGTGATGGTTGATAGATGTCTGGCTGAAATTACTTTCAGTACTGGTGTATGGCTGAAACCATCTAAACTTCTTTTTAGGATCTTGAATGCCTTTGTCACAGAGATAGCTTGCCTCTTCAATTTCATTTTATGCTGCTTAAAAGGAACCCGATCATCAAAAAGTACTCCCAAGTATCTAAGGATTTGCTTCAATTTCTTTTCTTCCTAAAAACCATTTCTCCTTTTTTTTATTTTTCTGCTCACTTCCATGGTCTTAGTTTTCTTTTGGTTAATCGCCAGCCCATTTGTTATGGAGTATACAGAGAGATGATCTATAAGTCTCTGCAGACCTATTTTTGTCTTGCTATGTAAAATAAATAATATCATCAGCACATCAGGTTAAATATGGGCATAGAGCCCAGTTACTGAGGATGAGAATTTACTGTATCCAAAACAGGGGTAAGATCTGCTAAAAATAAATTGAATAGGTACAGAGCAAGAACACAACCCTGCTTTAGGCACTGATGCGTCTCTATTTTCCTTGACTATCTACATCAGTCATATTATAAACAAAAATGGAGAGTGAAAGGATTTTATCCACCTCGGTGGACGGAAAGATACTCCCGATCTCCTGGGTAGGTAACTATATAACAAAAAGGAGGAGTACCACCATAGATAAGGCTAGAAAGCGATATCTGTGGGATGGAATTCTAATGAGGAAAAAGAAGAAGTCCTTCTCTGTTTTTAATAAACCCCTCACTCACCGACCTGGTCGGTGACATGCTTCATCATCGGGGCCACCTTGACAGCCGAGTGCCATCAAGGTGTGCTGCAACACCTGGGATACAGTGGAGCGGGTATGTTAGTGATGAATGTAGAAAAAAGAAATCAGTGAGTTAAAAATTGTCCTGGTATGGCTTATACAAAATTTTATTCTAAGACTACTGGACAATAATAAAAGCAGTGTGTGTCGATACAGTAAAGGTTTAATTATGACCAAAAGTATCTGTGATATATGTGTGAGGTCTACATGTTTCAAACCGTAAGGAAATTGCCGGTTTTTCTTCAGGACCAAATAAAGGAGTTGGGCGGTCAGGGTACACTAACACCCTGCCATACCTGCAACCCTTTGTTCCCAAATAACAAAAAGTTGTTATAGGGCAAAGAAAAAGCAACCCAAAAGTGGTTGCATTAAAAAGCAGAAAAACTCCTCTTTAGGGGTTAGAATGCTGCACGGGTTTAGAGGGAAGGGAGGCCACAGTACAGGAAACGTATTAGTTTCAGTGGTCTGTCTACAGCCGTATACCTATTGCGCAAAGCAAGGCGGAATACACCAGCAAGATAATTTGTGCCATAAGAAACTTCGATTCACTGAGTCGAAAGCATCCTTATCATCCACATAGCACTGATATAATGCGTGGTTCTTATTCATCATTTTGTCCGTTATTAATGAAACTGCCAGGAGAATAGTGTCAGTTCCTTGACCTTGGGAAACTCCTGTTTGGTTAGGAGGGACAATGCCATTATCACTTGACCATTCCAACAATTCATTAAGAAGCAGATTAGCTAAATATTTGGTCTCAACATCCTGTAGGGTAATTAGGCGATAGATTTCTGGTTGCTGCCTATTTCCTTCCTTGAAGATTGGGATAATTATCAATCTCCTCAATGAATCTGGAACCATCTCTTTCTGCAATGCATCATTGTATGCCTGAGATTACGTACTTGACCAAAATAATATGTTATATTTAAAAAGAGCTTGTGGCAGCCCGTTCTGCCCCGGGGCCCTATGTACCTCTATGTATTTCTTTACTTATTTGAGCTTGTGATATTTGATGAGGTGAAAAATGCTGTGGATGCCACTGCATTCTTTTCTCTCCAAGGTACTGTATAGTTGATTAAGCAGTACGTGTTTCTGAAATGGACAAATCTTGCAGCAGTCCTATGAGGAAATTGTGTTTCTGCAGGCTCATTCTCACTCCACCCCCCCCCCTGTTTGACCTTTAGGTGCTGGTGTACTGATTGTAGTGCACTGGGCCCTGCAAACAGGCCTTGGTACCACTGCTCCAAACCTTTAATAGTTACATGTCTAATTGGTTCACCCATAATAGGCATAAGTTAACTTACTTATAAGTCTGTAGCATATGGTACATGGGGTAATCAGGTCCTGTAAGTTAAAGTGTTCCTCTGGACTTCAGCACTTGATTTGGCACCATTAGTGGGACCATGCAAAGCATAACTCCCAGCCTGCCTTTAATTGCAGGTTTGAAGGACAGTTTTACACTGCTAACTCGATTTGCTATTTAAAGTCATGGCAAATTCCAAACCTTCCCTTTTAATGGATGTCACTCATTAGCAGACCTAATGAGCCCTAAGGGAGAGTGTGGGGTATTAAAAGAAGGACATGCATTTTTACATATCCTGACAATGCAAACTCTACATTGTAATTTTTACTGTAGGAAGGCTAGTAGCCCTATTAGCGAGTAAAGAGTTACATGCTGAGAACTCAGCAGTGCTAGCTTCTGAACTGGACTACTAATTATGACATGCCAAGTCAAATTTAATGTAACTTTTCTACAAATGACCACTTAAGAAAGTTACAAGCATAAAACGCATGCGGGATGATTGGCCTCCCCTATCTTGTTGCACTTTTTAAAGTTGACACTTTATTGCTCAAAGCTTTCCAGTAACTGTTTACAGTTGCACACAAGCTATTGTCCTCAAGGCAGTCTTCTGCCCTCCTGTGGAGAGTTGTGAATGACTCTCAGGAAGGAGCACAAAGGGCTTGCCATGGAAAAGGTAAGAACTCCTCCTGACAGGAAGGTCAGAGGATGTGAGGGACTAAAGTATACACAAAAATGATGGATGGAATGCTTGAATTATTCTCAGCCACTGGTAATTGCTCGGGCCACATCTTGATCCATTGTTATTTTTCACACTATGGTAACTAAGTTTGGGCACAGCTATATCAAATCATTCTTGACTCTGCCCCAATTGGAACAGTCCAGGACCGGTTTCACTCTAATGTGGGTACCATGCTCACTATGTCACTGGAACCAACCTGTACCCGGCTGATGAGCCCATTACTAGAGCGAAACCGGTTCTGGGCTGCTTATATTCAGGATAGACCTGGCTTGGCAGTTCAGGCTGGACTGTTCTCATGAAGAACAGGGTCAAGCCTGATTTGCACATGGCTGGATCCAAACTGAGGGAGCATGGTGAGCAAAAGAATGATGGGTTGGAGTGCTATCTTGAGCTAATGCCAGTGGTTAAACTTATTGCAGGCTCCCTCCCATCACCTTTTGTGTGTTTCACAAACAGGTTGTGAGCCCAGAAGGTGACCTTCAAAGGGAAAGCTGATATTGTAGGGGAATTGGTAGTCACACATGAAAGGAGCTGCTCTTTTGTTTCAGTAGACAGGCTGGCATTTTGGGCATAGGGGGGGAAGATGCTGTCAAACTGTTTTTTCCATTGGCATGTAGCCCCCAGGTAGCAACTTTTCTGGGATGCGAGAAGGAGTTCCGCACACCATGACAATGGTTCTGTCATGCTGGCAGTGGACAGAGTGGCTAGAGAGATGCCACACTTCACAGGAAGTTGTTACAAGACGAGAGGGGGCTTGGTAGTTCTTTGTCTAAAAGTTGCCCCATCCCCCACAGGCAAGAAATGACCATAAAAGTGCCACCCCTGACACTCAGTCCTCCGATAATTTCTGCACTGGAGTGAGGACTGAAGAAGACTGCCCTGATATTCCGTGGTTAAAACAATGATTGTTTGCAACAAAGACTGGTTTGCGCCTGCTGCACCTTTGGCTAACAAAGAAACAACTGTGCCTGTACTACCCGCTTGATGAAAAGTCATCCACAAGCCCCAGACAAAGAAAGTGACTCCAAGGATCATTTGCCGGATTCCCTGTTACGGCTCTAGGTCCATAAAAGCTGAAGAAGTTTGCTTTGTCAAATTAGCAGCCAAGAAAACCTAATCTCCGCTGACCACTGAACTGCAGCCTGAGAGACCAAATCCCAACCCTAAAAAGTTGCACTCAGGACTGCTAGAGGTTGGAATGCAGTTCAGTTGCACAGCAAGAAAGTTACTGCCAGTAAAAGGGAACCACTGGTTTCTCTGAAGCTGAAGACCAGTAGATCAGTGGCAACTGGTTTTTGCCTGTAGATCACCCAACTTTAATTGACATCAACCCCTTAGCCCAAAGTCACTCCTTGGTGTTTGTGGACCTTAGAGTTGCCACTGGAATACCTCCAACACCAGCTTAGCATTCTCAGCATCCTTGAACTTCTTCATCATCCTGCAGCCCTCACATCAGGACCTTTCCATTCATTCCTGATGTGGTTCACCCATAAACTCTGAAACTGGGCTGGAGAATTCTCTAACTGCAAGGTAACTGTTCAATTAGACCTTATTGGTCCTTGTGTACCCTAGTAACCATTGTCAAATAACTTGTTATAGTTAACCCTAAACCTCAGGTCTCAGTAGATTACAATGATTAATTGCACCAAATGAAAAGCTGGGATTTATTATTTCTTGAAAGATTTATAGCTCTGGAACACTCTGGTGAATATTTGTCATTGAGGTATCTAACAATAAAGAATGCAACCTATTATTATAAATTTGTGTCTGTTTTTATTGTGTCTCATTTTCATCTTATTCAACTGTTTAGGTGCTTCTTAATGCTTTACACTTGTTCCTCTGATAAAGCCTGACTACCGCGAAACACAGCTGGCGATGACTGAGCTAAGATTTTTCAAACAAACCTGACTGGATCTGCTACAGCATTGTAACATTATTACATGGAGAGAACACACAACCACACCATATAAAAAGCCACGTTCCTCATAACTCCTATATTCCAGGGTTTCTTTCTCCACCATACAGTATCAATTAGTTATCAAACAGCACTAGATATATTTAGCTTTAATTAGAGGAGTGGTTAAAATTAAAGATGAAGCTTATATCTAATCTCCTTTTTGTGAATCAAACTCACTTTCAATACACTTACAGTTCACACTCTTACTTCAGTGTTGGCCATACCTCTGCTTTGGTGATGGCTTGTGCTGTCTGATGAAAGCATTGATAAAGTTCCAACTATGTCTTCTTTGCAGAACCTAATCTTATGTTGTTGTGGAGAGGAAACTGTCTTACCTGATAGTATTGAAATCCACCTATAGGCTTCTAAGCTAAAATTCAGTCTTGCAGCCTAAAAACAACCCCATATTGCCATCTGTATACATGTGAGCTATAGGTGGACAGCCACATTGTTCTCAATTCTGTATTGTTTACAGCCGGGGTGAACTGAATTATTGAGTAGCAGTATAGTGGGAGACGAGAAAGAAGTGAAAACAAATCTATTTGCTGAGGAAATCCAAATAATCAGTTAGAATGTTTGCAATAGGGTTCCTTTAATGATATGCGATGCCGACCCTCTTCCAAAGCAACATTACCAATTTCAGAGAATGTATTCCAACGCCCTCTCCATGAAACACCAAAACGTAACTCTGGACCCCCAATTGCATTTTAGGTTACGGTTACAGGCAATGCAAAGTATCTATTTCAGAGCCTAGAAAAGAAGAACCAGCTCTGGCTAATATCTTAATAGAATTTACCAGCCGAATAAGCAATCTCTTAGCAGTACTGTAATTAACCAACCCTCTTTTACCATAGCTGAGGCTATCCTGTTTTAGGTTTGAACCTATAATAACTGATAAAACCCAGCCGAAATGGAAATAGCATTCACCAGTATAAACATATAAACTCTGAAGAAACACCTTCGCAACCACAAACCAAATGTCATTCAAAGAAAGGAAAAGGTGAGTGTTTCTTCCTGAATGGGCAAATACAACATATCTTTGTCATACAATGCAGCTGCAAGAAACACTGGGCTGGCATTATTCTGCTTGAGTTTTGTTTTTTTAGGGATGTCACTAAAATATAATTTCTTCTTCCTTTTGCTTTTTTCAGTTTTGTGGTCTTTGGTCTAAGGATGAAGGGTTTTAAAGCATGTTTTAGGTCCTATTTAATTATTTTATGAACTGTAGAGAATCGGAAAAACATCAATATCTTATTTGATATTTTGAATATGTTTGAATCTTGCACTGATAGGTAAAATTGCTGGTTTCATAAAAATCTTTATGTACCATCACATTTATCCACAGTCAGAGAATGTGTGCAACCCTTTGATATATCAGCCCCCTTTTCTAGCGAGTCAATATTTACTGTAGGTGAATTGCCAAATATCCCATGCTTTCAACATTCAACTGAAGGTGCAGTGATAGGTATATGTGAAAAGAGTGCTGTCACCAAGCATCAGGAATAGTGGCGAAAACATGACACCAGATGTTTGGAAAACATGATACGCAGTGTCACTTGGAATACAGCTGCAAAAAGTTTTACGAAGTTCAACAAAGATGGGAGTGATTTTGTTTGTATTTGCAGTAATTCAGCTAAGTATATGAAAAAGTTGTGTGATAACCTGTCAAAATCAGTACCTGAGCTGAAATGCTTCCCTGATCCTTGCCACTAACTAGATGTTAATAAAGAATGGTAGTGACTCTATAGTCCATTGTGGTGCACTGTTCCGTTATGCACAGCAAATAAAACACCAATATTTCTCATTTTGTACTTTGTGTGGCATCAAAGAAAGTCATCCCAACTGTGTAATTTGCTTCTGGTTCTGAGTCCTAGACTCCGTGAATGCTATATTATCCATGCAGTGACCATTTGTCGAATGTTTGCTTAGTGATGATGCCAAAGGCAAGAAACGTGAGGATCTTTGGTCGCTGATTGATATTGATATGAAAAAGTACATTCTACTGCATTCTTAGATTTTTACATGAAAACTTGACTACTGTAGTGGACATAATTGAAAAACTAGAGTCTGAAAATACCCTTGTCTACCTGGTGTTCAGCGTAATTGGTGTAGGTGTGAAACATCTCCTTGAGAGTAGGCTGGGCACACTTTTAGTGACTTTGCCACTACAACATGCACCATGTTGGAAGTTTTGCCACTTGGTAACCAAAGAAATGTTGAGGAACAATTCAAGATTTTTTTTCTTTACAGTGCATGAGAAATGGCTTGCCATGATGCATAGAAATGTCCCCTCACAAACCATGGAATTTGAAGTCAATGAAGCCTCGCTAAGATACTCTGCACAACCTCTAGATCCCTTCCGTTAAGGAGAATTTTCTACAGACTTTGAAAAGTACTGCTTCATTTTTGACCACTTTATTAACTGAGACCCTATGCGCCCAGTTCCACGCATGTTTCAGAACCTGTCCCAGAGAACCACAATTTTCAGGGGCAGCAGTATTGGCATGGAAAGCTATATCAGAGATCAGAGTTAACAAAATTAAGTATTTGTTGTTTTGGCGTTGCCCGTCTCAAGTGCCAATGTTGAGAGGGCCTTTTCACAGATAAACTTTTACATAAGAAGGAAAGAGCGAGAGTGCATGGCCAAAGACTCACTAAAGAAGTATTGTATGGTGTACTACACTAAGTTTGATTTGTGAAAATGTATGTGGACCTCCTATATCCTGTATGCACACTGTCTATACACATGAACTATCAGTATAGACAGCAAGCAATAATAAAAACAAAACATTCCATAATCACCGGAAAAACACTGTTTCTGTTGTTTTTGATGGTGCGAAAATGTGTAACCACTGGTAACCTCTGTTTTTTTAAGGTATTGAAAACACTGAAAAATTGCACCAGAAGTTACCAAAAATAGAAACTGAAAACAGGAAAGCCTACTGTAGTTGCATCCTAGTGCGACTCACTAAACAGCGACCAATAGCCCCACCATTTACTCACAATGAACAATACTGAACATGTGGCAATGACCAACAGGTGAAAGTTGCTTAAATCTGCATTAAGACCTTAAGTCACAGTTTCTGGATTTGAAACATGTTTCTAGTTTGCATTGCACCTTTCCTTCCTCTTCAATTCCTAAGATGGCTGCTTTATCAATTCACTATTTTTGAGTAATACTGTAAGCTCTGAGCTCTAAGGTTTGACAATGTCACTTTTACTGAAAGAACAGGTTAACTTCCAGGTTTTACATATTATGCATAAACGATCCCCAGGCTACCTGACTGTAAACATACAAATGAATACCATAATTTCTACTCTGCATCTCTTACCCTGGCAACAGGTCCAAAAGAGTCTCTCTCAAGTAAAGAGGATCAAGAGTATTCTGCAGCAAAGAAATAAATATGTATAGTTCCCTTTCCCAAATATGTGTCATTGGATATTGTACTAAGTAATTAAACTTCAACAAATTAGTCAATGTTTACCTTGTCATTATCTACCATGTCCACTATCCTTGCATTACTGGCAGGTATACCGATAGTCAGGTTGTGGACAGGGCCGGCTTTAGAACTGGTGGTGCCTGGTGCAATAATCTTTGTTGGCACACCTCAGTTTATAGTCCTTCTCTCACATGTATTTCATTTAGTTTCAAGTTCTATTCATACCAATGTAGGTGATCAGAGCACTTAACATTCCCCACATATTATACACACATCACAAATAAAGTGTGTAAATCGGTGTATAGGAAATGGTACATAAAACAGCGAGGATTACGATGCATAGGAGTCACATATCATCCATACTGGTAGACATTATATTTTATGAGTCTTTGGCCTGGGGAAGCACAGGCTCAGGATTTAAAATGTAACAGTTGTTGGGTTTTCCAATAAGAATGTATGTCTACTCAAACAAACTCTTTTAAGCAAATGTAGGAAAATAAAAAACGCAGGGAAAAACTTACATTTCTAACCTATGTCTCACAGTTTGCATGCAACTCTTTGATGCCACTTCATAGCTCACTGTGTTATACTAGGATTGAAACTTATGAACTACAAGTAACAAAAGGATCTCTGTGAAAAAAACAATAACCACTGAGCTATCTACATTAAATAGAATAATGTAATCTGCAGACTACTTGTGCTTTGCACCCTCTGCACTACTTTATTTGAGTCAAAACTGTGACCAGATAAAACTCTGGTTTCTCTCCTGTGGGTACATTTATCACTGGAGCTATATTGACCTTTTATTGTTGCCTGAAAATTGCTGGGCACACAAAGAACTCTTCAGCAGGTACTTTTAATGCCATAAGACATTTCAAACTACAGCGCTCCCCCTCACGCTTTGTTCTGGGTGCAGTGGCACCTGTCACACCGACCTAAAGCCAGCCCTAAATGTGGATATTTATAATGTTAGCCTAAATCAAGAGTAGTTGCAAACTATTTTCCAGGGGCCAAAAACAGATGCAGAGTGGTGTGATCAAGTGCCACACAGATGCCAGAAGGGCTAGGTACAGGGGCAAGGTAGGTGTAAAGTGGGTTATGGGGATGCCCATGTAGAGGACGCAGACAGTGGTTTGTGAAGTAATTTGAGGGTTTCATTCCATTCTGCCCTCTACATTAAGCTCCTAGTCTTATAGATTTGAAGGTACTGTGTTATGCTACATCTGAGTCACTATTCCTCTGCTGACGGGTGGAGCCAGACACTGGGACAGTGGCTCAAATCGTGGTTGTCTTGGATCCTCAACCCCAAACTGACTCAATCCTTCATGTGCTTCTGTCTGCCAACCACACTCTAACCTCATGAACGCAGAATTGAAGACAAAGTATTAATTTTGATGTAAAATCACAGAGGGCAAGACATACTAATCTGAATTACAGAATCTAAAACTAGAAAGCCTGGGTTCAATCACGGCTTCCCAACTTGACCAACCTGTGTGAATGGAGGCAACTGTTTTATTTCACTTTGCCTGCTTTTTATTCATTATCACATATCAGTGTACCTTGAAATACAAGAGTTCAGGCTGTGCCTTGTATAAGACCTTCTCTTGTGATTGACTGAATAAGCTATAATGTTGCTCCATGTATAACAACAACCTAGGCCACCCAGAGGGTAAACCTAATAACTGACTCGCCTCTTGGTTCACAAATGGCATTGCCACCAGGGCAGGAGGAGGCAGTAGAACAATCACTTTTAATGAATTCCTCTCAATGCAAGCAATATAAACTGATGTACTGAGGTGAAATGCGTGTTACTGAAGTACACTTTTTGAATTTTTAAGATACTTTCTCATATTTGTACATGTATGTTGAATGATGTCTTTCAAAATGAAAGTGTTCCTAGAGATAGATGGTGCAGGACATCTTTCACTATTTTCCTTTTTGTTAACATGTAAATAAATGCTTGGCCATTCAACAGCTCTCTGAATGTTGGTGCTTATTCGTGTAAATGGCAGCCCAGTCCTGCTGTTCACCCAAGTCACATGCAAAGGTCAGGAGGGCCGCAGGTGGTTCACGAGCCGTCCTTTGAGTGTCACTGTCCTAAGCTATCTGATTTTACAAAAAAAATTCCATGGGATAAAGTACCACCTGCCGCATAATAATGTAAGGATACTGCAAGTCACCAAGGAGTTCTGTGACCATCTTGAGAAACGAGGCTGGAGGCAGAGTCCCCGTAAAAGGTCATGGAACTCTGAGGTGATTTGCAATATCATTATACTGTAGGGCAGGGTGTATTTTATCGCTTATGATACATGCTCACACTATCACCCTTTCCACAAAACGCTTAAGTCCATGGAGTGTTGCTTTTTTGTATGAAAGAAAAATGATGTTTGTAACCATGAAGCCTAAAATATGATCTCTAATCCAAACTTCTACACGCAAAAAGGTATGTGTTGCAAAATCATATTAGAATCAGTTTAATATGTCAGTTTAAAAATGGTGTAGCTCAGAATTTGTAGAAATATGTAGAGAGATTCTACTTCTCAAATAATAAGTTAAAGCATGGAAAAATATTAATTTTGTCATAAACAATTCCTTTCTTCTTACCACCGTTCAAAGACATATTTTGCTTTGGGTTTTGAAATGTTAGCTTTAATTATGTTCTGTAACATGCCTAGTATTGTGATGTCATGACCCCACTGCAATGAGTTAATAAAGTTGAGCGGCTACGTCATTTCCTTTTTACAGGTGACTGAGTGCACCACAAGGGGCCTTCAAAAAGGAAATGATAGACAGGCTTTTATTTAGAGATTACAGGCCCCCACGTAATATATGTTTATTATATAAGGGGAATTCAGCAAGGCATCTTCACCGATAAGTCTGTTATTGGTTCATTCATTTTTTTCTTCCACTACAGACACCATAGGGCAATGGGCAGCCCATTGCAGTGATTGGCTAACTTTACTGTGCGTGACATCATTCTGCCCTTTCACAAGAAGCACATCAACAGAAAAAGCAATCCTTCCTCCCAAGGACTACAATGGCCAGGTGTTTCTTTGAGACCAACATATATTTTATTTTTATCACTGTAGTGAGTTTTTTTTAGATTGTAGAGGGCTAAGCAGATTACTAGCAATAATATTTTGCAAAAACCATGACAAATGAAAACAAGCATTGACAAAGACAACAAGCTGGCAACAACCCAAGACCTATGGGCTTCGCCAGCAGTTGTTTTTTTTTGTCTACCTCAGTGGTTCTTAACCTGTGTTACATGGAATGCTGGGGGTCCATGACTCCTAATCAGGGTGTCCAAAACCGAAGAGAACATTTAAAAATATCAACATAATAATAAGGTGCCTATAAGTAAAGAAGTAAAAATGTAAAATGTTAAAAAATTCTGTAACTGAGAATTAATTAGAAATCGGAAGCTAAAAATTAAGTTAGTATCCTGTAATTGATTTGTGATATGGAAGAATGGGTGTTTTCTCAACTGGATTTAGAAAAGCTTAACCCTTCCTTTAAAAGTAACATATAGATTTGTTTATATTTGTGAATGTCATTGTTCGTCTATGTATTTGTTTGAGGAATACCTGTTTCTATACTTTTGCACATTGTTATGCATTCAAATCATCGAAATTACTTAGGCTTGGGTCCCAGGATTCCTATAATGACTCAGTTGGGATCGCTTGATTCCAATAATGACTCAGTGAGGTCTCTGGATTCCAGTCATTATTAAATGGGGATGCATAGAAGTCAAACGTTTAAGAATCACTGTTCTTCATGGTCAGGCAAAATCAGACCCTCCCACTAAAATTATTCTAAACAGACAAAAAGCTCAAAGGTCATTCCAGAAATTCCATGGGTTGCCGGGGGCCACATTACAGAAGTGCCCCAGGGTGTAACGGGCATTTGCTTCTGCTGTGTGTGCCTCCGGGTCACTTTGGTATCGCAGAAGGGGCTGCAGACACTTGTGCAGCTCCTTCTGTAATACAGAAAGTGCTGGCGCACATGCAGCCTCAGCGCTATCAAGAAAGGGAATTCCCTCGTCGGAATGGGGGTGTGGCCCCATGCAAATGAGGGAATCACTTTGCCTCTGCGCCTGTACTGTATTACTAGCGTGGGCGCAGAAGCAAACATGCCCGTAGGAGCACACTGAAAGTGAACCACATAAAGGTGGTATACTGCCAATGTGCCCTCTGAGGACAGCCCTCTCAAGGGATGAAAGGGGTCTCTTGGCCCCCGCCAGACACTTCCCTGTAGGCGTGTGCAGTCCCTCACTGGACCCGCCCTCAAGGGGATCCATAATTGTATTTGAAATTGCAGGCGGGTGCCGCCTGCACTGTGAAATACGGAACAACTTTTAAACAGCTGCTCCATTTTTCTCTTACTTGATGCACATGGTAAAGTTCTCGAACTTCTTAGGGACTCTCACGATCCTTCCTGCTCTCGTCTTAACAGCTACTGCTCCCTTCTCATCTCCCAGGGTCACAGGGACTGTGTGCCGCCCTCGTCTCTCGCTCTTGCTACCTTCAGCCACTGCTGGTTTCTCTCTGTCAGGCTCTTCTTCGTTTCCTTTCACACTTGCGACACCTCCAGTCGCTCCGTCCTGGTCGTCTCCGATGTTTCTGTTCTCCGTTTCCTCTACTTGCTCTTCCCTTCTCTCTACCTGCTCTGTCCTTCTTCCACCAATTTCTCAGCTCAGCACTTCCTCTCCCATTTCCATGTTTCCTTCTGTTTCCGTCTCCCATCTCAGGATTTTATTGCATTTCGCCATCCTGTCTTGTGACCACACTTTGCCGTCGCTCAGCAACACAGATCTGGCATACGGTTCTAGGACTTGAAGGGGTGGCTTGAACTTACTTTCTCCTTTCCTCCTCAATGAAGCTACCTTCACCCTCACCCAGTCTCCTTTCTCTAGTGTCACTCCTCGCACGTTGCGTCGGTTCTTGTAGTGCTCTGTATATGCCTCTTGTGCTCTCTCCAGGTTACTTTTCACTATCACCGGGGACCATCTGCTCTGCACTACCATTTGTCTCCACGCTATGTTGTCCTTTGTGAACGGTTCTCTTCCCCTCAAGATTTTGAAGGGACTGTAACCGGTACTACCAGCCGTAATGCGGTGAGCCCACAGCATCTTGGGTAGTTCCTTTTCCCAATCTTGGCCATCGCTTATAGCTGCCTGGATGGTTCCCATAATGACTCTGTTGAACCGTTCGACCAGTCCATTCCCTGCTGGATGATATATAGGAGTGTGCTTGACCTCTATTCCGTTCCTGGACATAAACGCTTCCCATTTGGTTGATATAAACTGTGGTCCGTTGTCACATGTTATTATCTTGGGGATACCTTCCTTTACAAATATCACGTTGAGGAATGCTAGTACCGCTTCAGTGTCCACCGTTTCTTTTACTTCTACTTCGGGCCACTTGGAGTACCTGTCTACCAATACTATGGCATATTTCTGTATTCCCTCCATGTTCAAGATAGGCCCTATTATGTCTATGGAAACCATTTCCCATGGGCTGCTGGGCACAGGGAACTTGCCCAATTGTGGTCTTATCATGGTTTGGGTTTTGTCTGCTCTGGAGCATGAATCGCAGTTTCTCACATACCTCTCTACTTGGGGCGTCAATTCCCGGCCACATACGCCTGTCTAGCCATTGCTTTGGTTTTCGTGATCCCTTGGTGTCCTTCATGTAAAATCGCCAACAGGTGTTCTATCAGTCCTTGGGGAGGAATGACTTTGTCTCCCCTCATTAGGAACGTGGGGTTCTCTCCTAGGGACAATTCTTCTCTCACCTCCCAGTATTTCTTCATCTTTTCGTCTAGGTGCCTTTTCTCCGGCCATCCATGTGTCACATACCCTTTGGTCGCCTCCAGGTCATCATCCTGCCTGTACGCTTCTGCCCACTCCTGTTCGCTGATAACCTGTTCCATATCCTGCATGGTCGCCACCATGTATCCCTCCCATCCTGGGGTTTCCTGTTCGTCCGCTTTCTCTTTGGCCGCTGCTCTGCTCAAGAAATCCGCAACCTTGTTCCTGGGTCCTGGTATATACTCCACTTCGTACACGTAGTCCAGGAATCTTAATGTCATTTTCGCTATCCTCGGGGTGGCATGCGCATGTCCACTTGAAGTCAGTACTTTTATTAATGGTTTGTGGTCCGTGCGGACTAAGAACTTGACCCCCCGCAGGAATTGTCGGAAGCGTTCCATCGCATTTACTTTTCAATAACACAGAATTTTTCTTCATTAGGCGCCAGTGCTCTGGATGCAAAACAGACCGTTGATACCTCCCTTTTGTCTGACCTTTGCATCAATATCGCTCCTAGGCCTCGGTCGCTGGCGTCAGTGGTGAGTATGGATTCTGCCGCTTGGTCAAAACCCTTGAGTGGTGTGGCCTCACTCATTTCTGTCTTCAGGGCCTCAAATTCTTCTTGTTCCTCCTTGTCCCACTTGAACCCGTTTCTCTCCTTCAAGAGTTGACGCAGGTAGTGTGTCTTGGTGGCAAAGTTTGGAATGAACTTGCTATAGAATTCTGCCATGCCGAGGAACGATCTGACATCTTCTTGCTTCGCGGGAGCTGGCGCATTCTTTATCGCCTCCATGTTAGCTGAATTTGGTTCAATTCCCTTCTCGCTTATTTCATGCCCCAAGTACGTCACTGACGGCACCCCAAATTTGCACTTCGCCCACTCCGCAGTGAGTCCATTGTTTTGTAGCACCCTCAGCACAGTGTGCAGCTTCTCATTGTGCTCTGGCTTGGATTTTCCCATTATGAGACTATCATCCTGGAAGTATTGAACACCTTCCACCTTTTTGAATAGCTTGTGCATCAGTTTTTGAACACTGCCGCTGCTGACGCCAATCCGAATGGCATCCTCACAAATTTATAACACCCAAAAGGCGTTATGAAGGATGTGAGGTGGCTGCATGTGGGATGGAGTGTCACCTGATGGTACGCCGAGGACAGGTCCACCATGGAGAACCACTTTATTCCTTTAGTCATCGAGAGCATCTCGTTTATCCGTGGAAGCGGAAATTTGTCAATAAGAATATTCTTGTTGAGTTCCCTGAGGTCCACGCATAGCCTCACTTTCCCATTGGGTTTTTGTGCCACCACTAAGGGCGACAACCATTCTGCACTTTCGATTGCCTTGATCACGCACGCCTCCTTTCTCCAACCTGTCTAGTTCTTCTTGCACTGCCTCTCTGCAGCGGAACGGTATGTTACGAACCTTGTGGCTCACGGGTTTTGCTCCTTCCTTCAAGCTTATCATGTGCTTGAACTTAGTTAATTCTCCTATCTTCCTGCTGAACACGTCGGAATACTCTCTTTTCCATGCTTCTCCCTCATGTCCTCGTTCCGTGTCCATCAGCATCACTTTCTCTATTCCTCCGGGATTTAGTTGATCCCTAACGCCCCTTGATCTTTCCATCCCAGGACCGAGGGACCCTTTTCTGCCACATACAGCTTACAATTGGCTCGGCGTCCTTTGAATTCGAATGGTAAAGGGCAATACCCCAGCATGGGTATCCTCTGTCCTGTGTAGGTGACTGGTCTCAAATCCTTTGGGCGTAGTTCTTCCTTTAGTTTTTCCAAGAACTTCTCTTCCCACACTTTTCTCTGTACTATTGTGATGGGAGCTCCCGAGTCGGCTACGATGTCGATCTTCACGCCCCCTATGCTCATGTTAAGAATCGGTTTGTTGGACCCTTTGCAGTCCACATCCATGACTTGGTCATCTATGTTTAGGACCTCTTTGAGGTATTCCTCCTCTGCTTTCCGCCTCTTCCTCATCTGGGCTGCCCTGGTCAATATACTTGACAGCTGCTCCTTTGGACTTTCGCCTGCACACTCTCTCATATTGTCCAAATATGCCGCAGAAAGCGCACTTTGCCCTGAACGCCGGACACACTTTGTGAGGTGCTTCCGCATCTGTAGCAACTTGTATCCCCACCAGTCCTCGGAGGCGCTTCTGCATTCTGCTGGCCTCTCTTAGTATTTTGGTTCCTAGGTGGTCCATGTTGTTTGGTCTTATCTCCTTTGTTGTGCACCATCACTCTGCACACCGTTTGTGTATCCCCAGTGTCTTTTCTGGCTGCCTGTGCACATATTTTTGATAACTCCGCTTTCTTGACAAAGGCCCATACTTCCTTGAGGGGAGCATCACCATTTACCCATAGCTTTTCTTGTACTGTTGAGTTTGACGTATGCATGATGATTTGATCCCTTACCAGTTCGTCGTGTAGGTCGCCAAATTTACACGTTAACGTCAGTTTTTGTAGCGCTGCAACGTATTCATCTATGGTCTTTCCACTCTCCTGCTTCCTCTGGAAGAAGTTGCACCGATTTATGGCCACACACACCACCGGCCTATAGTGCGCATGTAGGTCCTCTATCGCGTGTTGGAACACATCCTTGTACGCTGCGTCCCTCGTAGTTTTCACCAAGTTGTCAAAAACCCTCAAACCTTCTGGTCCTAAATTGTGCAGGAGTATTTTCTTCCTCCTCGGACTAGAGTATTCTGCATCACCTTCTTCTTCTAGTGCCTCCAAGTAATTCAGGAATATCTCTTCCAGTCCTCCCATGGCATCGTGGGTTCTCCTCTCTTCAGGAGGAAGGGCACCATGTTGGTGAGGGACATGGACGGGGTTGCCATTCTCTCGTTGCCCCTTGGGACTGCTTGGGCGGGAACGGTACGGCTGGGCGGGCTGCCAGGTGCTTGCCTGGCATCTGTGTCCTCCCCTTGGTCCTGGCCGCTATTCTCACCACCCGCTGCCCCTCTGGGATCCAGGTTTGCTTGTGGGCTTGTCTCCCTCCTGTGCCGGGCTCTTCACCCGTACTAGCTTACACGCAAGAGTTCTGTGGCTGTTATCAGGTGGCTGCCACTTCTGTGCGCCTTCTCCGCCTCCCCGTCGTGTACTCTAGTGCTGACCTCGTGTATGGCCCTTCGCACCGTTTTTGTGCGACGTTAGTGCGTATATCCGGGTGTTTGCCCTCTCACGGGCAGCTTCAGCCCTCTCTTTGCCTTGCGTTCTCTTTCTGTGCCCCGCCCGGTGAGTGCGATGCCTTGCTGACTCTGCCTTGAGTCGGTCGCTTCTACTGACTTTTGCCCTTGCCGCGCTCCAAGGTTGCTATGTGTTGTTCCCGTGGTGGCGTATTCCTTTCCGTTTCTTTTCCTCTGTTTAACGTCGTTTTTTTTTTTCTTTATTATCTCACGGAGCCTTAAGATTTGAGTTACCTCCTTTATTCTCGGAGCGCCGGGACAGCGCCCCTCTCTTTACCGGTCTCGGCGCCAACACAAGATGGCCACCTTCCAGTTCCTGTCAAGCCCTTCCGGTTCCGGCCTTCGCGGCCTGAAGGCTAGACCATCACCACACACTTTACAAGTGAATAAAATAATAGGGCATCCCTCAGATTGACAAGACCACTTGGTGGAACCCATTCAGATCCAATATGAACTACAACGGACTAGATGTATTTTGATTAGACGAAGTGAGCAATGGATGAATTTATTTTAAAAACAAATTGTGTATGTATTGCATTTTATTGTTCTTTTACTTTTATGGCCTTATAGGCCGAAATAAAGTGTTTTGAATTGAATTGAAAACTCATGAAACTGTGTGGCCTTCTCTCTTAAGTTGCAACCAAAGTCTATCAAATACCTTGGAGTTTTGTTTGGATCTGACCTGAAAAATTCTGTTGACATCAACGAGCACAAAAATACTCAAAAAGTCAAAGAACTCCGAAATACATGGTCCCCAAAGAACACCATTTGGTGGGGGTGAATCGACACCATTAAAATGATGAACGCCCTTAAATTAATTTCATCTTAAGCATGCTCCCCGTCACTCTCCCCCACATTCTTTAGAGCTATAGATAAAGTCAACTCTGACTAAAAGAATAAACCAAGAATCGCCATGAAAACACTGAAGAAGAACAAGGCCTTGGGCAGCATCAACCTCCCGGACTATACCTGTTACCAAAAGGTATTTCTAATCTCACAAGGGCCATGGTGGCTCTACACTCACAGGGGCTGCTCTACCCCATGGCTAGCTATTGAATCTAAATTGTTATACCCAATATCTCTCATGTCCTCTCTCATAATACATACATAACCTTTCTAGCCTCCCCCTAGGACACTCCAAACGCATCATTACAGACATGGATTCCTCTCTTTGATTGCTGGATAAACGTATAGAGAGCCACACAGCTGGTTCCACTATAGCCTCCCTCTGGTAAAATCACTAAATCAAAATGGAAAACAAATCATTATACTGGGACACATGGGCTAGGAAAGCTATTAACTTAATCTGTTATAGTGTTGCCTCCTTTTTAGGTCTCGCCTACGCAGCGTGCATACGCTGCATAGGAGAGAGACCTTTAGCCATCGGCAGAGCTTTGGGGGCAAAATGGTGCATGCGCTGCATTGCTTGCAGTGGGAACGCATGCACATCTGGCGATTCCCTTGCGGGAGCGCGCGGCGCCATAGGGTCGCAATCATAGAGCCTTGCTGCATGCTCCCACAAGGGAATCGCGCAGGCCCCTTCCCCCTGCTGCCACACGAGGTGCTCGCTTGTGCTTTTTTTTTTACTGTAACTTTCAGAATGAACTGAAAGGTAGAAGTGTGCATAAGCTATTGGTGGCTGTTAAGGAAATGTAGTGGGCCGATAGTGAGGTGTCATTTTGCATAGGGGTCTGTGGCAGGCAGAGGAGTTTTAGGCATGGGAGGAAGCCTTGTGCTGATTAAGGGAGGAATGGCGGCAAAGATGCTAGGCATTCTGGGAATGGGGCACTGTGCTGAGGATTTGACGTTAAAAGAATACCACTTTGTCCTTTTGCTCCTGTAAGAAGACCATGTGCACATGTAACTATACAAAATCTGGTAGTGCTAGTTAAGGTCACGCCCCTTAACATCACCCTGTGATCCTTATGCCCCCCTCCTTAATCCTGGCCCTGTAACAAAGTTCTAAGTACATGCGCTGCACTTAATTATTTTCTCCATTTAAACCCTGTTTAAAGCACCTTTACCATGCCCCAGTTTTGCGTTTGTTTCTCCTGTCTCTCAGCCACTTTGGGTTTCTTTTCAGCTCACTGAAGCAAGGCAGCTGCTTGTAATTGGCCAGCATGCAGATATTTTGCTAGCACAATGTGCATGTTCCTCTCTTTCCAGTGTAAGTTCTGGTGACTATTATCTGACTGCAGAGAACGCCCCTGTGCGAAGTCTCCGGACTGAAGTGGATCAGTGTTAATCATTGATATAACTGGCATGCCACCCTCTGCCCCGGTTTCATCACCGCAGACCAACCGCTGCTTTCCATTGCAGCCTTTTTCATCAGTTATTCATCACAGTGGCACGGTTGAAAATGCCATTCAGGATTTCTTGCAGTTACAAGATTGAGTCCGATTCTAATTGAGCTGCCTCTGAATGGCATACCTACTCCTTCCCAAAGTACTCCCAGCTCTTTCCAGCGTACGCAGCCTGCGATCCTTAACTTCACTTCTGGAAATCCTGTCGTATCCCGGCAGATCTGGCTACGAACTGGCCTGTTTGCATCTTTGTTTGCATGTGTGCAGGATTCTGATTGCTACTTGAGATGTCACTTGTTTGGGTTGCTCCATGTCTCTTACTAAAATTACAACAGGGTCAAATATTCATTTGCCAGGATTCATTTTGCTAGGAGCAGGGTCATCTCGCTCACCGTTTGATTATTTTCGCAGCATCGTATTTTTTTTTTTAAAACAAATATCTCTTCTTGGCCACTAGGTGGCCTGCCTATTTCCTGCCTACCAGTGGTGCCATTTTCCCCAACCCTACCTAACCACCTCACCCCTTTACCGCCTTGTTTGCAATATTAGAATGTCTTCTCCCTCCAAAGATTGGCTTGGTCCCTGCCAATCCCCCCTTAAACCATCCACCCAGGTAATCTGTCCTGGCCACAGATACTTCTTCCTGATGTGTCTTCCCTATTGTAGCCTGGGAGTACCATCTGCAGTCCTTCTGCCCTACTGACTCTCCCTGCTCCACTCTAACGAGCCGCCTCTCCTTTACAGCTTAGTTCAAGTGCTCCCCTCAGCTCATGGGGTTGCTGCTCCATAGACCCATAATAAATTTGTGCGTAGGGAGCTCATCCGTCTATCCTTGCGTACAACCATCAGGTCCTCCCATTACCATGCTCCATTTATCAACCAATTTACTCCCACAAATATTTTGTATTTTATGTTTTTAGCAGGCTAAACCTATTACGCTCCCGTTAAGTCCTTCCTTAAATATTCGCCTTTTATCCCTCCATCTTTCCACCATCGAAAACTCCTGCCCTCTAATCCTCATTGTCTCCCACTCTGCGGTCTTGCATTCATCCCTTCCTTCACACTCTTCCATCTGTCTTTCCATCATTGAGCCTTTCCATCCATCCATCCATTCACAATGCTCTACAACACATTAAAAATGTTATCAAACCCAATAGCTTTGTCTAAACACTTATGAATCCCCAAAGGCGAGACCTATTGGCTATGTTATGTTTGGCACTGAGAGCCAGAAAATTGCACATTTGATGAGATGAATTAATTGCTTTTATCTGTAATGTATATCTGAACTTTTATGAATAATTTTGTACTGATCGAATGAAGTAATTTGATGATGATGATGATGATGATGATGAGGTATTAACTCAATAATGGACCTGGGCTCACACACAAACCGGATCCCTTTCCCAACCTTGAAGCAGAGTTTCAATCTCCTAAGCTTAGATTTATACAGATTCCTGAACCTGAAAGGAGCCTTGAGAAGGTTGACCCCGCCCGATCACCCTGATCTATCACACCTACTAAGGAAACTTAATAGATGAGCTTCTATTTTGAAAAGCTTTGCGTTTAGTAAAGCTGCAAATCATGAAGCTTATCAGCTTCACAAAGCCCTACTTAATAGGCGATTGCCCAAAGCGCCAATGCATGGAATGGACTGTGTAGGAACGTTAAGCCCTGAGAAGTGAAAGCACACATGCGAGAGGCATAAGCATCACATTTCCATAACCTTTCTTCAGTTTTTCCGCAATTGTACGTGTTGTTGTTTTCCAGTTCCAGCTCCAGCTGAACTTCGACAGTGTGAGGAGCAAGCTCTGACATAGCCGTAATACTACAATGCAAGCAATATTTCAAAGGAATGTCAAGAATTGTTCCTTGCAAATAACTAACTCTCTTGCACTGTGATGTAAAAAGCGGATGTTCTTCCGCTTCTGCAAGATCTCCTTTGTCTGCCTACCATAAGGACTCTTTCTTTCATTCACAGCCAACTTTGTTTTAACAGAGCACGACGTTCAGTGAAAGGGAACGACTGCCCTGTCGGTGTATTTTCTTTCTTTTTTACTTGCTCTTGTTTCTTGAAACAGCATAACTAATCGTCAGGCCCCCGGTCAGGGGCGAACAATTACCCATTGTTTTGAGCCTGAACTGACTGTCAAGAAGCTTTGACGAGTAAATATTATCACGCCGAAGGCAAGTTGGCTGAAGTCGAGGACAAAGAAACCCAGTCAGATCGCAAAAGTGTTTTAATCACTCTCTGGACTTATACCTGAAATCAAGATGGTTATCTTTCCCTGAAAGTGATCTAAAGCAACAGTAGAAACAGAGATGTGAAACAAGTGTTACTACGTCCTCCCATTGTTGGAGGAGTTGGAATATTTGTTTAACAGTTTTCCTACGAATAATCCAACTATCCATTTGAGGGCTGTCAAGTGCGAATTCCACCTTTCAACAAACAGTTCATCCAAAACGTTCCCCGACATGGTGAGCAAAGCATCGGGGAAACCAATAGGTCTGTTGTCGCCTGCCAGAATTTTGACTTAGGCAAAGCTTGTTTTATTTTGTCATGGGTTTTTTAAACTTTATTGCCGAGGAGCTGCAGGGCCGTTGCAATATAAAACAAGCAGTGGTAAAGCCAAAAGGTGTTGATTTTGGAACCAAGGGGCATATGTATCATCCGTTTTTTTAGTCGCAAACGCTGCGATTCGCAAAAAAGTAGTGTTTGCGACTAAAAAAATCAGAAAATGCGATGTATGATTAAAATCGCAACGCAAAATTAAGGAATCGCTAAATTTGTGATTCCATAATTTTGCGTCAGCATTTAAGGAATCGCAAATTGCGATTCTCTAAATGCTATGTATGAAGCACCCAAGTTGTGCGATTTCTCATTAAGAAATCTCAAATTACCACCAACTTGAAGTTGGTGGTAATTTGCGATTTCTTTCACAAATGCACTTTTTGGCACTTGTAAAGGTGCCATTTGGCGCACATACATGCCCTTAGGGCATATATGTGCGCCATATGCGCACATATGTAAATTTATGGGGTGCATCAGGGTGTCCTTATGACACCCTTGAAATTATTCTCAATTTGCAATTCTCAAATTGCGAATTGCAAATTGAGAATAACTTCCCAATCATTCCTATGGGCCTCCTGGCCCATAGAAATGAATGGGAAAGTGTTCCTTAATTGCAATTTGCAATTTGCTAATCGCAATTAAGGAATATTAAGAAATCGCGAAAAAATAATTGCGATTTTTTACATACATCCCTTTTTGCAATTCTCAAATAGCGATTTAAAAAAAATCGCTATTTGAGAATCGCAAATGAGGATGTTGATACATATGGCCCCTATTGCTTTTAGTGGTGCTGTACAGCGGTGGTATGCTCTGCAGAATCATCATAATAAGAAATAACCAGAAAAAAGGCACAATGGCAGTTGCGTAATTTAATTGATTAACACATGTAATAAAAATAATCAATTTTTTATCTTGAAAGCGCCAATAAAATGAAAATTGACCACGTTTGTTGGCGGAGTTGTTACTAACCTAGGAGCCAGTGCGGATGGGGACAGGGCTTTAAGTGGACGAGGCCTCACCGGGTCTGAGCACCGACAGTTTCTTAAAGGGGGCCTCGAAACGGGTCTCTATCGGGCTCTGTTTTGTATCCTGGCACATTAGGTCCGTTTTTTTCCGGACTCTAGTGACAGCAGGCAGGTCGATGTGTGCTGCTAACACTACTCACTAGTGGGAACGTTATGGCATGATGTCATGCCAGGTGAGGTTGTAGGGGAAGGGAAATCCTTTAAAGAGAGTCATTTTCTCTCTGGATTCCCGTTCTCTTTTTGAAACTCAGGAGCAGCAACTTTGTTGTGGTGTCACCAGGGCTTTAAGTGGAAGCTTTGTCAATATTATATACGAGCCTTAGTTGCTACTTATTCATCTTATGTAGCTTACAACCATTGATAAAGCCAATAGTCCTGATTTGTAGTAGGTATGATGTTACTCATTGTATCATATGTCTGGGTGCAATGACATAAACAGCAAAATGCAAGTTCGGCGGCACACTATGCCAAGCACAGATGTTTTGCTTACGTGTTTTAAGCCTCGCCCTTAATTACATTGGCCATGCCCTTTAAGAGACCCCCCAGTTTTTTCACCCCACTTAAAACCCTGGAGGGGGAGGACGGGGAAAAGAAGCATAGAGACAACCAGGGAGAGAAGCAAAATAGGAAGAGAATGCAAAAGCACACAGATCAGAGAGAGAGCAGAGTGGGGAGAGAGACGGACATGGATGAGAGAGCATCACAGAGTGGGATTGGGAACGGAGGCCCACATGGTAGAAAATGCATGCGTGGTGTGCATAAGCAAAAAGAAATTAGAGAGATTAGTGCGGGCAAGAACAGCAAACAGACCAGAGAGAGCAACTCCGGGGAAGAAGAGTAAACTGATGAAAGAGAGCAATGTGGAGCAGGAGTGTGGAAGGAAGCTCATGAGTGAAAAAACTGGGAAACACATTTACTCTTGTTGAGTGCCTAACGAAAAAGAAAAAAAGAAGTTCTCTAAAAGCACCAAGGACCTGCGTGACAGAACCCGACGCCACTTCGACCCTGTGCACCCACGGCCTGTGGGTGAGGTAACTTTGCAACGCCGGTGTTCTTACACTGGTACACACCTCTAGGGTCTGTGTCTAAAGTTTGGTTCCTCTAGGTTCAGCGGAAGTATCTTTTAATTCACTTTATCCAACTTTTACGCACCATTGACTTTACATTGGTGCGAGCCGCACTTTCCGTGCTGCACCCGTCTCCTGTGGGCTACTCCCGACTTCAGCATTGCTAGTCCTGACTGCTCCCAGCGAATCTCTAGGCCCTAGGCCTAACCATTGTTCGATAAGTGTTCCTTATACCATTTTTTTAGTATATGGTCTGAGTGGCCACCCGCCCTCATCCATAATTGTGCAACTTTATATGTTTTACTGTGCTTTTGATTTAACGCTTGTGCCCCTTTCCTCATAAAGAGTACTGGGGAGTAATTTAGAAATAAATACATATATTTTTACAATATATACTTGTGTGGTGTCCTTTCATTTGATTACAGGATTGTATGTGGTAAAACAGCTCGCTTAACACGACCTCTTAAGTTAAGCCTTTAAGGCTGCTTAGTCCATGCTACCACTAGGATAGCTTGTCTAACAAGGTTGACTTACAACCTGACATCTTTGGGGTTTGTTTGGACTGATACCCAGTGGTTCCAGAATTGGAAACACTACATATCAGGCCAACTTCTCACACCAGGGCTTTAAGTGGAAGCTTTGTCAATATTATATACGAGCCTTAGTTGCTACTTATTCATCTTATGTAGCTTACAACCATTGATAAAGCCAATAGTCCTGATTTGTAGTAGGTATGATGTTACTCATTGTATCATATGTCTGGGTGCAATGACATAAACAGCAAAATGCAAGTTCGGCGGCACACTATGCCAAGCACAGATGTTTTGCTTACGTGTTTTAAGCCTCGCCCTTAATTACATTGGCCATGCCCTTTAAGAGACCCCCCAGTTTTTTCACCCCACTTAAAGCCCTGGAGGGGGAGGACGGGGAAAAGAAGCATAGAGACAACCAGGGAGAGAAGCAAAATAGGAAGAGAATGCAAAAGCACACAGATCAGAGAGAGAGCAGAGTGGGGAGAGAGACGGACATGGATGAGAGAGCATCACAGAGTGGGATTGGGAACGGAGGCCCACATGGTAGAAAATGCATGCGTGGTGTGCATAAGCAAAAAGAAATTAGAGAGATTAGTGCGGGCAAGAACAGCAAACAGACCAGAGAGAGCAACTCCGGGGAAGAAGAGTAAACTGATGAAAGAGAGCAATGTGGAGCAGGAGTGTGGAAGGAAGCTCATGAGTGAAAAAACTGGGAAACACATTTACTCTTGTTGAGTGCCTAACGAAAACGAAAAAAAGAAGTTCTCTAAAAGTGCGTAGTGGAAGAGCATGAGTAAAGAGGCTATGTTCCAGGGCAGGGACAAACACATGAAGGAAAAGGCAGGCCATTGAATATGAAGCATGCAAATGAGACTCAAAATAAAACCAGTTAGTGGTATGCTATCAGTGGTTGTTAGACCCTGATTATTTGCCTTCTGACCTTCTAATTTGCTGACTTTCTTTTTTTTACTGTATTTTTTTTCCTTTTCTTTTTTTTTTTTATTTTAGCCACAAGATGCAATTATATTTTGGAGTACATAAGATATATATATATATATCCATTATTCAAAATCCTTCATGGCAATTTTCCAATTTAAAGCATTGTAATGGTTCCTACTTACATTATTATCAAACAGAGAAAACACCAATACATAATCAAATACAAATGATAACAATCCAGCATTAAATATTCAGCCACAATGACAGCATTCAAAGCCTTAAAAGGTAATTATTTAACCAATTCCCATCCTATTTGGGGACTCATAACAACCTTTTTTACTAACCCACCTGCTCAGCAGCCCCCCGATCTGATACCCTCTCTCTTTCGCACGCCAGCCCTTACCGTTATGGAGAAACATTAACTGTACATGCACAGATAGTAGCCGGTGGAGCCAAGCCATATATAACGGGGGTTCCGTGTCTTTCCACCTTGTAGCTATTAGTAGCCTTACAACTGCAGTTGTAATAAACACAACAACTTGGCCCGGTTAGATGGGGTAATACTAAACACTTGACAGGTTACTTCTTGCCAAAAGTTCTCGATCCACCTTATTAGTAAACTAAGAGAATTACATAAGAAAAAGATGTGTATGCTGTCTGCTGGACCCTGGCCGCATCTTGGGCATTTATCCTACTCTCTTTTTCCCCACTTAAAGAGCTTGGCTGGAGTATAATACAGATTAAAAAGAGTTTTATAATGCTGTGCCTTTAAAATCAGCAGTCATAAAGATATTTTTCCCCAATTCCAAGGACATATCCAAATCAATCTCTGCATCCCCTGTTTTTTACACCCATCTTGCTTGTTTTCCTCAGATCATCTGGAATAGTTTCCATCAGGATGTTATAGATCTCTCCTATCCGGACGTCCCCCTGATATATTTTATCCATTATAGGTATAGGTCCTAAATCAAATGAACCCTGCTTCAAATTTTTAAGACACTCTCCTACTTGTATATAATTAAAGTAATTCCGCTTATTGATTCCAAATTTGTCCACCAAATCCGTGAAGGGGATTAACTGAGCTCCCTCATTATACATACTTGCTACATGCAATATACCTGCCTGTTCCCAATCCCTGGCCATACCATCCGTTATTTCAGCTGGAAACAATGATGATCCCCATAATGGAGAATATCTGTTGAATTTGGGAATTTTCAGGATCCTATTTACCTTAGCCCAGAACGATCTTGCTGCTTTAATGCATAAGAAACGTAAATTCTTATAATACCTCTGCTCCCATTGCCTGAGAAATAGCCCAGTTGCTTCCCTCCCCATAGACAGCTGATATATGGACGGTAGACCATCTTCTCTACCCACCCTTTCTTCTGCCACCAGGGTACACATCTGTTGCAAAGAAGCTGCCCAGTAATACAAAAGCAGATTCAGAGCAGCCCAGCCCCCCCCCTCTCCCGTGGAAACGTTAAAGTTTTCAGAGCACGTCTTATTTTTTGATAATTCCAAATAAAATTCGAAACATAATATTTATTTTCTGAAATGTATCAAATGTAAGCCCAAGGGGGACTGAGCGAAATAGATATAAAATTCTGGGGAAAAACTTCATCTTCAAGACATTAACCCTTCCCACTATTGTTAGGCGTAATTTGTCAATTCGCCGAAGCTCAATACCGATATCTTTAAGCATGGGGTCAAGATTATTTGCCCAAAGTTGATCCAATTTAAAGCCAATTTTTACCCCCAAATACGTGGCTGTATCGTTCTGTCGTTAGTCCTGAAATATACATTGTCTCGAACATACTATCTGGGTCTTACTTTTATTGAGACGACAATCTCCCAAATTCCTCTGCCATAGTTTCGATCTCCTTGATTGCCACCTCTGGCCTAGATGTTACTACGGCAATATCATCTGCATATGCCAAAGCTTTAGTGTCATAGCCATTAGTTTGGTATGGCTCAATTGTGGGATTTAGAATTAGCTGGTTAACAAAGGGATCAATGTATAATGCAAAGAGGATTGGGGAGCATGGACAGCCCAGCCTGGCCCCTCGTGCTACCTGTATTATTTCGGAGATATTCTCCATCACACGGACCCTTGTAGAAGGATTATATTACATTGCCTGTATTGCAGTGCTCAGTCTGGGACCAAACCCTCATGCAGCCAGAATTTCCCATAAATATTGCCAGGTCACCCGATCAAACGCCTTTTTGGCTTCCAGGAGGATCACGGCCAGACCGTCTCCCCTGACTTCAGCTATATCTATCAGGGAGATCACCCGTCGGATGTGGTCCATAGTACCCCTACCGGGTATAAAGCCATGTTGACAGGGAGAGACTAATCTGGCTATGATCCCCTGGAGTCGGTTCATCAATATCTTTGAATACATTTTTGCATTAGAGTTTATTAATGAAATAGGGCAATATGACCCAGGCAATACTGGAGGTTTCCCTTTTTTGGGAAATATCACTATCTCCGTGTCCTGCCAGGATTTAGGTGGGATCTCACGAAATTGCACATCAAGAAATAAATCTTGCATTATTGGGGCCAAAATAGATTGAAGTGCCTTGCATATTTCCACAGGAATTTTATCAGGGACAACAGCTTTCCCCAAAGCCAGATCATTTAAAGCTGTCAAAGTCTCTTCCAGAGAGATTTCCTATTCCAGTGCAACACATATTTCTGGCTCAAGTCTACTAGATTCTAAGTGATTCCTCATATTTCTCCCTTGCATTGTCTCCCCTATCAAATTTTTCAAACACCTCCACAATCTCTACCGTGGTGTTTATCAAATGCCACTCGGGATTCTTTATTTCGACAATATGATTCTGTGAGTCCCGCTGCCTGATCCTATGGGCTAAAAGTCTACCAGCTCTTTCCTCATATTCATATATTTCCGTCTGATGGGCCTGAAATGCCTGAGCTACTTTTATCTGAAACAGACTGTTCATTTCTGCCTTAATTATTGCAATCTCCTTGCTAATCTCCCTTAATCTCTCTGACTCCCCCTGCCCTAACCATTCGACCTGCTCTGTCTCCATTTGTGCCAGTTTTGTCATAAGAGCCTCAATTTTATTTCTATGTTACTTACGCAATTGACCAGCATAGCTTATCACTTGCCCCCTGAGGGTAGCTTTAAATGCATCCCACACAATCGTGCGGGAGGCACTAAAGCGATTCGCATCCCAAAATTCCCCGGTCCAATCTTTAAGGAACTTTAAAAAATCCTCGTCAGCTATTAATTTTTTATCAAAGGTCCATGAACGAGGCTTCTGACTGCTACCCTGATATGTTATTTCCATTAATAGACGGTTGTGGTCTGAAAAGATTGATCCAGGCGGACACTCTTTTGATGTGGGCTAGAAAAATATGTGTATCCCGGATCGCTCCCCTTCTTAGCTGGCCATGCATCCACTAAACCATGACTATATTGAAGTGTGTTTATAGCCCTATTGACCTTTGGTTTCCTCCCTGTATAATTAATATTTACCCCAGATGACACCCCAAGATGAATATTAATGTCTCCACAGAAAATTAATGGGTCATCCTGGTTCGAGGCATGAATAGTCCTGATTGTCAGTCCCGTATTCAATGAAACTATCGCCCATCTTTCCCATTAATTTGCTAAAGTACGTTCGCTGAACCCCAGATTTTGTTTAATAAATATCGCCACTCCTCTTGTCATAGATGTTTGTGATGAGCAAACCACCAGAACATATCCCCTTATCTGAAGAACCGCTCGGTTACTCCAAGAAATGTGGGTTTCCTGCAAACAGACTACTCCTGGGCTGATATAGCGCAATATTTCATAGATCTTATCTCTCTTAGCCCTGTCATTAAGCCCTGCCACGTTAACCATACATACTATTAATTTATCCATATTCAGCACCTTGAAGTATCCAACCACATTGCTCCACAGTTTTTTCGCTACATCTCCTTTTAACTTTTACGTGCTCTATATACTTCATGTACCTTGCCTGGCTTTTTTCCCCCTCGTCCCCCTCGTCCCCCTCCTCCCCATCCACCACACCCCACCCACCCCGCACCCCTCCACCTAGTCCCCTCCTCCCCTTGAAAGCTGCTAGACCCATGGTCTAGTAGGTGATGAGGCAGAATAGCACCGCAGACTTGACACCCACCCTCTTATGCCTCCTTATCACAGTATCTATTATTATTTCCCTACATCATTACTTTTAGATCTGGATTTCCCCTCTCCTGCACCCCTCCCATGCAAACATCTGTTTTCCATTCATCCTCCCATTAAATTCTCCAGAAACTCATTAGCCTTAATTTCGGATGAGAAGTATCGAGTAATGCCCCCTTTTACAATTATCAATTTTGCCGTGTTCACGTGCACCTGTTGCTTGGAAGGGGTTTTGCCAGAAGATCGGTCATATATAGACGGACATCAGTACCCTTTTTATCCTCTGGTATGCCTAAAAAACGCAGATTGTTCCTCCGTTGAAAGTTTTCCTGCTCTTCCAGCTTCCATTGCATGTCAGAAAACCTAGCTTTGTGCGACGTCGTCTGTTCCTGTATTGATACCATATCAGTTACCATATTTCTAGTTCGGGTGCTACTTTCCATACAGAGCCCTGGACTTTCCGATTGGCTATTTGGGATCGCCTACTGTCCTGCCGGGCCTCTTCCCGATGAGCCATGACTGTTTGTAATATTACATCCAGTGTGGTGGTGGGGACTTCTCCCCTATCCTGAAGCTGTTTACTATTACTGTTACTCTCAACCAATTGATTTACCAGCGAATAGTCCCAATTTAGTTCTTGTTAAGATAGGTTGGTTTGAATGATGTGCATCAATGGGTTGACATCTTTTTAGGTTTCGCCTGTCAATGCGCATGCGCATTGAGCTTGCGAGACTATGGGGGCTTAAACAGACTTTAACCAACTTGCAAGTCGATGGCGATTCCTTGCAGTGCCCATGAAATTCAAGCTCAATGCACATGCGCATTGACATTAAAAGCGCGTGCACATGCCCCCAGCCGCCTGCCTTGCATGTCTTTTCCCTCAGCTGCACTCCTCCCACACCCCCGCTCCGCCCCCTCCCCTGCCTGCCGTGTCGCATTTCTTCAGGGCACCTCCCCTCATTAGTTCCTCAGCAGCATCTGTTCCCCAGCCTGCCATGAGCAGCTCTTCCTGCTCCACCCTCTCCCCACTCTCTCTCCCCTCACGACGCCCCTCCCGCTCCGCCCCCTCCCCACTCTCTCTCCCAGCACTCTAGCACTGCTTGTCTTCAGTGAAACTGTCTGTTCTGCCTCGAGCGGAAGGAGGCTCAAGACGCAGCTTGCCTCTTGTGTCATACACCTATGCATCACTGCTTACAGTGCGGCTTCTTTGATTGCAAGTCGCCTCTAGCACAGCCCCTGCCCGATAGCTTTGAGTCTCTCCTACCCATCTGTTGGCGGAAGCCTCTGCTCTCCACACCGATTCCTCTCACAGAACGGGGCATGTTTCCGAGGGCGCCCATAACAAGGATGCTCCGCCAGCAGCTCTTCCCCTCCCCACTCTCTCTCCCAGCACACCTCCCCCTTGCTCAGCCCCTTGCTCTCCGCCCCCTGCCTCCCCAGCCGCCAGTATTCCACACTGACACAGCCTGCCGAGAGCAGCTCTTCCTGCTCCGCCCTCTCCCCACTCTCTCTCCCCTCACGACGCTCTTCCCGCTCCGCCCCCTCCCCCCCAGCACTCTAGCATACAGCACGGAATTCAGGCATCAGCTGGACATGCGGAAAATTGTCCAGATTCTTATAGCGCAACTTGTAGAGATTGCATAAACTGCTCGGTAAAGAAAGAAAGTTACACACTATTTTGTTCTGCAGCTCTTCCCGCTCCGCCCCTTGCTCTCCGCCACCTGCCTCCCCAGCTGCCGGCACCTCCCCTCATCCGTTCCCCAGCAGCATCTGTTCCCCAGCCTGCCGACTCTTAGTCGATCAGCCTATAATCCACTTTACAGCAACACATCGCCCATAACAAGGATGCTCCGCCAGCAGCTCTTCCCCTCCCCACTCTCTCTCCCAGCACACCTCCCCCTCGCTCCGCCCCTTGTTTAAAGCTTGAAAATACATCCCGCCTTTCCTCCCCCTTCCTTCCATCCCCCCGGCTTCTTCCCACCCTCCTCCCTTTGCCTGAGGACATCACGAGAGCCGCTAACCCTCCTCCAGGAGCCAGATGATGAGGGAGGAGACACACAACTGCGGACCTCTCCTGCTGGCACACGAACAACGTCACCTTCTTCACTCTTCAGCACACCAGCCATATTTTTGGGGGACTAGCCAGAGTTGTTAAAGTTGAGCTATATGTACTGTGAAGCCAATGCAGACAGCGGCAAAGTGGCTTTGAACGAAACTCAAAACAAGTCACTCTCACTAGGGTCCGCAAGGCTTTAATGTCGAGAAAGAGTGCACGCTCTAAGAGCTGAAAAAATGGGACAACGTTCGCGTTCACTCAAATTCTGTGATGCTTCTATCCACATCTCGAAAAGTTATTTATAAAGAAAGAGACATCTCTCACTTTCCTCTCGTTCCTGCCAGCTGTCACCTCCACATTCCATATCCTCCGTACTTTTAATTTTGAATCATTATGTTGCCCTCCTTCTCCGTAACTCATTCTTTCTCCCGACTTTTCTTCCCTTTACTCCTTTGTTATCTACTCCCAACGTACTTCTCTCTTCTAATTTAATTTAATAGGTCGAGCCTGGTCAGCCCATGCACTGCTATGCAAGGTGTGCTGTATTGGAGTATGGACTTGAAGCCCTGCCCACTCTCTCCCCACCACCACATCCACCACCGCCACATCCACCACATCCACCACCACCACATCCACCACCGCTACATCCACCACCACCACATCCACCACCACCACATCCACCACCACATCCACCATCACATCCACATCCACCATGATATCCACCGCCACATCCACCACTGCATCCACCACCACATCCACCACCACCGCATCCACCACCAACATCCACCACCACCACATCCACGACCACCACATCCACCACCACCACATCCACCACCACCACATCCACCACCGCCACATCTACCACCACATCCACTGCCACCACATCCACCACCACCACCACATCCACCGCATCCACATTCACCACCACATCCACCACCGCATCCACCACCGCATCCACCACCACCACCACATCCACCACCACCACATCCACCAGCACATCCGCCACCTCAACCACCACCGCATCCACCACCACCACATCCACCACATCCACCGCATCCACATCCACCGCATCCACCACCGCATCCACCACCACCACTACATCCACCACCACATCTACCAGCACATCCGCCACCTCATCCACCACCGTCCCACCACCACCACATCCACCACACCCACCACCAGCACTTCCACCACCACATCCACCACCACTTTCACCACATCCACAACCACCACATCCACCACATCACCACCACATCCACCACCATCACCACCACCACATCCACCACCACATCCACCACCACATCCACCCCCACATCCACCACCACCACATCCACCACCACCATATCCCCCAGATCCACCACCACCACATCTATATGTGTGTGGCTCTGTGTGTGTGTAGGTGCAAATGCAATGTTCTTGGATTTTTGTCACAAGAAAATACACTGAACATAATCTTCACAAAAGTTATTTACAAATGTTTAAGCTATTGCCATTATAAATGAAATAAATTATTTAAGTATTAATTATTTACAAAAATTAAAAGCCATTGTTATTTGTAATATCAATACATCTAAGTCACGCAAATACAAAACATGTTGCATTACAAATGCTATAGGTGTCACATTTGTAAAAGTTATAACTATTGGCATTGTAAATGACAAAGCTATTAATTTAGCTATTTTCAAAAACAACACATAAATAAAAATAAATCATTTACAAGACCAATAGCTCCAACTTTTCTAATGCGAGACCTGTTGCATTTCCAATGCTTGTTTGACTCTACCTAGCATTGCCGTAGAGTTCCCACCAGTTGAATCTTGCTGCCCCTCATTTTCTGTTTCAGTGGTGATGATCAGAGAGAAGGAGCCATCCACATAGTCTGTATCATCAGATAGTGAGTAGAAGTATTCAGTGGTTTCAATATCCGCCTCCTTCTCAGTATACATTTTTTGTGCAAAAGGCTTGGTTCTTACACCTTTAATACCTATAGCTGAATCTTTACTTCCCATTTGGTGGTCCATCACCCTGCCTCCCTTATATACCTGTTGACTTGAACAGGATTCAGGCCCGGCGATATATCCAGGTGTAGTGTTGCCCTCAAATTCCCCCTTTTCAGACATCAGAGTGCCCTTGCTTTGATCCTGCCCCCCCCCCCTGATTTCCAGACTTTGCCTTTACCACCTCTACATAATCTGGGACCTCCTGAGCCTCCTGAAGCTCTCTCAGAGCTTGTTCCCCCAATTCCGATACTTCTGTTACAAAATTTGCTGTGGGGCATGACAGATCAGCTTCAAGATTCTCCTCAGTAAAGCCTTGGCCTATATTGTTGCCCAGTTTTAATACAGTTGGCGGCACATCACCGCCACTGCCAAGACCCACCCTTTCATGATTACTTTTGCCCTTTTCCGTCCGCTTCACTCCCGCAAATAATTTGGTAATTGTTGAGCAGGGCTTCCGCTTCTGGCTCGGCACTTCATTCTGCAGATTCTTCCAGGTCAGGTTCTGACCACCGCGTCCAGCTGACCCGATTGGTCTGGTTGATCGAGTTCCTCCCGCTCTGGCTCCCGCTCCCGCTCCGACAGCGCCAGTCTTGGTTCCAGCATCCACTGTCAGTGCATCAGCATCCGCCGCCCCTGCCCCCTGAGCCCGACCGCCAGCCATGACATTCTTCGGTGTTTTGGAGCGCACTGATTCGGGAGCTTTTGGACCATTCCTCCCGAGTTTCGATCTGCTCTCTCACAGCAGACCGCCTGCTCTATCTTCAGCAGATCCGTCCCTCGCAGCACCTGAAGTATTTGGCAGCAGGTAAGGGCCACGTCGGTCAAAATCTCTAATGCTTCAGAGATTGTTGCCAAATTATATTTGCTGCAGCCGGTTTTTGCCGATAGATTTCCCAATAGCAAGTACAGCGGGGAAGAGGTCATTCTCTAATGATCCAGCGCATGATTAATATTCAGGGTGTGTGTCAAGCCGCGATACTCCTGCTTCAGCAACACACCAACCTAGTCAGTCGCCATCTTGCTTTCCTCAAAACATTCACTGAATTTATTTTTGACGGCTTTAGGATTCCGGGCACTTTACAACTGCTTTCCAGTGCTAAAGTTCATATGCTCTGTACTCAAAACATGGTTACATTGGCTTATCCACCATTGGCATATTTAATGTGCTTATAAGTTCCTAGTAAAATGCATTACATGTGCCCAGGGCCTATAAATTATTTGCTGCTAGTGAGCCTGCATCATTGATCATGCCACCCACTTTAGTAGCGCTTTAAACATGGCTCAGGCCTGCCACCGCAGAACAAGTGTGTGCAGTTTAAACTGCCCTTTCGACTTGGCAAGTTAACTTACTTGCCATGCCCAAACCTTCCCTTTTATTACATATAGATCACTCCTGAGGTAAGGGTACAGTTTATTTAAAAGGTAGGAGATTAACTTTTGAGTTTTATATGTCCTGTCAGTGAAAACTCGCAAAAAAAACGTTTTCACTGCTGCTGGGCCTAACTCTCTCATAGGTTAATATTGGGATTGATTTAAACATCTTTGAAGTGTAATTTTCAATTGGTAAAAGATGGAAACAGGAGTTTGGTGTCTCTGGACTCACAAGTTAAAATCACACTTATGGTGAAGTCGGATTTTAAATTGTAAGTGTGCAAATGCCACTTTTAGAAAGTGAGCGTTTCTTACGTTAACAGTTCTGTACCTATGTCTGTCTTTCAATGTACATCTGCATTGGGTGACATCTGGGCTCTGTGCATTCCCTCTATACAGTCGTACAAAGGGAGATAGGATGTGGCATGTGCATTCTGAAATGAAATTAAATGAAATGAAAATGCAATTTATAAACGAGCTACTAAGCCCGAAGGCATCAAGGCGCCTAACCAAAAAGGGAATCATAAAAAGGCAAATCCAGAGCTAAGGGTAGGCTTTGGCAAATAGCCAGGTCTTAAGGACCCTCCTAAAAGCTTGCATTGAGGGTAGGGACTTAATTTCAGCCGGCAAAGTGTTCCACAACTTCGGAGCAAGGCTCGAAAAAGCTCTGCCACCCCACTTGGCTCTACGAACGCGGGGGACTGATAGCAGAGATTTATTGGCAGAGCGCAGAGTTCTGGAAGGGGCATAAGGGACCAGCAGGTCTCTTATGCCTCCAGACCTGTTTGTAGCCAAAGCCCCATAGATCAAACATAGGGACTTAAAGGAGATCCTGGCCTCAATCGGAAGCCAATGTAATGTCTTTCTCACAGCAGTGGCTGTGGCACGCTTAGGTAAATCCAGTACAAAGTTGGCCGCGGCGCTCTGCACCATTTGAAGTCGCAGTCACAGACCCTTGTTTATACCTAGGTATAAGGCATTGCAGTAGTCAAGTCTGGAACCTATTAGTCCTACTACAACTTGCTTTCTGGCTTGTAGGGACAGATAGTGCTTAATCTTCCGCAAGATATTTATTATACCCCAACATGTGGAGATAGTCCTGTTAACTTGCTAACTCATCCCCATGGTAGGGTCAATCATGACTCCTAAGTTCCTTGCCAGGGCGGTGGGTACAGGACAAACTCCCAAAGATGTAGGCCACCATTCCGCAGACCAAATGTCCTCCTTTCCTTCAAACACCAGAATTTATGTCTTCTCGCCATTTAGCTTCAATGAATTGCAAATCATCCATTGAGCGACTGCCTCCATACAGTGTCTAAAATTGGAGGCAGCAAAGATGACAGGTTGGGCGAGAGACACCAGAATCTGAGTGTCATCGGCATAGGAGATTACCTCCATCCCATATCATCTAATAAGCCTGGCAAGTGGGGTCACATAGATGTTAAAAAGGGTCGGACTTAATGCCGACCCCTGAGGGACCCCACAATGCACAGGAAGGGATGGAGATAGGAACTACCCCAGCTTAACTCTCTGTTCCCTCTGGCCCAGGAAAGACGCCAGCAAACTAAGCGCAGCCCCCTCCACCCCTATCTCCCTCAGTCGAGATGTTAACACTGAGGCAGACAGAGTATCAAACGCAGCCGTAAGATCTAACAGGATAAGGAGGGGAGTCTGGCCCTGATCAACTCTGGTGCGGATGTTATCAAGCACTATGGTAAGGGCCGACACCGTACTATGCCCTCTCTGAAATCCATGCTGCGAATGATCCAAAAGGCCAGAGGGTTCCAGAAAGGCTGCGAGATGCTGGTTAAGATGGGTTTCCAGCATCTTTGCAGGGGCTGGGAGCAGCGAAATGGGGCGGAAGTTTTTAAGAACCCCCGGATCTAATGTGGGCTTTTTTAACAGTGGCTTAACCACGGCTCTTTTCCATTGTAAGGGGAAAATCCCATCCCTCATTGCCCTATTCATGATCTCTAATAGCGGAGGCAGAAGAGTCTCCTTACATTGTTTGAGGAGTTTCAGTGGGCAGTGGTCTAGGGGAGACCCAGACCTGGTCTTGTTCAGAAGGGCTTCAAGTTCCTGGAGGAAAAGGGGTGGAAAACTGGACAGACACCCCAAAGGCACCTCCTCGGATGGTGTTAACGGGGGGATAGGTAAACACGGAGAGGTAGATAGTAAAGTCCTCTGAAGCTCAAACGCCGAATATATGTCCACAATTTTAGACTGGAAGAATTGTGCAACATAATTACAGAGCTGCTGTGATCTGACAACGGGATCTGGCACCTTCAAGGAAGTGAGCGTGTCTACTATCTTGAACAGCTCTTTCGGCGAGGTGAGCGAGGTAGTACGGATCATAAAATACTCTTGCTTAGTCCTTATCACCTCCGCCTTATAATTCCTCAGGAGGGTTTTATGACTTTCCCTATCCCGCATATCCCAGCTAGTCCTCCAGAGACGTTCCTGTCTCCATACTCCCTGCCTAAGTAGTCTTAACGGTTCAGAGAACCATGGGGCCGATGGACTTTTCCTGGCGGAGTAACGCAGTGAAGCTGGGGCAAGTTCGTCAATAGCTGTTTTAATGGCACTATCCAACCCGAGTACTGCCGAACCTACATCCTCCTCCGATGGCACATCGCCAAGCGGATGGACCGTCCTGAAGAAGACTGGGAGAAGGGAGCTGACACTTGCACCTAAAGAGGGCTATGTCTGTCTCCACACAAAGAGCTGCATACCCCCTGTAGTAAGTCTGGAGCCAGCGCAGGAAAGGCAGAGACCTTGCTATCTTCAAAGACCTCTTTAAAGTCTCCCCCCTTCAAAGGCACAACGAGATGTAAGTACTGGACCCCTGACTGCTCCAAGGCAAACTTTGCTGGAACCAAGGACATCCTTCCTAGAAAAAGAGCTGCTGTGCTGTAGGCGGGACTGCTATTCTGCTAACTGCTTTGCTGTGTTGTCCTGCTGCCTGCTGATTGCTGTACTGTAGGAGAGACTACCACTGTGCTACCTGCTTTGCTGTTTTGGCCTGGTGATTTTTGCCTGGAAGTGAGAAGGACTGGGTCTGCTCTCTACATCCTTAAACCCAAGTTCCTCCAAGGGTCTGCTGGGTTGCCCCCTGTTTGTGAAGTTTCAGGACATTAAAAAGACTTCCTTTAACTCTCCTTCAGCTAATGGACTCTGCCACCTGTAAGACCTGCCCTGCCAAGATGTGCCAATCCAGTCCTGGCCCTGAAAACCGGGTTCTGCAACTGTTTTCCTGCAAAAAGTCATGCAGTAACGATACAATACAATACAATAAACTTTATTCGATCATTCGAGATAGACCATAAAAGTACAGGATAATTTGAAATAGATTTCAGTACAATATGTGCGATTAAATATATTCAAATATATGAGTAAAATGTGTACATTTACATTTAAAAAAATCATAGAACCTCAGATAGCAGTCCGCTATACATTTGAGTCTACCCGAATTTCCCTGTGAATTACCAGTCATCATTTAAAACTAAGTTCAATATGTACAGCAATAAATAGACAAAGATAACATTAGTAAAAACCACATAATATACTTTGAACAGTTCAGTTCCTAGACACCGCACGCTAAATTATTGGAATACAAAAGCAGGCTACAGTATGGACCATAGTAATATGTATATATTTTTCTTTTAAGGATGCTAGCATGTAGATTAGTCAGAGCTAGATCTGAATGTGGCTGCAGACCTCAAGAAACTAAGAACATATAACACAGAATTAGTAGTGAGCATCTGTAAAAAAGATGAATTCTGGTCCAACCTGTCTAAATTTGTACTTCTTTAAAATTGGAATGAGAAAGGATTTTCTGGGAGCCTCGTAAAAACTGCAGAACGTTAACAAATGACATCATATCCTGTGGAGACGTCCCCTCACAGCCACAAGGAAGAAGACTCTGGCCCCTATTTACCCCACCAGGGTGGGCTAGGAGGTACTGATAAAGGTCCAGAAGGAACCTGGGCAGTAAGAATCTATCATGGGAACTTTTGAGCCATAAAAGGTAGGACCCAGTTGATGGTTCAGTTTTCAAAAGGAAATAACCAAGCACACTGGGCTTCTTCAATTTGTCTACTTCCCTATCCATCTGCCGTTTTTTAAAAGAGTTCTCCTTCACCCAACTCAGGTCTTCTCTGCACATATTCTCTGGGTTGGTGAATAAATCAGCCTTACCCGAGTCCGCAAGGCAATCCCTTACATATTTAATCCAGGGAATACGATAAAAGTGATTCAGGGAAAGGCAATCAGTTAAAATAATCTTACTTAGTGCATTTCCCTTCCTACGCCATAAATTCATCCACAAAGATAGGGGACGGTAAGATAACGGATCATAAAGAAAAGCAGAAACCATTTCTTCATGGACTGTAATAGAGGGGATTAATCAATCAATCAGGAGTTTGTTAAAGCGCAACTACTCACCCGTAAGGGTCTCAAGGCGCTAGGGGTGGGGGGGGGTGCATGTTCCAATCCATCAAGGAGGGGGTCTGTCGAAGACCCAGGTTTTGAGGTTTCTTGCGAAGATGGGGAGCGATGTTGTCTGTCTGAGGTGGAGCGGAAGGGCGTTCCATGCTTTGGCCGCGAGGAAGGAGAACGAGCGGCCTCCCGATCTGGTCTTTTTGGTGCGGGGGACCTCGGCGTAGGAGAGCTGGGCTGATCGTAGGGTCCTTTGGGGTGCGTGGAATTTGAGCTGGCTGTTCAGGTATGCTGGTCCGGTGCCGTGGAGGGCCTTGTGTGCGTGGATGAGCATCTTAAAGGTGATTCTCGCCTCAACGGGGAGCCAGTGGAGTGTGCGCAGGTGTTGGGGGATGTGGCAGTGTTTTGGCAGGTTGAGGACCAGTCTTGCGGCGGCGTTCTGGATGTTCTGTTGCTTGTGGATGAGGTTTTTGTTTATTCCGGCGTAGAGTGCGTTGCCGTAGTCGAGTCTGCTGGTGACCAGGGCGTGAGTGACTGTCTTTCGGTGTTCGAGGGGGATCCATTTGAAGGTCTTGCGAAGGAGGCAGAGGGTGTGGAAGCAGGAAGATGGGACAGAGTTGATCTGGTGGTCCATTTTGAGCTCGGAGTCCAGAATGATTCCCAGGTTGCGTGCTTGGTCTGTGGGGGTTGGTGGGTGTCCGAGGGCGGTGGGTCACCAGGTGTCGCTCCAGGCGTCGGGGTTTGGGCCCATGATGAGTACTTCTGTTTTGTTGGTGTTTAGTTGTAGGCAGCTGTTTTTCATCCATTTGGCGACTGCTTCCATGCCTTCTCGAAAGTTGCGTCTGGTGGTGTTGGGCTCGTTGGATAGGGAGAGGATGAGCTGGGTGTCGTCTGCGTATGACACGATGTTGAGTCCGTAGGTTCTGAAGATGGGGGCAAGTGGAGCCATGTAGATGTTGAAGAGCGTCGGGCTGAGGGAGGAGCCCTGGGGGACTCCGCAGGTGGTAGTTGTGGGGTCTGAGAGGAAAGGGGGGAGTCTGACCCGTTGCGTCCTGCCGGAGAGGAAGGAGCAGATCCAGTCGGGGGCCTTGTCCTGGATTTCTGCGTCATAGAGTCTGCGTATTAGGGTGTGGTGGGAGACTGTGTCGAACGCCGCTGATAGGTCTAGGAGGATGAGGGCTACTGTGTCTCCTTTGTCCAGTAGGGTGCGGATGTAGTCTGTTGCGGCGAGGAGGGCGGTTTCCGTACTGTGGTTTTTTCTGAAGCCGGATTGGGAGGAGTCGAGGATGCTGTGTTCTTCAATGAATGTGGCGAGTTGGCTATTGATGGCTTTCTCAATGACTTTCGCTGGGAAAGGGAGCAGGGAGATGGGTCTGTAGTTTTTGAGGTCGGTGGGGTCCGCTGAGGGTTTCTTCAGGAGGGGGTTGACCTCTGCGTGTTTCCAGTCATCGGGGAACGAGGCGGTCGCCAGGGAGAGGTTGATGGTGTGGCAGAGCATGGGTGCGATGGTGTCAGCGGCTCTGTTGAAGATGTGGTGGGGGCAGGGGTCCGTGGGGGCCCCTGAGTGGATTGACTTCATTGTCTTCAGTGTGTCTCTGGTGGTGAGGGCTGTCCAGTCATCAATCGCTGGTTTCCGGGTGTCGGGGGTGGTTGGTGAGGGTTCAGTGTGTTGGTTGTCTTCTTCGAAATTGTCGTAGATGCTCTTGATTTTGTGGTGGAAAAAGGTGCTGAGTTTGTCGCAGAGGTCTTGTGAGGGAGGGATGTCGGTAGACTCGCTGGTGGGTTGGACGAACTCCTTGATGATGCTGAAGAGTTCCTTGCTGTTGTGTGCGTGGGTGGAGATTCTGTCTTCAATCGCGTTTTTCCTCGTTTCTCTGATGAGTTGATGGTGAGCGTTGGTGGCGGCTCTGAAGTTGTTGTGGGCTTCTGTGGATTTGGTCTTTCTCCAGGCCTTTTCGATGCAGCGGCATGTGCGCCTGGACTCTCGAAGTTCGGTGGTAAACCATCTGGCTTTCTTGGCACGGGTATTGTTGTTTTTCTTGAGGGAGGCTATGGTGTTGGTGCTGTCCGAGATCCATCTATGCAGGGTTCGGGCTGCGGTGTTGGGGTCGTCGTTTTCCGCGATGGTTGGGGTGGAGTTGTTGAGTGAGGAGATGAGCTGGTCGTCGGTGATTTTGGTCCAGTTTCTTTGTGGAAGCAGGTGCTGGTGTCTGTGGATGGTGGGTGTTCTGAAGGTGAAGTGGACGCAACGATGGTCGGTCCATGGGAGTTCTGTGGTGTGCCTGAAGGTGATGGAGTTTCCTGTAGTGAAGAGGGGGTCGAGGGTGTGTCCTGCTGAGTGCGTGGGCTCAGTCACGATCTGGAGGATCTCCAGGAGGCATGTGGTGTTGGGGTCCAGTTGATTGTCGAGGTGGAAGTTGAGGTCTCCCAGCAGGGTGTAGTTGGTGGATGCGATGGCCTGCGGGGAGATAATGTCCGTGATGGAGTTGGTGAAGGGTCCGCAGGGTCCAGGGGGTCGGTAGATGAGGGTTCCTCGGAGGGCGGCAGTGGGGGTGGCCAGTATCTTGAAGTGAAGGTGTTCCATCAGTTCTGTGGACTCGTCAGGGAGTGTGCTCAGGCGGAGGCTGGATTTGTGGACGATGGCGATTCCTCCTCCTGGGTGTGTGGGGATACACTGGTGTAGACATAAAAGATGTTTTAAAAGAAAAAAAAATTCAATGACTTGGAGTTCCTTGTGCTTCTTGTAACCCCATTTCTCCCTTCTTGGCCTTGTAGATCTTCAAGAGGGCCCCAATAGGTCTGATGCCCAACCTAGATGCAAAATTAAAGATGGCCGTATTGGCCCTGACAAAGTCCCTTTTTTCCTATGAATGAGGGGATGCCAAGTTATGGCAGTGTCAAAAACTACACCCAGATATGAGAAGACATCGGTCATAGGGACCAGCATCGATCCCACCACAAACGTGTAGGGTCTGCTGGGGTGTAAATCTACTTGCATTACAAAGGATGTCTTATTGTTCACTAGCAGGTCCAAATCTTCCATAAAGCAGACAAACAAGGTCAATAAAGTTTGTAAACCCCTGGCTGTCCTAGCCATGAGGATGGGGGCATCCACATACAATAGTACTGGAAGGCTCCGCATGCCCACTTTTGGACAGTCAGTTTTTATCTTCACAAGGGTCTACTCCAAATTATTGAGATACAGATTAAAAAGGAAGGAGACCAAAATACACCCCTGTCCTCCCCCTTTTTCAGTTGTGAGCTGGTGATTGACTCTCGGATCCTTAGTGTATCAAACCACTGTCTTGGTGTCACCAGGTAAATACCTCAAAAAGCGTACAATGTCTGGGCTAACTACTAACGACAACGTGGTCTGCCAGAGCTTCGATCTATTAACTAGGTCTAATGCTTAGGACAGATCCATGAAGGGTAAATAAATGGTCCTGTGGCGAGCGACAGCATACTTGTTAAGTACCTAGTACAAGTTTGGGCTTTGGTCCACTGTCGATCGACCCACGCAAAAACCATATTGAGCGTCGGACTGAATGTTATTGTACTCTGACGAAGTAGAAAGCCTGTTAAAGACGCAGTAAAGATTTTGCACCAATCGGAACGGACACAATGCCCTTCGATGCAGATAAAGTCCCGATCCGAAGACACCCCGGCGCGGCTCAACGATGACATGAGATCCAACTGTGACGTTTGACGATGACGCAGAGCCGATCCGAGGTCCTGACTGTGATGTTCGCATCGATCCGAGGTACTGACTGTGAGGCTTGACTTTGATGCATCAAGTCTTTGACGCCGACACTTGCTCCATCCAAGGTACTTTTTCAGCAGGTCCTGCGTGGGCTGTAGATGGCCTGCCCTTCATTGCGGTTGGCCTGAAACATTGGATTTAGCCCAGTCTTCCACCAAACTTAAGTTACCCTTAAGCACTATTGGCTTTAAAGCACTATCTTGCAGTTTATTCTTTAAAAATGTATATCTCAAGCTCTACTTAATTGATTTCTATAATTTTGATCTTGTTTTACTCTGATAAAAATGTTGTTATTCTAAACTGATGTGGAATCTTCTTGTGGTGTTTTTACTGTGTTACTGTATTGAAAGTGTGCACAAATACGTACACATTGCCTCTTAAGTTAGGCTGGATGCTCTGTCCCAAGCTACCAGAGGGTGAGCACAAGTTAATTTAGGTTGTGTATCTGACTACCCCGTACTAGGATTGCAGTCCCTACTTGGACAGGGTGCAATATTCTGCTAACTAGAGCCCCAACTTCTGACAGTGGCCTCTAAGTACACTGTAAGATCTTGGTATGCTGACAATAGGTATTTTGCAGCCAGACAGTTTGCGCCTTCTGGTAAGGTCATCCTACATTGTTTTTAAGTCTCAAAAAGCACACATTTCTGTAGTGAGACTTGGACTGAAAGGAGCTACTTTGTAAGTGAATGTGCCCTTTATAAATGGGCTTCTACCAGTGGAATTAGCCAATGGTTGAAATGAGCCGACCAAGTGGCCCTAGCTGTATACTGTAGTAGGCAGAAAATAAATGTGAATGACACAGCAATAGACTAATGGATGAAGAGGGTGATTGAAAGCTTCTATAAGTATAGTAATATATAATATCATTTTAGTAAAACTGAAAGGTGTTGGTTATAGTCAGACTTAATGTTTACCAATGTAGTTTTGTACAATAGGGGGAAGATAGGAAGGACTTGTAAACTATGCATATTTTTGGCATCAGGAATTGCGCTACAATCAACTGTTGGAATATAAGATAAAATCATAGCAAAACTAGTACTGGCAAAGCCAAAAGGTCTTGCTTTTTGACCGATTGGATTTGCTAATGATTTTGCCAATGCTACAGAATGATGAGGCATCATTATTTTTGTTTCTCCGCCAATCTAAGATGACGTATGTTATTTGGACTCGGTAAATACAAAAAGAAAAGAACAGTGTAGCAGGTGGGCGAGGTAGGTGAGGATAAAGCAATAGGAAGCTGGAGCAGCCTAGTGAGCAACAGAGGCACTTGAAGTTAGGCCCAGCGATGGGTCAAAAAATAATAGAAAATAAAAGCTAGGGAGGGTTTGGAAAAACAGTGGATGAGCTACTGGATGAGGGAGCAACATGGTGCAGACAGGAGGGCAAGGGTTTGGGAGGAACTCACACAAGGGAGAGAACTGAAAAATGTGCACTCTCATGAAAATGAAAAAGTGGTATACTGAATATAAGCAAGTCATTTAATCAAAAGAATTGTAAAATGACTACGAAACCCAGATCCAAAAATGTACTTTTCAGTTGACTGGCAGACACGAACTATAAAGTGGCAAAACAATTCATAATGCTTGAGTTGGAGGCATTTGGGTTTCTTGCTGTAGAATTCTATGTCTCCTGCAGATTTCTCCTGTTGCAATCAAGCCCGGGCCGAGTACTCCGCTCTGCAAGTGGAGTTTGCAGAGTTTAAACAACTTTGCGCTCCGCTGGGAACGCGAAGTTGCAGCAAAACTCTGACTCCGTGGTGGACGCCATTCAGGCGAGTAACCCTCCTGCAAAAATATTTTTTACAAGCCCACTTACCTTCTCTTCTGTCTTCTGCGGGCCACCCTCCTCCTCGCCACAGTGTCTCCTTCGTGCCGTTGTCCTCCGCCTCGCAGCCCCCTACGTACGTGGTGTCTCCTTCTTGCCATTGTCCTCCTCCTCGCGTCCCACTACTAGTACATCTTGCATGAACTGCGCATTTCACGCAAGACGTAATACATAGGGGGGCTTGAGAAGGAGGACGACTGCAAGAAGGAGACACAGCAGTGAGGAGGAGGGCGGCCCACAGATGACAGAAGAGAAGGTAAGTGGGTTTAAATAGAAAATTGTGGGGCTGGGGCGGAGCGAAGCAGAGCGGAGTTCCACAGAGTTCTTTTTTCACTCTCTGGAACTCCGTGAAGCACCCCTCTGCATACACTGTCCAGGGTTAGTTGCAATATGTATTGCTGCAATAATTTGTGGCTTGTGCAATCAGTTAAAAAAGAACAAACTGTGTAATTAGTTACAACACTTAAGCACAATCCTCTGTATCATTTTCCTCCTCTTCGCCCATTGACTTGGACAAGAGGTAAAAAACAAATTAGAGGCTGTAGTTAATAATCCATCCATACACGGTCAAAATTGTAAAATCCTTGGCTCCTATTTTTAATTCTCAGAATCCTGTGTGGTTTTTCAACATGAAGCAAGGGCAAGAAGATTCCAAAATGGACGTGTCCAAGAAATAGGAACAATCCCTAGACATCAAAAAGCTTTTATATCAGAATGTGCAATTCATTCCTTGTACTTTATTGACTTTTGACTCAATTTGACTCAATTACTTATTTAACTCGCTCACGTTTGCATGCTATCTTATTTGTGATTCCGCAGCTTAAAGTAGTTACTAATAACGATATGCTGTCTGTATCTGTCTCTGATTTTGAGAATATTCATACTTAAAAGGTCTCGTTTATTAGCAATTCATTACTACAAATAATCTTCTTTGATTGGACACTTTCAATGTGATTGATATTGAAGTGGTATCATCGCATTTGACATCTCAGATCAATATATCAAGTACTGATAGAAATCCTGAATCTCTGCTTAACACACAACTACAGGATAGTATTATGCCTTCAGAGAACACTCATCTTTTAATTTTGAGCATCTCACAATACAACATTCAGATACGGGGAGCCTTGTAACATTTTATTCCCCTGATAATCCTATAAGGCCTCCCAATTTTGATTGGCATTGGTTTTCATGTGCACTCAGACCCAAATCATGTTCCAGAAATACACAGAATTAATTGTAGTAGCATTCTACATACATGGAGTAGGAATTATGCTGTCTTAAATAATTTAAATAGGAAAGGAAAAAATGGAGCTCACTCAGTCCTACTGATGTGGCCTCACAGAAAACCCGGGCAATAGATAAGTGGGAGCAGTGAGACTGTTACATGTACTGGAGGTAGCTTCATATAAATGTCACCCTTGATGTGGTCTATCAATTTGCATAAATACATATTTCATTGGGATTATACTCTACTACCCACACATTCCAATTTATTACAACGTGTTACATTTGCTTTTTTTCCTACTCGTATTAAAGAAGTTCTCCTCTGTAAGGTAACGTTTATATACACCCAGGGAAACAACACCATTTTATTTTAAAGGAAATTAAGAATGAAATCCAGGTAGTATGTACATAGCATGATATAATTGATCTGCTTTTAACATCCATTGTTGTATGTACCTCTCAGAAGATCTACATCATAGTCACATCTGCGCAAGTGCAAATCCATCTCTAGGTACAAAAAAAGTTTATTCTATACATTATAATACAATATTTTAAATGGGGGATTTAGAGGGGATACTCCTGCAGTCATCACTTTCGTGACTATGGTGGTTGGGGTGAGTGGGGGGTGGGGTGGGGTCTTGCGCCACAATTGATGATGCAGCAACAGTATTTTTGTTATATCTAACCATATTGAGTTGTGTTGGATCTTAAGCTCGACAGTACTTCACAACCTTATCATAATTACACTGCAAGGAGAATTAGAACATATATTTGATGATTATTGCCCAGATGGAGACTTACTGGTTGCAAACAATGCATTATTATATTGCTCCACTCATACTGTATTTAACCCCATGTATGCTGGTGACGGAACCATTCTGTCATGAGCCACAGTGGTGCTGTGCTGGTGATTGAATGGTTCCGTCACGGCCCGGCTGCCGCGCCTGTGCAGCGCTGATTTTGCCCCTGCGCTGAGGGTTCTATTAGGCAGGCCGGGCTGTGACAGAACCATTCCGTCACAAGCACAGCGCCACCGCAGCTCGTGACGGAGTGGTTCCGTCACGAGCATGGCGCGGCCCCCCTCCCCCCTAGCGCCGGAGAGTAATTACCGCCGCGGCCAAGGAGTTAAGCTACACAAGGCACTAAAGGGTAGATTATCGCCGATGCCAAATTGTGAAACTAACAGAATCATTTGATCAGTTGCTTGAATACATTAGATCTAAAAACGTTGCCCGGTAGCAAGAATTTCACATAACCAGGTCCCCTATTTCTCTGAAGAACATCCCTTCCTTAAACATAATCTAAATACATTAGTTTGCTTGAAATATGAAACGAAAGAAAGAACACAGGCAAAGGAAATCTGCTCTGTTTTTACTCAAAACCAAAGTTAAAAAAGGCCTCTGAGATTTGGTGTTGTACCACAAATAGCAATCCCAAAGTGTTCTGGAATGGTATTGCAAACGTTATTCATTCTAAAAAACTCAAACTTTCTATCCACATACCTGACAACCAATGAGCATATACTTTGCAAGTCCTATATTTATCGACCAACACTCATTTCAATTCAATTCAAATAAAGCTTTATTCGATTGTAAAATTTAGCAATCATAAAAACAGTACTTACAACAAAAAATTCAAAATGACAATATAAAAGTAATATAACTCCATTTGTGTCAGTCATACACAAAAATAAAAAAGGCATAAATATAGTCAGGGATGACTACATTAAAATCCAAAAGGTAATTTAAAACACTAGGCTCTTTCTGTAAGCGACCGCCTTTTCAAAAACATCGCAACTTTCCAGATCATGTCCGCGTTATCCAGGGTTTGCAGTGCAATATACGCAGGGCGACAAGTCCTAAATCCCATCATTTTTTACATTGGTCGGATCCACACTTTCCTTATTGAAGAGAGAAAAACACAGAAAAAAAGAATATGGATGGTGGATTGAGATGAACAATCATCTCAAGGACACGTTATCAGAGTACAACTCCAACTATTTATGTTACGAAAGCTGATGAATCTGTGATATACCGAGTCGAAATCTTGTACGTAAAAACCTATCATACCCTGCTGGGACTATTACTAAATAGGGCTGAATTTTAAAAACACTTAAAATCATTTGATTATCCAGTACTGAGGGCTTAAGTATTTCGGTTGTCAACCTTGACATTTCTAGTATCGCAATACCTTTTCTTAAATCCTTCCTGCATACTGATTGTAAGGATTCAGGGTCAGTAAAGTATTCAAGATGACCCAGATTCTGTATAAAATTAAAAACATAATGAATCCAGGGAATCTTTAAAACTTTTTCCAATTTTAAAATGTCCTTTAAAATATCCCTATTTAATGTGGGTTCTTCTTTAGTCCATACACAATGCCACAATAAGAATGGCTCAAGTTTAATGATGTCAGTCAGATATGTTAATCCAAATTCGGCGTGACAAAGGTAGGCAGATGGTGTTCTGGGTACAGACAATAAATATCTTAAAAATGTATTTTCCACTACTTGCAAGGAATTAATATTTGCAGTACCCCAAACCCCAGACCCATAGATTGCAGTAGAAATACATTTTGCCTGATAAATTTGTAAAAGTTCCAGTGGTGGTCGTTTCCCTAACCTTTTTGAAAACTGGGTCAATGCAGGTATAGGGTTAATGAAACTAACCATTTTGGAACTTATTGCCTGAGCCCACATGTCTTCTTGGTGCAACATGACACCCAGATATGAGAAGGTTTTTGTTGTTTCAAGCTTTTGATCCGCGATAAACATTTCACTGCATTTTTTCCTCCCCACACCACATCTCATAACGTAAGTCTTAGATGTGTTCACTGTTAGTCCTAAATCCAGCATAAAGTTATTAAAACCATTCAAAGCTCTCTGTAAACTAACTTGGGTTCTGGACATTAAACACACATCATCGGCATATAAAAGGGCAGGGATTGGCGACCATTAATCGCAGGGAAGTCGAAGATTTGCTCAATTAATGAGCCCTCCAAGTCATTTATGTACAAATTAAAAAGGAATGGTGCAAGGACGCATCCTTGACATACTCCCCTGCGAATTTAAATTGGAGTTTTGTCCCCACCCTTAACACCAAAGCAGACTCTAGTTTGGGCCTTACAATAAAACAGCCTTAAAAAGTGAATAATTTGGGTGGCCACACCTAACTTTTCTAGAATCTCCCACAATTTAATATGTCGTACCGAATCGAAAGCAGCTGTCAAATCTACAAATCTAAAAACAGATTACCATTTTTGACACAAACATATTTTCCCACCAAAAAAGCGAGATTAAGAGACTGCTCAAAGGTACCCACTCCTTCGCGAAAGACATACTGTAAATCGGAAAGAATCCTATTATCAGAAGCCCAGGCTTTTAGTCTTACTAAGATTACGCGACCTAGGATTTTTGTCATTGAGTCGAGTAAAGAAATGGGCCTGTAACATCTAGGATCATGGCGGTTTCCTTTTTTGAAAATGAGGACTATAATTGACTCGGTCCAAGTTGCTGGAAAGGGAGCGTAGCAGCAAGCCTTCGCTACTTCCGTGACGATTGGGCCCCAAAATGATAAGTCTGATTTAAAAAGGTCACTGGGAACCCCATCTGGTCGGGAGCCTTTTCCCCACCAGTGTTGGAGATTGCAGTCACCACCTCTTCCAGAGTGAATTGAAGGCCAGAATTAAAAGGTTTATTAGTTAATGAGGGGTCGTTTTCAAACTGGTCTATCCCCCTAAAAACCCCTGTAAAATGCTCGACCCACTGTTCCTCTGAGATGGCGATCTTTCTGGTTCCCTGATCTAATTCCTTTTTTTGCCCTGGTTTCTCGTTGTTTTCTGTCCTCGGGCACTAACACCAGTACACTGTGTCTCCAGCTCCTGTAAAATATTGGGACTCATGTCCTGGGCCGGCAAATTAAGATTGTTGTTAGCAATAAGGCCCGGTGAACCCGCAACAATATCAGTTGGGCGAGGGATGATGGAAGTTTCCAGGCCGTTACTTGAGGCACTGCCTGAGCAATTGTCAGACTGACGTTCATGGAGAGATTGCGGGTCCAGTGATAGCCTCCATTCGGTTATTGGAATCTCATGCATCAGAATGGACTCTGCACGCACAAGGAACGCATCCAAGGTCCCCGCCACCCCGGAGCCCACCCCAAATTTACGACTCGACATTTATGCAAATATAGTCACTATTAGTTTGAAACTTACTCAGTTCAGGACAGATTAGGGTCCAAAATGGCACAAAATACAGATGTTTGAGGGCTGGCCCAGCCTAGTCACTGCCGGTCCCAGTCGGGCACTGACGGCCCCCCCCCCCTGGCCCAGGCTTTGCCTGCACGCGCCCCGTGTTGCGGGAGCCCGCGGCTGATTTTAAAGGGCCTCCAGGTGCTTTCAGGTGATGCGATGCAGGGCAAGGCAGGCTGGGCGATGTAGTCCCCCTGGACCTCCTGGTATCACTATGGCAGCAGGAACTGCAGCAAGGCAACAGGAAGCTTTAGAAAGCGGGTCCCACGCTGCGGGAGCCCATAGCAGGTTTTAAATGGCTTCCAGGCGCTTTCAGGTGATGCGATGCAGGGCAAGGCAGGCTGGGCGATGTAGTCCCCCTGGACCTCCCGGTATCACTACGCAGCAGGAACGGCAGCAAGGTAACAAGGAAGCTTTAGAAAGCGGACTGACCAACACATTATATATCACGAAAACAAGTTAGCTGCTCTGACACCAGTTGATTTCCACCTGATTATGTCAAGCAAACTAGTAAGCCTAATCAAAAGATTTCAACAAGCAAAAACACAAGTTCGATATTGTATTACCATATATCTCAAGTAAAAGAAAACATAATCTTTGGAGGAATGATTAATTCAACTGTGTAACAATGACTGGTAAATTATCCATCTGTTCATGGAATATTTGTGACTTAAACGATAAAAGGAAAAGGGGGGTGATGGCTCAAATTTTGGAGGTGATGCGGGTGCATCTACTTTGTTTACATGAGACTCATATCATGTGGAACAATCGAAAGTGGCTGAACGACTTGGGTATGGAAATACTTGGCTGCACTAGACAGAGTTCAGCCACAAGAGGACTTGCGATTTTGATGAGATTTGGCCTGGGGGTCTGTAAACAGGTAAAGGAGGATGTCTGGGGGCACTGGCTTATTGTTGAAATATTAGTTAATGGCTCTCCCATGACGACATGTTCTATATAGGGTCCCCATCGGGATGATCCGGAGTTGATGTTTTACTTAAGCATTGAATTGGCGGCGTGGCCATCCCCTTTAATCATTTGTGGGGATTTTAATCTTCGTTTGGAGGGTGGATTTGATATTACTAGCGATAATTTATATGAGGGGGAAAAAACAAGTTTTTAAGGCAACTCACGGCCTAGTTAAAGAATATGGGTTGGCTGATATATGGTGCGCTCATAAAAAAAGTGTTCCTGGTGATACTTTTTAGTTGGCTCCCCATAGAAAACACGTGCGCTTGGATTATTTTTTTATATCAGCTGAAAAGGTGGCAAGTGCTAAGATTGTGATTAAATCCAGGATCATTTCAGATCATAATCCGGTTGTATTAGAACTTGACATTAGTTCTAGGCCCCAGTCAAAGGCATGGACCTTTCAGCGCAAACTCCTATTGGATTCTGAATATTGTGAGCATATGCGTAATTGGATTGGGGAATTTTTTAAAAATAATTGTGGAACTTCTTCGGATTCTATTGTCTGGGATACATTTAAGGCCGGGGTCCAGGGTGAAACATTATGCTATTGCGTAGCTAAGCAGCGCAAAATTCGGGAAGAAATTCAGGATGGGATGAGTAAGTTAAGGCTATTAGAATAGAACTTATGGGGGAAGTAATTAGGTAACAAAATACGGAAAAAACTTTAAAGGCCATTGCAGTCCAAAAAATGAATATATATCAATATTTTGCTATGCAGGTTTCAAATTTACGAAGCGGGTAAAAATTCTGGTAAGATCTTAGCGAAAACATTACAACAGAAGGATATTGCTAATAGAATCAATAGGATTCAGGACCATCTCAGCCAGATACAGGATACCCCAGGCGAAGAGCTGAATGTTTTTCGCAAATGTTACCACAACTTATATACGGAAGATGAAACAATAGTTACAGAAGAGAAAATGAGATTGAAACTAAAAAACTCACAGAAGATCAAAAAAAAGAATTAGTAGCATATATAGCTTGTGAGGAAGTGGAGGGAGCAAGAATGTCATTCGCAACAGGAAAAGCTGTAGGTCCGGATGGCATCCCTCTTGAATCTTATAAGACATTCCATCAAGCTTTAAGACAGGCGTTGTTTCTTGCGGCTCAAGGGGGAGCTGTGTCAGAGTAATAGCGAAAAACTACTATTTTTTTTAGAAAAGGACAAACCTGATTTACTTCCATCATCATACAGACCAATCTCATTGATCAGATTTTTTCTAAAATTATTGCTCAGCGTTTGGGATTGGTTATTTATGCTTTAGTCTCTACTTCTCAGCATGGGTTTATCCCAGGAGGGGATACTGCTGATCACTTGAGACGAATAGTAGCCTTCCTGGACTGGGCCCAGGCAACGGAATCTGTATTGGGGGTGATCCTGTTGGATGCAGAGAAGGCGTTCAACAGAGTCTCCTGGCCATATATGTGGGATGTTTTGCTATTGAAAGGATTCTGCAATCTTTATATATGCCCAGTAGCCACTATACGAATATCTGGACAGGAGTCCAGGTCATTTAACATCAGCAGGGGCACTAGGCAAGGGTGCCCGTGCTCCCCTCTTTTATTTGCATTATATATTGATTTTTTTGTTATAAACTAAACCAGCATATAGATATTAAGCCAGTCCGTCTTCAAAATATTGAGTATAGAGCATTGGCCTATGCCCATTTTATAGTTGTAGTCACAAGTGATATTGTTACCGCTCTTCCTGCAATTAAGTCATTGGCCATTCAGTTCGGGTGTTTTTCAGGTTATAAATTAAGTATAGAGAAAACTCAGATTCTCTATTCAGGTACTGACCCCCCAGCAAAAATGACAATAGTTCCAGAAGTAACATATCTGGGAATAAAAATTACATCTACTGTGGAAAAGATTCCTGATTTGAATATCAATCCAGCGATGGAGAAGGTGAATGCAACTTTGGAAAGGTTGGATCACCTTCATCTATCTCTCCATGGGAGATGTAACGTATTAAAAATGCTGGTCCTACCAAAATTTCTATATATGTTTAGAACAATCCCTTTAGAGTTTTCTTCGTCATGTTTTAATAAATTAGAGAGGATCTGTTCGAGATTTTTGTGGGGGTACTGAAGATAGAGAAGGGCATTCAAGAAGATGGTGTTCCCTAGACACTGTGAGGGCTGGGGTATCCCACATTTCATGATGTATTATTGGGCAACTATGATGCAATACATCAGTCCTTTGGTAGTTGGGGTTAAAGCCGAACTTTTGCAATGTCTTAGACCATAAATTTACGAATTCGGCTGGGAGATGAAATTAATGGGTGTTTAGTTAAGGTAATCGAGCCCAGTTATTTAAAAAAAACAAAATTCAAGATACTTAAGGCAGCCTATGTAGTTTGGAGACAAAGCAAACGTAAGATACAGGTTTTAAATTTGAATGCCTCTGGGCTGCTACCTATATTTTTTCGAGATCAAGTGCCAATTAAATGGGGCTTAAAAGGAATACTTTACCTTACTTGAGAGCACAATCTTCTTGCATCGATATCCCCTTTTCCTTATATTTAAAATCGTTGTTTTGGGAATCTGAGTTTTTTCAAATACGTGGAATCATCTTATCACTGGATGTACACACGTAGTTTCCTTAGGACTGCATCGCTGGTCATATTTCCGTTTTTTTTACTCTTTTCACACTAATATTGACCAGGCCTAATGGGGCCCCTTTTTTAACAGATCAGGTTTACACTCTTTAATATGTGCACCTCTCGATGACCCTAGTTTTAATCAGACCCATTTATGTTCCATTTGAGATTGATGCTGTTGTTTATATTTTGTCACTTTGAGCCCACAGGAAGACTACCGACTTCCTTCAGTTCAGTTTTACCTTTGGAGAAACTGTTTACTTTCAACTCGCGTTCTAGTTGCGCTGTACACACCAACAGCGTGTTACTTCCGGTATCATGTGACGCAATCGTTGAGAAAAAGTTTTTTGCGGTCTAGTTGCGAGGCTCTTCCTCGCAATATATACGCTTCCGAAACGCCACCCTTGGTTCCGGTTTTTGTTTTGAGACGCCAGGGGGGGAGAGCGGGGCTTCAATTTGGTGAGTGTTACGCCATTTCTTTTCCCCACCCCTGATAGTTCATGCCTTACTTTTCTGTGAGAACCATATTTATTGCATGGGCCGGGAATACTCATGGCTTATATTTCCCTTCAGAGCCACTGCTGACACGTATCTGTGATTGTTTTCAAGACGAGGTGGCACCACACGACAATCGCCCTGTCTTGGCTTTATTTAAGGTGAGCGATTACCTGAATACCAATTCGACTTTTGAATGGGTTCAAAGGCTAATAACATACTAATATATGGCTTTTCCCCACAAAATCTTTTTTGTACTGATTCAGGCATTTACATTGTCCATTGCTAATACTCAACGTAGGACTCGCTGCATTACTGGCGTCCCGCAGATTGATTTGAATAGATATTCCGGGTGAGACCTCCTCGTTATTTTCGGACTTATCTTGGGGTTTGCGCCTGGGTTTACTTGCATGACTGGGTTGTAATTATATTACCTGATTGAGTATTTTTTGACTAGCATTTCTGTCCCTTCGCCTCAATCGAGGTATTTTTTAAGGTCTCGGTAGAGGTACACTACATAAGCCTCAGTGTAGCATGGGCTTTAGATGGCACTTTGCCTTTGTTTTTTTTTAGTTAATATGTTTTTTAATACCTTATAGACACAATCTTGCTACCCCTTACTTATTAATAGTGACATCTCTGCACAAACGTGCTGTTCTTGTGGGTGCATATTCCACTGTTAATACTAGTATTCTGTGTAGGTACTTTATTCGTGGCTGACTCCTTCAATTTTAGTTACTTTACGCTTTACCTTTTCAGCCTCCATATTATCCTTATCTATTTTTGCCAACCATATTTTCGGTTACCCTCCTGGGTTGGAATTATCACCGGAAATGGGGTAAGAACTCAGTTTCCCTTCTACTGATTATGCCTTATGCTAGAATTTATCCCATTTTGAATCATAGACTAATACTCACCCTCCTTTCTTCCTTCTTTCTCTTCTCTCTCCTTTTTTCTTTTCTCTTTAGCCTAGCTAGTTTTGGATACAACGATTAAGGTATCAATTTAACATGAAGCACTGTATGTTTCTCTAGTCACTTGGGCGTGTACAAATGTTTGCTATTGAAAGACTGAAGACAGAAAGACCTCCAATAATGTGTTGAGAGATGATTGGACATACTTGGGAGACTTCCTGGCATTCTGTCCAACACTGTTCGTTTCTTATCACTATACGTTTTTAAACTCGCCACTTGTTTGTCCCTTTGACATTACTCCATATGTCACATAATAGAATGGTACATCAAAGATTTTGTGAGTGTAAAATAACAATTTGACGATGCTGATGTAATCTTTCTCTCTTGGTCTCCACACGTGATGGGTGATGTTTTCTTTTTTTTTCTTCTCAGTTGCCACCAAATGTGGGGGTTTTACTTGTGTTCTTGAAAGCAGGGATTGTATGACCTGGTCCCTGGTCCTAGGTCATTTCTTTCTTTCCCCAGCCCTGAGGAGTGTTGGAACACTGTTGGTCCACAACGAAACACGTGTCGGCTGGCTGTATGTAACTTGTATCAGTTGACCAATTAAAAGGGAGAACTTACACTCCGGAATGTACGACAATGTTGGATGATTTCTACAGAACATTGACTTACACATTGTGTGTGGTTATAATTTGAGTGCGCAGGACTTTTGTGAATTTAGGGTTGTGTGCTTGCCCCCACCCTTTTCAGCCTCTATATTAATGGTCTATAGACTTTCTGCTTGCAGAGAAAGATCTTGATGCATCTAAGATGGCATCACGCAAAATCCCTGCAATTATGTTTGCCGACGACACTTTATTAGTCTCTAAATCAACTATGGGGATCCAGAGGGTACTCAATTGATTGGAAGCGTTCTGTAGTAAAGGAGGATTAGAAATTAACTACAGAAAACCACATTTATGGCATTTAACATCACCAAAATTACCCGAGCAAATCCAACTTTAAATGGTATACCCCTTGAGAGAGTGTCCTCTTTCGATTATCTTGGCATCACCATTACATATACCAAGGATTGGGGGAGGCAAATCATAAAATCAACTCAGAAATTGGCGCAATCGTCAAGCGGCCTAATGAAGGTTTTTCTCAAGTCCAGCCACAAACCGGTGAGCCCTGTCATTGAAATATATAAGGTCCAAGCAAGGGGAGGGGCTTTATACGGCGCAGAAGTATGGGGCCACTGTAGCTCTGAGAGCCTCACCCAGATAGAAAACAACTTTCTAAGATAGTTGTTTAACCTCCCATGGAGCACCCCTCTTACCCCGCTCCGATTAGATCTGGGAGTAAGGGCAATCACCGACGAATCTAATCTCAGACCTCTTTTATATTGGCACCTGTGGGTCACTCCAGAACTTGCAGCATACAGGGAGGAATTAAAAGAGGTGATGAATCTAAGGGGGGGCGGGTAAACTCCAGTGGCTTCCGTATATACAGCACATGACAGCTAGTATGGGGCGGGGAGAGCTCTGGGGTGATCCGGAGCTCGCCTGCTCCTTACTTTCAAGGAAATCACTAAAGGACCACTACGGGGAGTTGAAACTAGCACAGCTCCATAGCAACCCCCTAACAGGCAAGTTGACATCAGCTTTTGTGGAAATTAAAGATAGATATAGCTTTGAGCCGGCCCTGAATGATATCAAGCCGGCAGCTGCAAGAAAACTTTTCCTACAATTTAGATATGGGTCCTTGCCTTTTCGTTCTTTCACACATAAGTGGGGGGGGGGGGGGTTGCAAGTTTCGAAATGCCCAGCATGCGACTGCCCTGTGAAGTCAGTCCTTCATGTGTTTTTTAGTTGCCCTGGTTATCATAAGGCAAGAAAGTGTTGGTTGGTACAGATTTGTAGAAACTAGGGAACTTGGAGCTGCTCTGAGGCTTTCAGGATTCTGAAACATGACTATAGCATCCCGATAGTATACTCAGTCGCAGGATTCCTTTTTTCTATGTGGTGTACCCGCAGAGCACTCTTAAAATTACCTTAAAAAGTATAGATCATGGCTCTGCACAAAGGAAATGGGGTTCCTTTTAAGGACCCCCTTATATTACCAGCCATCACCAAAAAGTAGGAATCCATGGACCTTCTTTACACCCAGGCCCTATTGTCCAATGAATAGCTGTATCCGAGTTATGTATGTAGTATTTGTGATCACGCCTCTGGAGAAACTGTCTTTTAATTAAATTTTTTTTAACCAGTTATTCACCATGCATTATGCACTTTTAAATGCCAGTACTGTCTCTTGCCTTGATTAATTCACTGTTATACTAGATGTGATTATCCCTTGGTGAAGTAACCGGAAATCAGGGCAGCTCAGAATTGTGACAGCCTATACCCATTTACTATCATTTGCCCCACATAATGCCTACAACTGCTTTTACTAAATCTTTTAATGTAGAATCTGAGATTATGTTTTACGATAAATTGATTTTCTTAAATTATTTATTTATTCTGCATTATGCACTGTCAAATGTGAGCACTGTCTCCTGTCCTGATCAATCCACTGCCATACCTGATGCGATCATTTTTTGGTGAAGTTAACTGAGTAGAGGACATCCTAAATCTGTGATAGGCAATCACTATCAATACATTTGTGTGTCAAGTTACTCCTATTCCTGTTTAATCAATTGTTTTTTACTATATGTACCTAACCTTTTTTTTAGCTTTGATAATATCTGCATGTATTGTCATTTGCACTTTTAAGGTCATACTGACTGAAATAAAGTTTTATTGAATTGAATTGAAATTCAGAATAAAAGATTCTCTTATCTGTCCAGTGACGTCCTCCACCGTAGTGATGACGAAGAAAAGGTTAGGAGAAAGAAGTATATTTTGCTTGGAGCAGATTCTCTAAGGTGACCCCTTCCTTTTATCCTGTGATTAAAAAAAAAACAATGAGTTATTCTCACAGTACGGGTTAAGTTCCATAAAAATATATAGGAGAGAGTAATAATTAACAAAGGTAACACAGTAGCACCGCTTCAGAATATATAAGAACCTGAAAAATTTGGCAGATTTTTATCACAATCTGTATCATACATTATTAGAAAAAGCACTTCAAGCCAAGTGGGCAAATAACAGTAAAAATTAAGTGCAACAGATTAAATGAAATAGATTCAAAGGACCATTCATGTACTTTAAGACACAGCAAAGGATAACTATTCGTAAAGATGATAACTCATTTCCTCTTCTTGGTTAAGTCTGTCCGGGCTTTTGGTTTGCAAAAATAATGATGTGCCAAGACTCTCTTTTGCGTAGCTATAAAGCTCTGTTCCCTCCCCTGTGGTTCTGATCTATTTGTTCTATGGTGTAGTATGTAAGAAGGGATTTGTTAGAGAGGTGGTGTTCTGAAAAATTCCTTGTCACAGGATAATGGGGGTCCTTGTTGCTAATAGCTCTCCTATGTTCTAGGACCCTCTTTTTGGTGGCCAATGTGGTGCTACCTATATATTGCATTTTGCATGGACACATAGATTGTGAAAGTAGTGCCACAAGTAAGGAATTGAGTGATCTTTCTCTCCCCAGTTGGTGTTTTGCATGATTTCTTCATGGTACTGTTGCAGCAAGCCTTACAGTGGCCGCAGGGGAAAAACCCCAGCAGACCAGAGTGTGGGTCTCCCGTGTCTTAGTGATATCGCCTTTCACTAGCCAGTGCCCGAGATTCAAGCTTTTCCTGCATTTGATGTGAGGCCTTGCTGGTAGGGTATGCCCTATAACAGAATCATGAGCTAAGATGTTCTAGTTTTGATTCATGATCTTCGATATTTTTTGGTATTCTTTGGTGTTTATATAAGGATCACCCTGGTGGTGGTGTCTTCCTCAACTGGTGGTTTTTGTTGCTAGAGTCTCCTCTCTTTTGATCTTACTGACTTTTTCTTTCACTTTTTTGAGTACTCACATGGGGTATCCTCTTTCCCCGAATCTAGTGAGCATGTATTCTTGTTCTGTGAGGAAATCTTCTTGGTTACTACAGTTTTTCCTTGCTCTCAGCAGTTCCCCACATGGAATACTCAATTTCTAAGTTTCTGGGTAGCTGCTGAGAGCATGGAGAAGACTGTTACCAACTGTGGCTTTTCTATGGAGCTTTGTGTTAAGTTGATTATTTTTAACTTCAACCATGACATCTAAACATTCAATTTGTGTTCTGCTCATGATATTTATGAGGTTGAGGTTAAAGGTGTTGTCATTAAGATTTTTGATGACATTCCTAGCACTCTCCGCACTCCCTTTCCATATCACAATCAAGTCATTGATATACCTGTACACTTTGACCACTTTGTTCTCTATGTTATTGGAGATGAGATTTTTCTGAACTTCCTCTTCCCATACTCCTAAGAACAAATTGGCAAAGCTAGGGGCAAAACACATCCCCATCCCTGTACAGAGGACTTGCTTGTACATTGTACCATTAAAGGCAAACATATTGTTACAAAGACAACATTTAATCAGTTCCAATAGCATTTCTGTGTGTTCTAGGTAGCAAATTCTTCGGGTATTCAGGAAGTGCTGGCAGCATTGTATGCCTAATAAATGATCGATGATGGTGTAGAGTGAATTGACATCCATCGTAATGAGGAGGTAGTCTTCCTCCCATATGGTATTACACATTTTCCCTAGAAAGTCATTTGTGTCTTTAATATAGGAGGGTAAGGACATTACATATCCCCTCAGGAAGTGGTCAATGTACTTAGAAATATGATCGGAGACACAACCAATGAACGAGACAATAGGTCTCCCCGTGGTGAAGTAGTGTTCTTGTGGACCTTGGGTAATAGGTAAAATATAGGTGTTCTCGGGTAGTCACATTTCAGATTGCAGTATTCTTCCGATTGGAGGAAACCATGGTCTCCCAAAGAGGCAAGCATGCTCCATCTTGGTAATGCTACATTATATACCTGCATATTGGTTTTGACATACAACCTTGAATTTCAGAGTTGCCTATCTGCTTCAGCAATGCACACCGCTCTGTCCCAGAGCACAATGTTACCCTCTTTGTCACCGGGCGAATGATGATGTTTTCATCATCTGACGTATGATTTTATTGTTCCCCATTGTTCTTTAGTGAAATTAAGAGGGGATTTCGATTTTTGTTTCTGTAACCAAAACTTTATTTGATCTTTTTTTTTTTTTTTTTAAACATTTACCATAATAGCTGCACCCGGGTCTTTATATAATGCCTGAATCGCTTTAATATAACCATTACCAAAGCCTGCTCTTCTTAAAAAATGCCACAGAAAGTCCCAGGAGACCCGATCAAAAGCTTTTTCTGCATCTAGTAGCAGTACCGCCATCGGGTCTCCTGCTACCTCCATGGCATCAAAAAGTGTGATGACCTTACGCGTATGGTGCGTTGTACCCCTGCCCGGAATAAACCTGTGCTGGTTACTGCTCACAAGGGAGCTTATTACTATAGCAAATCTTGTTGCCAGAACCTTAGAGAATATTTTAGTGTCGGAGTTCATAAGCTTGATCGGCTTGTACGATCCGGGTTCATTGGCTGGCTTTCCCTTTCTTTTTTTTTTTGAAAACCTTTATTTTGTAAAAAAGAGAATACAGTTACAGACTAACAACCACGGAGGCTGGTCAGTTATACGCAACACCAGTAACACAATAATACACAGCTCATCAGCCGACAACCCAAGGGCCCGGCAGCAAAATGTCACTTTATAATGAAGGCTGGTGGCAATAAGAGGATAAGTGAAAGGGTTTACATTTTATATTTTATAAATAACAAAAAAGAGTCAAGACGGTACCGTGCAATATAATGGCTGTCTCATACGGTCGGGGGAGACAAATGAGTAATAAGCAATGCTATGAGGGAGGAGAGATCCTGGAGAGGCGGGGGGCCGAGAGCAGAACAATACATCACATACAGTGGGAAGCTAAAAATCTGAAACGCACGGTCAAGGGAATTGAAGAATATCAGGAGCTTCATTGAAGGGGGGAGTGCAGATCTCTCCACAGTATAAATTCCACTGACCCCATATCCTACCCCATTTCTTGGGCCTACCACGGGAGACATACAGTTTTTTCTCAAAACATGGACCAGTCCATGTTCTCTTTCCAAGTTGAGACTAATGGTGCTCTTTGAGATCCCCACAATTGAGCTATGTCCCGTTTCACAATCATGTTGCCCAATGTGACCCACTGAGTCTGAGCAACAGTGCAGTCATTCGGCTCCCAAATATTCAACAGACAGCGTCTGGCCTCAGGCAATAACTCAACACCCGTCACCTCACCCATCACTGCATGCACTCGATTCCAGAAAACCACTACCTCCGGACATTCCCATATAATGTGAAGGAAGGTAGCCAGCATACCACAACCACGCCTACACTACCCATCCACAAAATAGCCCATATGAATCAAACGTGGACCCGTGACATAGACACTGTGCAGAATCTTCAGTTGTACCAGCCTAAGACGTGCCGGAATTGCGACCTCTTTAGGGGAGGATATCGCAGCCTGCCAGTCTTCATCATCCAACTCCAGCCCATCGCCAGTCCAAGCCCCCCTAAGCTGCACAAGAAGGTCCGAACGATCATTGATAAGTTTCTTATAAATGAGAGAGATAGTGCTGTCAGGGACGTACCCGTCTAGCACTCTATCTTCCAGGGGGGAAGATTCCGGGATCGCAGTTCAAGCTGGGAAAACCGACTCGAGTGCGTGTCGGACTTGGAGATATCGGAAATATTCCCTATCGCTCAATTTATATTCCTGTTTGAGTTCATCAAAGGTCTTAACTCTATTCTTGGCCCAGAGGTCACCCACCTTACTGATGCCAATAAGATCCCATCTATCAAAGCCCTTAGAAGTCCATAGACCACCCAGTTTCTCCGCGGCATACAGGGGGGTCGCTCTAGTCAGCCTGTCTGTCCACCCCGTGGCAGTAGTTGCACTACCCCATATTCGCACCGCCACCCCAGTGGGGCCCGTCAGGTTCTTTCTGGCGGCTCTAGAATAGAGCGCTCTATTATAGCCGCCCCCTGGCAGCTGCCACCTATCCATCTCAAATGCGGGGTTCGGAATGGGACCGTACATAGCATGGTTAACAGCACTAAGTTGGGACGCCCAGTAATAGCGTTTAATGTCAGGCAACGCAATACCACCGTCGTACCAGGGCAAGGTCAATTTTGCCAATGCTATGCGCGTCCACCCCCCCCCCACACCAGCTTCATCTGGAGGCCCTCAATTTCACGGAAATAGCTTGCCGGCACCAAATCAAGTGTGTTTTGAACGGCGTACAAGAATCGGTTAGAGAAATCATCTTGAACAGGGCCGCTCTTCCCAAGGGGGACAAAGGCAAGCTAGAACATGCCGCAACATCCGACCTAAGCCGGGCAAGCGGAGGTAACAAATTCCGCTCATAGTGGACTTTGGGGTCCAACGAAATGTAGATCCCCAAGTACTTAAAGCCGACCTTAGAAACGGGTATCGGGCAAATGCGGGGTAAAGAGGGTAAGTCTCCCGTGAGTGGGTAGATACAAGACTAGGTCCATTAATAACTAAACCGGAGTTCTTCCCAAAGCAACTCAAGACATCGAATAGGACTCCTAGTGACTTACGGGGAGATGTAAGGTACAGCAATATGTCATCGGCATATAGCGATATACGATCCTCAAAGTCAGGGGACCATCGAATGCCCTTTAGTGAAGGTTCCTAATGGAGCCACGCGGCAAGGGGTTCAAGGGCAAGCGCAAAAAGGAGTGGCGACAATGGGCACCCCTGTCTCGTGCCACGTCCGAGAAGAAAGGGTTCCAAGGCCCTATCATTGACCACGACCTGAGCCAGTGGTTGCTCGTACAGAAGTCTGATCCACCCGATGAACTTAGGGCCAAAACCAAACTTAGCAAGGGCTGCCCATAGATATGGCCACTCCACCGTATCGAAGGCCATCGAGGCATCAAGGGAAACCAAGATGGCCGGCTCTTCAAGGGACCCCGCCCTCGCTAAGACGCCATGAAGTCGGCGAAGATTGAGCACGGTATTGCGATGGGGAATGAAGCCGGATTGGTCCAGATGTATCAAGTCACTGATCACCGCAATCAGCCGATTGGCCAAAAGCTTCGCAAGGATTTTAGGTTCCACATTCAAAAGCGAGATCGGCCGATACGATGAACAGTGTTCACGGGGCTTGCCATCTTTGTGGATGACCACAATGGACGCCAGTCTCTGATCCCGGGGAAGAGACCCGAGATCTCGCGATTCCGAAAACATCCGACGAAGATACGGCGCCATTTTGTCCGGGCAGAGCTTGTACAGTTCAACTGGTATACCATTCGGACCTGAGGCCTTACCAGATCGAAGTGAGCGGATAGTGAGCGCTTCTTCATCGGTGGAAAATTCCGCCTCCATAAGCTCCTTGTCCGATTCCGACAGACTAGGCAGTGCGATATCCCGAAGCAACAAGTGCGAGTCTTCCTCCGGCCTATCCGAGACCGGTGCATAAACCATCTGAAAATGCTGGGCAAAGACCACAACTATCTCAACCGGGTCCACCACTCGCGTACCATCCACTCTTTCAACAACAGGCACCACCCTATTCAGTCTATCCCTTTTGTCTAGCCATGCAATCAACTTTCCCGCTTTATCACCAACATCATACAATCGTCCCTGTTGCTCACGATTCATAGCCTTGGCCGCATCAGTCACCAAAGCCCTATATTCAGACTGTTTAAGGGCCAAAGAGTGCAGTCCCTCAGGTGTGACCCCAGCCTCCATCTGTTCCTCCAACCCCGTGATTTCATTTTCCAAGCTCACAACTTTCTGCATTTTTGTGCTTCCTCTCGCTAGCAATCAGGGATAGGGCCTGGCCACGGATCACAGATTTGTAAGCCTGCCACAAAGAGACAGTGGAGTACACCGACCCCTCATTCTCAGCAAAGTAGTGATCCATACTCTTAACCACCTCCGTTCTAATTTTGGGGTAACGAAGGTGCCAGGGGTTGATCGGTGCGATCCGCCCCCCAGCCCCCAGTTGTACATCAATAGTAAGCCAAAGTGGAGAGTGATCCAAAATCCCCCTAGCCAAAGCCTGATTTCCCTTACAGAGACCATTTGCACCGCTGGTACGAGAGTCTTCCGTGAGCTCCCGAGTAGAAAGTATACTGGAGCTGCCCATGGTGCATTTGCCTCCAACAATCAGCTAGACCCATTGTGTCCAAAAACTCCCCAGCCATAGCTGTGACGTGGGCAGGAGTCGGGGGGGCTACGGTCCTCATCCCCACTGACGACCGAGTTAAAATCGCCACCCAGAACCAACATGCCATCAGGAAACTCCAGGATCACCCTGCCCAAATCAGTAAATGTGGTGGACTGTAGACCGGGTGGGACATACACAGACAAAATGGAGATCGTCTTCCCTTCCCACTGACCCGTAATAGCCGCATAGCGGCCTCTGTCATCCAACACCGTGTCATCTATCTCCAGGGGTAGGGAGTTCCTGACCAGGACACCCACCCCCCTTGACCCAGTGGTAAATCCAGAGTGGGCCACCAAACGGTAGCCCCGTCTATTCAGTGCATGACACGTATTTCCTACTAAATGTGTCTCCTGGAGTAAAACCATATCTGGGGAACATCGCTTCAAGTATTGCAGAACTATCCCCCGTTTTATCCTATCACCAAGACCGTTGACGTTCCAGCTAAGCACCCTCAGCCCCCTACCCTCATCCCAGAAATGAGCACTCTGCCCCCCCCACCACGAAATAGACACATAGGATAAAATCCAAAACAAAGCGCAGCCTCGACACGAACAAGAAAGAAAAGACCCCCCTACCACCCCCAATAGAACCCTCAAAACACCCCCCCACCCTGCACCCCTGCGGTAGACCAAAAAGCCACCCCAACTTGCAGTGTGCCTGTCGCCCCATTAAACTAACCTACAAGAAGAGAGAAAAAAGTCCCCAGAGGAGGAAAAGTCCCCGATTCCCCCCACCCCGAGTATCCACACTGTATAGACATAACAGTCACAGAGCCACTGCCATAAGTCCCTAAAATTGGCTCGCCGGCGCAGACTCACTACTCCTGCTCTTCCAAGCCACCTTCGGCACCTCTCGAGCTCTCCGGGCTGGTGCGGTGTGTCGGCAATGTGTCCAACCAGTCACTGGCCACCTCGGGCGGTCAAAAAAGAGCGCCCGCTCTTCATATTCGATCCTCAGACGGGCCGGAAAAAGCATGGCGTACTTCAGTCCCATGTCTCTGAGTCGCCTTTTCACCCCCGTAAAACCCATACGTTGTTTCTGCACCGCCTGTGTGAAGTCTGGATAAAAACTGATCGACGCATTCTCAAATTTGGTGGGTCCACTGGTACGTAAGGCTTGCAGGATAGCGTCCCTGTCTTGGAAATTAAAAATCCTAGCTATTATAGGCCTCGGAGCGGACCCCAGTTTGGGCTTTCCACCGGGGACTCTATGAGCGCGCCCCACAGTAAAAAAGCTACTGAGGCCCTTCGGTGCCAAGTGATTTAAAACAAGGTCTTCCACCAGAAGGTCTGTAGACAAGTCTGCGGAGTTCTCCGGAACACCCACGATGCGGACGTTGTTGCGCCTGGCCCGGCCCTCGAAATCATCCAGCCGGCGGGCAAACAGGTTGTTGGAAGTCCGGAGATTGCGAACTTCGGCCTGGAGATCCAAGACATCCGTGGTCAGGCTCACAGTCTTGATGTCCAGGGACTTGACCCGCTCATTAGTTTTCCCCAGGTCCGTCCTAATAAGATTGACTTCGATCGCCACCGTGTCTATCTTGGCTGCCAGAGTTTCATACTGTTGACCCATAGCTGTTTGAACACTTGCGATGGCACCCATAACATCCCTTAAAGTCGGCTCATCAGTTGCGGGAGGACCATCGCCAGTCTCCTCGAGGACCTTGCTCGCTCCGCCTGGGGAGCCCTTCGGGCGAGTGAAGCGATCGATGGTCTGGGATTGGGTAACCCCTCCTCGGAATGAGCCCCTGGTGGCCCGCTTCTCGGCTTGCGCTTTGCCCGCCATGATGAGCGACGAGCTCTGGCGGAACCGTTGGGATCTAGTCAGAATGATCACCTTCGTGGCAAGCCTGTATAGGCAAGAGGGTGAGGATCAAAAGCAGCGTAGGACTGGCAGCAGAATCAGGTCAGCCGTGCAGCAAATCGCCGTCAACAATGACCAAGAGCGAAACCAAAAGTACCACAGGGTCAGTGGACGTGTCTCACCAGCCGTTGTTGTTCAACTGGCACCTGGGTAACTCGGGGACTCAAGCCCGTGGATGGTCTACGGTAGAGGCCGCAAATTTCAAGGTGCAGTAAGTCCGGTCGATTTTTGAAAAAAGGTTTCTATACCAGCAGGGCATCAGCAAAAAGTACCCGTCGTCCAAATCAGGATACTTTGCAGGATAGATGCGGGAGGCGGAAAGGGTCTCGGGAGCCCTGTGCTCACGCGTCCATCTTGGATGCGCGCGAAGCTCCTTCCTTTATTTGATCTTTGGTTGTTGTTCCATGAAAGGCATCTATGTTGTTATGTGGCATGAGTGGAAGAAGGACTTATTAAGTTTTAAAGTTGGTCATAGCTGATTGATCAGTCCTCAGTCTATCACTTTCTTCAATGTGATCTAGCCCCGTTTCAGTATAGAGGTCCTGCATAACTAGTAGGGCGTCCCTGTCTTTGATGCTCAGATACGTATTATGTTCACTGCTTCTGATTACTTCTCTCAGGAGATTATACCCTAATTTTTCTTTCAACTGGTTTCGCCTGATAGTATGCTACTTTTCGAGTTTAAGCTTCCTGATGAGCTTGAATATGTCTATTCTTGTCTCTAGGTAGTTAAAGGTGCTGGTAGGGCAAAAAGACAGGCCTAGGCAAAGGGTTCCTTTTTCAGCTAGAGAGAGCAGTCTGTGAGAAAGGTTAACAATAGTTTTGTTTACCATAGAGGCATCCATTAAATCTGTATCTTCAGTCTTGACTGCTTTGTTCCGATAAGCTCCTTTCCTCATCCCCTTCATCTTCTGTTTCCTCTGTCCCTGTGGCTGTCTTCTTCCCCAATTCTTCACTTCCTCTTCCTCTTACGCGGCCCGAGTGACCCCTTCCTCTCCCTCGTTTCTTGGGTGGTTAGACAGTCCTTGGGGTTTGCCTTCCTGTTCAGAGGAGGCGATATTCGTCTAAAAAAGTTGGTTGTATCCTTGTGCCCAACTCTTTTTCAGGCACACTTTTTAGTACCTGTGATGTTTCTCCTTCAGTGTCACTGCTGGTTATTGACTCAATATCACTGCCATTTTCTGTTAGATCTTTAATCAGTTCCCCTAGTGACATCTGTACTAGGAAAAGCGTTTATTGACTTGCCTATATCTTTACACCATTTAACTAATCTTCACATGATTTTCCCCAAAAAGTACTCTGGTGAATCTTGCTGTGCATGGAAGTTTCAGGGCGATTTGTGAAGCAGGGGCTGAGAAAAAATGGGTTTGAAAAAGGGTTGGTTTGCAATGTTATTTCCCGTAGGACCAGTCAACACGCCTACAGCCCAAACCACTGAATGGAAATACACCAAATTTGGCAAAATGCTAGATTTGATTACACAGATTACACCTTGGTTATCTGGTGTAAATTAATTCAGTAGTTGTTGAGAAATAAAACCAAAGTTTGTGATATATGTGGTCACAATTATTTTGTGAAAAAAGAAAAGCTTGTGCAGGGAAATGCAGAGCTTTGATTGGCTGCCTACACTTTACCCATGATGTGTTGGTAGCCATCTTCGGACTCAAGTACTGCCTAGTCGCAAACAAGTGTAAAAAGAAAATGGGGTAGGTTAGGAATACCCTGACCCCATAAAGTTGATTCAGGGGGGCCAGAGGGACATCAACAGCTCAAAAAGCATTTAAAAATATTGCAGCATAATTGCCATATTCCAATATTAGCGTGAAAAAAACAGCAAGCGTGGTCTCCAGCGCTTGGTTTTAAATAACCCCCGGGTGTGCCAGGTACGGGAGCATATGATAAAAATAAGAGGGGCTGCACAGGGCCCCCCTCCTAGGGCCTATGAAAGCCCGGGGGACCACCACCTCCCTAAGGCACTTCGTATTAGGTCTGCAGGCTGGCCTACTAGGCCTGCCCGCAGTCTCGGAAACAGCCACCTCCATAGGGCATATGAAAATAAATGCAGGGCAGTGCTAGTAGCCCCCCAAAACCCCAAGGACTGCCACCTCCCAGGGGAACTTTATAATATGTGTGCAGGTGAGCCCAGTGGGCCCACCCGCAGCCCCAGGGACCGACTCCTCATCAGGGCATATGTAACATAATGCAAAGGGGCCGTTGTGGCTTGAGCGCGGCTCCAGGGACTGCTGCTTCCCTGGGGCTGAAATTAAAATTAAAGCAGGGGGTCCCTATGGCCTCCCCACAGCCCAGGGGCTCGCCACTTGCCCTGGTTTATTATCAAGTGAATGCGGGGGCCTATATGGTCCCCCTAATGGCCTGGACACCACTACCTCCCGAAGGCAATTTATCAAAAATATCTGGGGCACATGTCCCCATCCAGCCCTGAGGACTGCCACCTCCTTGGGGATAAAATACTTTAATATAGGGGGTCTATCACGGGCCCCCGGGACCACCACCTTCCGATGGATGTCCCTGGTAACCACCACCCTGAATGGGCTGTATGGGTGAGTGTATGGGGGTGCAGGTGGGTATGTGAGTGGTTTGGTAGATGATATCATCAGTGATGCCAGCAATGATGTCACTGCCCATATCATGAGTGATGTAATATGTGAGGTCATAAGCAGTGCATTGTGGATTGTAAGTTGTAGTTAGTTCAAGTAACTATAACCTCTAAAATTCTTGGTAATGTGCAAATGAAATCAGAGTCTAACTATAAAGTCCCACCAGTAGACCTTTGTTTTTTTCAGTGAATATAAATTATATATATATATAATGCATGGGTTAGTGCCTAAACTGTCTGTATGTGTGCATCATTATGTCTGTTGTTGTGTAAGGTGCTGCATGTGTTGATTAGTAGCTATATAAGTGACTATATGGGTTATTGATTGGTTGCCCAAGTATTTGTATGTGAGGGTGAGTGTGTGTGGGAGTGGCTGGGAGTTGTGTGACTCTGTGCATAGATGTGTGAGCAGTTGATTCACTTGGTGTATGGGTTCAAGAGTGCATGTGGAAATAACTGTATGGACGGTTGACTGTGTGCATGGATGTGTTGGTGAGTGAATGGATATCTCAGTGCTACATGTCCAAGTAAGTACATATGTAAAACACAGTGCATGTGAGAGTTGGCATATATCAATGACTATACATGGGAGTCTGTTATTTGCTTAAGTGACTGTATGGATCAATGTGTACTTGTATCAGTGATTGTAAAAGAGAGTAAGTATGTGTTAGTATATGTTTGAATAAGTAAAGTTATGTGTTTATAACTGTATAGATGAGGAAATGGTAGAGTGATTGATTCTTTGCATGACTAACTAGGTTTGTGAGTAACTCCATGGATGAGTGGCAGTGTGTCAGTGTCTGTATAGGTGTATGAGTGCATATGATAGTGTTGTATTGATGAGTGACTGTATGTATGAGTGATTGTATGGGTGAATGAGTGGATGTGTGTGTAGACTTAGGAATCAGTGAGTGTGTATGTAGGAACTAATATTGGTGTGTCAATGGTTTCAGGAATGGTAGTCTGTATTCAACACTGGATGTATCAAAGGTTGGATTAGAATGTGAGGAGGTGCATTATATTATCACATAGATGATGTCATCAGTGATGTCATCAGTGATGTCATTTGAGATGTCATTAGTGATGTCATCAGTGATGTCACTGACCATGTCATGAATGATGTAATATGTGACATCATCAGCAGTGGATTGCGGGCGCGCGAGTTATAGTGAGTCCAACTAACTGTAACGTGGGAATTTCAATGGTTTTGTATGAGTAAAATGTTCAGCTAACTATAACTGGTGTGAAACCTATGTTTTTTTCAGTGAATTTCAAAGGTTTTTCAAATGCTAATTCCTAACTATAATGATTGTGAAACCTCTGGTTTTTTCACTGAAGTTCAAAGGTTTTTTAAAAGCGAATTCCTTTCTATATCGAGTTTGTAACCTACGATTTTTAGTGTTTTTTTTTATTTGCTGTTTTGTGTAAGTATTAATTATTATTAATTTATTTTTTAAAAATATTTTTTCAATGTATTTTTCATTCTTTATAATTTTTTCTTGGTGCACTCAGGGTGCACGCACCGGTAAGCTCTCCCGAGAGCGCAGCAAGAGCGCTAATTCTGCGTTATTAAAAAAAAAATATGTATGAAAACTAAATAATAATGCAAGACATTCAGTACCATACTTAAAAAAGCAGTATTTTTAATTTACGAAATGAAAATTATTTTGCATTTCCGTACAGCTAGCAAAACGTCACTCAGGCGCGCCGCGTAAGCGCCCCTGGAAGCGCCTACGTTCGCGCCGCGTAAGCGCCCCCGGAAGCGCCTACGTTCGCGCCGCGTAAGTGCCCCCGGAAGCGCTTCACTTCTTCTTTCACTTTTGTGACTGCAAGACCTGTCTTTTTGCTGCTTAATCTTTGTTTGAATATCATGGCTGCCAGAGAATCCAGCAGCAGTGATGACCCAGATAGATTTTTAGATGAAGAGGTTCCTCAGCCTAGAAAAAAGGAGCATTTTATCTGGAATTTTTTTTCCATACCAGCAGACCAAAAAAAAGTAAATGCTCCAAAAGTGGAGTGTCAAACTTGTCAAACTGTCCTGTCACGGGGTGACCCTTCCAAAAAATATTCCTTTGGAAATTCAACTATGATCCGGCACGTCGAGAGGAGGCACCCTCAGAACTATTCCCGAGATAGTGTCCGGGCTCTGGCACAAGAGGCTCCAGGGGACGGTGCTTCTACCTCAACTGGAGGAGCAACTATATCATCAGTGAGGGGGTGACCAGACCAGCTGATCCCTAATATTCAGCCTGCTTTTAATGAAGCCACAATTAAATGCAGAAAATGTGATCACCTGCTTTGTTATGGGGAACAAAGTGTTATGCTCATGGTTCGAGCAATAGAGAACCACCGCTGCCATCCCCAGCCCTAATTTAGATTTTTTTATTTTGCTCCTGTTGAGCAGTTTCCCATTCCCTGTTTTTGTTTTTGTTCAAAAAAAAGGAAAAAAGAAGAAAAAAAAAAGTTATTTTCAGAACTACCTCCAATTCTCATCAAAGAGCTGTATTCTTTAAAAAATAAAAAAGAGTTTTTTCCCGTGGTGCGCTCAGGGTGCGCGTACCGAAGAGCGTACTCGGGAACGCACCCAGCGCTTACCTCGCGAAAATTTCAACAAAAAAAAAGGTTTTTTTGCCCTTCAGGGTCCTTCTAGGCCCCCCTCAGAAAACCTAGGTGGTCAAGGGGTGTCTACTCTGCCCCCTTTTAATTATTTCCCCCTTTATTTTTCACCTCTTGTGTCTCGATTCTACAGAGACACAAGATGGCGGACTCTCCAGACTGTTGAAAGATAACCGACAGCCAATCACCTTTCCGCTCGCGCACTCCCATAGCGCGCCGGGTGCGCTCCCCGGTACGTGTACCGGTGAGCGCTCGGTGCGCGCCTATAGATATATATGTGTTTTTGAAGTTAATTTTCAAAAAAACCACTGGAGCAATTTCCACCAAATATAGCAAAGGCACATCTGCGTACCAGTCCCTACAATGTTGCCAAGTTTGGCATAATTCCATTCAGCGGTTCGGGCTGTAGACTTGTCAGACCGTCCTATGGAAATTAACATGGGGAAAACACATTTTGGGACCCCCCTTTTTTCTCAGACCCCACTTCACGAATCCCCCCAAAACTTCCAGGGAAGGAGCGGAGCAGAGCTGGCCAAAATTTTGGAAAATTACACACAAATTCCTCAACCGGCGCCAGAGTTATTCCCAATAGAAGGTTGCGGATTTCCTATGGTAGCCAATCCTAACTATAACTACCTACTGGCCACCGCCAGTAGGTAATATATGTATATATAGTCACTGAAAAAAAACAAAGATTACAGAGACGTTATATTTAGACTCTGGTTTCACTCATGCAAAACCAGTGAAATTCAGAAGGTATGGTCAGAAACATCACTGATGATTTCACTGATGATATTTCAAATGATATCACTGATGACATCATCCACAGAATCTCTGAAGAGCTGAGTCTGCTATAGCTTGGAAAGAGCAGTGCTCCAACCAAGCCATACCAAACTGAAATGTCCTGGGGGTGGGCGCCCAGGACATTGCTAGAGTCAGCCTTGGGGGAGTGGCGTTCCTCTGGTCTATTTAGGGCTCCATGAGAGATGCTGCACAGCCCTCCTCCCATCTTCTAATTTGACCTGGGGAGGTGGTGGACCCCAGGGATGTTGGTGGGTCCACGCAGCACCCCACATCAATTTTTACTAAAGCCCAGAGGAGATGGGCACCCCCTGGACTGCAATGTGTCGCTCAGCCCCCCATATTTATTAAACATTAAACCCCAGGGAAGTGTGGTCCCTGGGGCTGGTGGGGTCCGAGAGGCCCCCCTATAAGCAGTGCATAGCAAGGACATATGTTATTGTTAACTATAAATGCTAAATGTTATTGCTTTAGTATTAGTGAAATCTGTGCATTACTATAACGTCTCTGAAACTATTCTTTTATATCTTTATATATATACTCACTGTAAAAAACTAAGGTTAAAGTGACGCTATAGTAAAGAAATATAATTTTACTAGTACAAAACCATAGAAATTCAGAAGTTATAGTTATGATCGCACATATTACATGACTCATGACATGGTCAGTCACATCACTCATGACATCCCTGATGACATCCCAAATGACATCAGTGATGACATCATCCAGTAAGTGTGTGTTCTAAAAGTGTATGTTGAAAATGTATACCAAGGTACTACAAAAGTTAAAATAGTATACTTTCTGTACTACTAATGAGCAGTACTTTTTCTAACATATAATATGTGAGTAGCTGTGTGACTGTCTATATTGGTGTATGTGTAGGTGTCTGAGTGCCTGTAAGGGTCTGTATGTGGCTGTATTGGTAAGTGAGTGGGTTGTTTATGGCTGTATGGGTGAATGAGTGCATATGTGAGTGGCTGTATGGGTGGGTAAGTGGGCGTGTAAGTGACTGTATGGGTAAGCAAGCAGGTGTTTGAATGGCTGTATGAGTGAGTGAATGGCTGTGTAAGTGGTTGTATGGGTGAGTAAGTGGCTGTTTGAGTGCGTGTTTGATTAAGTAAGTTGGTGTGTGAGTTACTGCATTGTAGAGTAAGTATCTATGTGAATGGATGTATGGGTGAGTGCATGGGTGTGTGTGCTTATATGGATGTGTGAATGGGTATGTAAGCAATTGTGTAGATGTGTGAGCGAGTGTCTGAGTGCTTCTATGGGTGAGTGAGTGGCTCTGTTGAGAGGCTTATCTTTGAGTGAGGGTATGTGTGAGTGACTGGTTAGGTAAATATGTGGGGGTGTGAGTGACTGTATGGGTGGGTGAGTGGGTGTATGAGTAGCTGTATGGGGGATTGAGTGGCTGTGCGAGTGACTTTATTGTGAGTGACTGGTTGTGTGACTGCCTGCATGAGTCAGTCAGTGGATGTGTGAGTTGCTGTGTGAGTATGTATAGAGGTTGTATAGGGGACTGAGGGGCTGTGTGAGTAGTTTAGTGGATGACATCATCAGTGTCATCATTTGAGATATCATCAATGATGTCATCAGTGATTTCACTGACCATGTTATGAGCGATGTAATATGTGAGGTCACCAGCAGTGCATTTCCTGGCATAAGTTATACTTAGCTGAGGTAACTATAGATTCTGAATTTCTATGGTTTTGTACGAGTAAAAACTGATCCTAATTATAACGTCCCTCCAACCTTTGTTTATTTCTGTGAATTTGTAAGATTGTTTAACTCTATTTCCTAACGATACTGCCTCTGTAATTTTTGGTGTTTTTAGTGAATTTTAAGGTTTTAAAAAAAGTTGTTTCCTAGTTATACCTTTCCCTGTAATCTTTGGATTTTTCAGTGAATTTCTAAGGTTTTTTAAATTTTAGTTCCTAGCTATAATGTTCGTGTATCCTTTCTAACATCTGAGAGGTAGGTATACCCCTTACTGTGTGTAACCCTAATGTAGTTGTGCATATAGGTAAATAATTTATATTTTTTTAATGAAACTTTTTGGAGAACCACAGAGCCTCCATAGTGCAGCAAATATAAATGGGTGAAACTCAATGGTTTTTGTTCATATCACGTGATCTGCAGTTTTGGCAAATTTCAAAAATTCTTTTAACTATATAAGAGTTATTGATTGTAAAGTTATGGTAAGGCTGGACATATTAGGAGGTTGGTCACTCATGCTGAATATTTATATTTGAACTAATACGTTTTTTTACAGTTCGCACAAAGCTGCGGTTTCACATTCGAGATTCCGCACGATGTGAAATATAGAATCTGCAATGTGATTGGTTAATATTGGACCACACCTATTTTTGAGTGAGGCCACTCACTAAATCAGTTTTTATTGCCATAGTACTTGTTGGCAAAACTTCATTTTTGGAAATTATCCATCAATTTGTGAGTTCACATTGGCTAAAGGCAGTACTGCAACACCATCTGCAGGATCTGTTGTTATTGGACATGAAGACGAAGAAGAAGATGTGGAGGTGACTTCATCTTCTAGAAAGAGAGTGGGGTATTGCAATTTTTTTGCATATCCACAGTACAGAAAAAAATCTGTGCCAGGTTTGTTAAATGCAATCTGTGAGAAAACAACTGCCTGATAGTACCTAAAAAACTTACAGTCACAGGACATCCAGCATCTGTACCATCCACGAGCATGCGTATTTCTGTATGATTAGAGAGAGGGAAGGTGGAAGCCTGGATGCTGCAGCTGGGGCCTCCTCATCTGCCCATGCCATTCCTCCAGAGATCAAAATGCCAACCAGGTGCAGTGAATAGGGTAGTATGGTTACTCACTTTGCCACCTTCCACTAGCTTGCAAAAGTGAATGACATTACAGATTTTTTTTGCAGGTGAAGAAGCACTGGTTTTAGATTTTTTATCCTTTATTTTTTAAATAACTGTTGTGCAGCATCATTGTGGTTCGATAATACAAAGTTGGTGCATTTCATTTTTTATATAAGCTTATTTGATACTTTTTGAAGCAAAAAAAACTAAATTAAAAAATAATTTTGAAAATATACCCAAAAATGTTTCTTGTTAAAAACAACCATTGATTCAAAGAAAGAGGTGTGTCTGACTCTTTATTATCCTTCTTTATGTGTTGTATATATGGTGACTGGTGTATCAATAAGTCAGTCTGTGTGTTTTTTTGTTCTCTTCTATATAGTGGTGACTCCCACAGTATCTCAGTATGTATATGAGTGAGTGTGTGAATTTATGAGTGTGTGCATCGCTGTGTGAGTGTATATATCAGTGTATTACTGGGTGTCTTATTCTATATATGAGTGAATGACTGTGTGAGTCGGTGAATGCATTAATGTGTGCATGAGTGTGTCGGTGCATGTATCAATGTGTCATGGGGTATTTCATTCTATGCATGAGTGAGTGACTGAGTGAGTCTGTGAAGGCATGAGTGTGTGCATTGTTGGCTCAATTTATATATCAGTGTATCCTAGGCTGTCTGAGTCTATGTATGAGTGAGTGACTGAGTGAGTCAGTAAAAGCTTGAATGTGTACATGGATGTGTCAGTGTATGTTTTAATGTGACATGTGGTTTTTCAGTCTATGCATGAGTGAGTGAGACTGTGAATGTATTAGGGTGTGAATTGATGTGTCAGTTTGTCCTGGTGTGTCTGAGTATATGTATGAATGAGAGACTGAGTGAGTCAATAAAAGCATGAATGTGTGCATGAGTATGTTAGTGTAAGTATTAGTGAGACCTAGGGTGTCGAGTAAGTCAGTTAAAACATCAGTGTGTCCATGGGTGTGTCAGTATATGCGTTAGTGAGCTGTAGAGTGTGTCCTTGTGTGTATGACTGAGTGAGTGTTCAAAGTTCAAAAAGTACTTTATTCGGTTAAAAAGACAATAACCATAAAAGCAACAAATTAGGATTCCATTTACAGTGAATAATAAAACAGTTTTTGTCTAAGAAGACACAATTTTTCCCTAAAAGAACAATTAAAATTCATCAATACAGATCGATTTTCGTAGTTTAAAAACATGTTTAAAAAACTTCTGATAGTGATGCAACAATAAAAACAGTGTCCATTCTTTGTAATTCAAAAAACGCTGGCCGACATTTATTTAAATTCATCTCTTTGAGGATAGGGACAATACATTTCCTACGAACAAAGTGTAAAATTTACAAAAAAATAATACATGAATATCGGATTGCAGAGACAATTCATCACATGGCCACATACACAATTCATTCGACCAAGAGTTCATTTCGGGGAAGGTCAGTAACCTAAAAGCAATATTAAATCTAAAACGTGTTAGAAGAAATCTATCATAATTGGACATAGGAATGCTTAGGTATGGCTGTAAATTATCTCCGGTTAATATCAGCTGATGTGAGCAAACCGTCTTTTTCTTTGCTTCCTCCAACAATCTTTTTTCCCTGAGGTGTTCCATACACAGTTTGTTCAACAATTTTCTGGATATGTATACCATTGTAGGTGGGTCCTCATAATATTGCAGACAGTCAATTTCTGTCAAAAAGGTTTTAACATAACTTAACCACTTAAGACCATTAACATTTTCAGGTTTTAACACATCCTGGAGTATGGCACGATTTACTACACACTCATTTATAGTCCATACCCTATGCCACAGGAGAATGGGCTGGGTTCTAATTATATCTGAGATATACGGCTGCCCCAGCTCCGCGCGACAGATAAGGGTCGCAATACTTTCGGGTATGGACAGAATATACCGCATAAACTTGTTTTCAACTAGTTGAATTGATTTTATGTTGGCATACCCCCAGAGTCCCGATCCATACAAAGCCACCGATAAACATATTGCATTATGAATAATTAAAATTTCCCTTATCGGTTTCTTTCCCAGTTTTTTTATGAAAATCTTTAAGGCCATTGTCGTCTTCGAGAACAAAAGAGTTCTTGCCTTTACCGCTCTTGTCCAGGAACCAGTCTCATGAAACAGGATGCCTAGATAAGGCAAGGTGGACGTTTTCCTAAGGAAGCGTTATTTATGAACATCGTTTTCATTTGCTTCTTTGTTTGTGTTCCACAGTTCATGAAAAAGGTTTTGCTACAGTTGATTTTTAAATCAAATCTGAGCATGAACTTATTGAAGGATGTTATCAGTTTTTGCAGGGCCATGGGGTACGACCCATTAAAACAGCATTGTCTGCGTACAAGAGTGCAGGGATAGATCTTTTACCAACCATGGGTATATCCCTGCACTCTTGTAGGAGACAAAGCTCCAGGCGATTTATATAGATCAGGAATAAAAAAGGCGCCAGGACGCACCCCTGGCGTACTCAACGCCCTATCCCAAATGAGCTACTACATTCCCCCCCTTTTCCATAGCGAACTGTAGCAGTAGCCCCTGAATACAATTCCCTCAGGAAGCGAATGATCGGTTCTTCCACGCCCAACCTTAGCAGCAGTTCCCATAATTTATTGTGAGACACACAATCAAAAGCCGATGTGAGATCGACAAACGTGAAATATAAACGCTCCCTTTTTATCGTTATGTACTTATGCTGAACAATAAATAAATTTAGGTCCTGGTCAAGAGTTCCTATGCCCTTTTGGAATCCGAATTGTAGATCACTTATTACCCCATTATCCTCTGCCCAGTTTTGTAATTTAGCTAAAATAACTCTACCTAGGATCTTTATAGATGAGTTGAGTAGGGATATTGGCCTATAACATGCACAATTTTGCCTATCTCCCTTCTTGTAGATAGGAACAATGATTGATGTAAACCATGATGGACTCAGACCCCTCACCAATGCTGTGTTAAAAAGCTGTACCAGCATGGGGCCCCAGATGTCACTGTTAGCTTTATACAGATCTGCTGGGATCCCATCTGGACCTTCCGCCTTTCCACCCTTTGTAGCTTTCAGACTCATTAAAACTTTGGGCAGAGTTACCACCAGTTTTTGTGCATCATCCCCTTTCTCGTGCATTAGGTTGGATCCTATTTCGGGAGTTTCCTCTAGGCACATGTAAAGAGTGGAGAAATGTGCAACCCAGTCATCTTCATTAATCGCAATTTCCATGCAGGCTTTGGTATTATCGTAAAGGAAGGGGCATTTACCGCCCTCCAAAAAGCAGATGTATCTTTAGATTGTGAAGCTGCGCATAGTTCTTCCCAAGCCACCCTCTTTATGGCATTCTTCCTGTTGCTCAATGCCAGATTGTAGCGTTTCCTTAGGTCTCTTATTAGAGAGGGGTCCCGGGGAACCTGGCGGACGGCGTGTTTAAGCTCTGTGAGGGCCTTGGTGCATGCCTTATCAAACCATCTTCTACTATTCTTGGACCCATTCCTTGACTGCACCCTCAGACTCTCTTTAATAGTGGATGCTATAATATTAAAATGTTCTATTATGTGTTCACTTGTGGAGTCTTCATCCAGGCAAATTCTAAAGCTATCTGTACAGGTATTCACCAGCTTAGCTAGGAATTCCTCCGGGACCACCTTACTCCACTTGAGTGTGTACCCATTTGCCTCCCCCGCGTCACGTCCGAAGCTGCCTTCATAGGGGGCTGGTCATTTTGCCATACCACAAATGTAATATCAATCTCAAGTATTTGTGGGAGATGATCACTCATTGGTGAGTCAAGAATCTTGAAGCTACTTATCCTATGACCATAACTATTTGAGCAGATGCTAAAATCAATAGTAGTCGATGCTCCCCAGCCAATAAAGGTCGGGCAAATGGTGTTGGTCGATGGGCCATTTCATTTGCGTATCCCAAATCATAATTAAATAATATCTCATTTAACAGATCCCCGATTAAAGTATGATCAAAATGTGTAAGGTTAATGTCCTGCTCTAACATTAAGCCACAAATGCCTTTTTGGCCCTTTTTGCAAAGTGGACAGTTAAAATCCCCCCCCACAAAATCTGTACTTCCTTCTCCTTACTATCTATTTCACATTGTAAATCGTCACTTAACATTTTCAAAATATCCTGGATCGCACTACTTGGGATATTATTATAAAAATTTATGATAATGACACTAGCTCCCCTCCTAGTATCTATAACCATTTTATGATAAAAACTACATTTGGAGTAGAAACGTACCCTCTCATATGTTAGACGATTTGAGAGGTACGTGATTAAACCGCCCTTAGGACTCCTGTCTGCTCCCCCCACTGCCGGCGTATAGTAAGTTTTATAGCCGTTTAGATGTATAGGATCAATCGTCCAAGTTTCTTGCAAGGCCAAGATATCCAGGCTATTTGTGACAGTTTCCCAAGAGGGATTAGTGATTTTCTGTTTTAAGCCTGCCACGTTCCAAAACATCAGGCTGCAGATTTCTTTATTCTCAGCCACTGCTGCCTCATCCATGACGGCATGTCCCATTTCCTTCCCATGTTTTTCAGATGTAGTTTTACCATGGGTTTTTGTGGACACAGAGATCTGATTACTCTTACTCATAAGACCTACTCCCTTTTTGCATATATTTGTCTTCCCCACCAAAATTGTTGTCAAATTTATGATTTCATTGCCATGTGGGGCCCTCTTATCACTTGAGCTTCTTACAATCATGTCAGGCATTTCCTGTAGTAAGCTACTATCAGATGGATTTGAGGGAATGGGTAAAGAAGGGGAAGACGGGAGGGCCTCTTCATGCTCTGGGCATCAGTCGACAGCCTCCAATTCGCTAAACCGATTGTAGCAGGGGATAAAGGGTGGGGCAAAGTGTGGGCCCAACCATTATCCACAGTGCTGTCGGCCACCATGATGGGTTCTCCCAGCCCTTCGTTGGATTAGAGACCATCCATCTTCTCCGCCCCCTCCCCAGCTATTTTGGTTCGAATCCTTATACATTTCACGCCCCCTCCCTCCCCTTGCATAGTTGGAGTCCCTAGTCCAGCTCCATCTATTGTCTGGTTGCTCTGCTGGCATATAAAAGTAGGACAGGGGTCTAGCCACAATCGTTGATCCATGGTTTCTAGATACTCCCAAGCAGATATGATCCACTGTTCGAGGGTCATCAAAGGTTACAACCACACAATCCCCCTGAGATCTTTTTCTATTGTAACCCACCCAGGGAACCCTCTGAACCATTAAGATGTTACTAGTTATTGCTGGTGGTAAAGGATGATTGGAGTTTAACCAATGGAACACCTTATTTCTAAGTGCCCAAAAGGGTTCCGTAATTTGAGAAGCCAATTCTGGAACCCCAGTCAAGACCACCACGTAGGGGCATGCTTCTGGGGGTAAGTTGATGCTTCTACGTTTTTCAGTCTTATCTTGTTGAGCTTTGTCGGGATTATGAGTGGGTGCATTGGGGGCAGCTGGTTTATTTGTGGTTGCCTCGCTTGTCGGAGTGGATTTGGCACAAGCTTTACTTGCTTCAGAGCAAGTGGGGTTTGGCAAGGGGGTTTTAGATACAGTTTTTTTCCCTTCCGCTACACATTTATTAAGTGTCTGGGGTTTATTAGCCGGTAAAGTTGAATGAGCTACTCTTTTTGCCAGGCTAGTGTACTGTGCTTTTGTGTCCTTCTGCAGTTCATAGAGTTGGGTTTCTATCCCATGAAGCCTCTCTTCTAGGGGAGTGAGTAGGGATTTAATTAATATCGTCAAAGTACATATTAAAGGATATTCCCTTTCTGCTCTTGTACCTGTGCTATTAACTGTGGTACTATTAGAAAAGATGTCAGATAATGTGTCATCTAGGGTGGTGTCATCTAAAATGGTCAGGGGCATGGTTTTAGAAGCAACCTCTTCTTTCCCTGACTCATCCCCAAGAATTTCCCTCGCTGCCTCTTTACTACTATCATCACTAATACCCCCCCGCATTCGCTGCTTTTACCTTCTTGGCAGTGGAGTTATTATTGTTAATACGCTTATTTTTAGGGATTGCCCCCTCCCTTTTCCCTCTCATTTGACTATTGCTACTCTCAACCTGGGTATCTAAATGTACTGCAGTCATAATATTTCCCGAAGGTGCCGGAGCCTGAGGATCATGAGAGATCAAATCTTGAAAGGCAGGCTGGGTACAGGCGATGTTATGGACCTCCACGTGTGTCTGCAAGGAAATAGATTTACTTAAGGTGTTTTCAGGACTACGTGCTGTGGCAATGTGGCCCATGGACGACCTCTTAGCAAACGCTAGGTCTTGAGATACCCTTCTCTCCATGAGCAAAATTCCTTGATCTATCAATGAATTTGTGCGTACTATGAAATCGTTAAGTGTTCCCGTCAACTTTGTCCCTCCTGCTGCAGCCTTACTTCAAGTTTTGCGTGTCATTTTTGTGAGCTGCAAATGTCAGGGATCACAAAAAATAATAGAGCTATATTCTAATAAATCTATTTTTGGAGCATGTACAAAATAGGTGAAGTAGGCAGAGGCTATATTAAATTAATGTGATATGCTCCAAATATGTGCTATTAGCTGGTGCAGACTAACGGATCCTCGATGGGATCCACAGATCAGGGGTGGCAATTATACTCTAAGACAATGTCAAGGACTCCCGAGGAAAAGGGTAAAAGTACAGTACGAAAAGGAGGGTTGCTTACAGTTCCGTAGTCCTGAGACGAGTTTACAACCAGGGTCTCTGGCCCAGCCCAGTCACCTCAGGCCTCTGAGGGCCTAAGAGGGCCCGCCCTTTGCCCGGGCTTCGCCCGGCTCACTCCGTGCTCGCTCACGCGAGGCGGGGGTCAGGCTGAGTTTATAGTGCCTCCAGGCGCTTAGATGACGTTTTCCGGTCTGCGCTGCCGCAGGGGGTGATGGGGTGACGAGCCCTCCGCTCGGCGACCGCAGCGATGACAAATGCGGCAGCGGGAGGACTCGTGGAGCACAGCAGCTGGCTACGAAGACGGGGTGAGCAGGGTAGCCTCAGGGCAATGTCCAACAAGATTTTAGAGCGTAGCACGCTCTGCCGGGGTCAGGCTGAGATTATAGCGCCTCCAGGCGCTTAGATGACGTTTTCCGGTCCGCGCCGCCGCAGGGGGTCATGGGGTGACGAGTCCTCCGCTCGGCGACGGCAGCAATGACAAATGCGGCAGCGGGAGGACTCGTGGAGCACAGCAGCTGGCCACAAAGACGGGGTGAGCAGGGTAGCCTCAGGGCAATGTCCAACAAGGTTTTAGAGCGTAGCACGCTCTGCCGGGGTCAGGCTGAGTTTATAGCACCTCCAGGCACTTAGATGACGTTTTCCGGTCCGCGCCGCCGCAGGGAGTGATGGGGTGACGAGTCCTCCACTCGGCGACCGCAGCGATGACAAATGCGGCAGTGGGAGGACTCGTGGAGCACAAGAGATGGCCACAAAGACAGGGTGAGCAGGGTAGCCTCAGGGCAATGTCCAACAAGATTTTAGAGCGTAGCACGCTCTGCCGGGGTCAGGCTGTGTTTATAGCACCTCCAGGCGCTTAGATGACGTTTTACGGTCCACGCCGCCGCAGGGGGTGATGGGGTGTCGAGTCCTCTGCTCGGCGACTGCAGCGATGACAAATGCGGCAGTGGGAGGACTCGTGGAGCACAGCAGCTGGCCACAAAGACGGGGTGAGCAGGGTAGCCTCAGGGCAATGTCCAACAAGATTTTAGAGCGCAGCGAGTGACTTAGTGAGTCAGTAAAAGCATGAATGTGTACATGGATGTGTCAGTGTATGTTTTAATGTGACATGTGGTGTTTCAGTCTATGCATGAGTGAGTGAGACTGTGAATGTATTAGGGTGTGAATTGATGTGTCAGTTTGTCCTGGGGTGTCTGAGTATATGTATGAATGACAGACTGAGTGAGTCAATGAAAGCATGAATGTGTGCATGAGTATGTTAGTGTATGTATTAGTGAGACCTAGGGTGTGACAGAGTGTGTGGGACTGATCGAATAACTCAGTTAAACATCAGTGTGTCCATGGGTGTGTCAGTGTATGTATGACTGAGTCAGTGAGTATGTTACTTAATACTTTGTCAATGTATGTATCAGTTAGTCCCAGAGTGTGTATATGAGTGAGTCTGTGATTTTCTCTAAAAACTCATCAGTTTGTGCATGGGTATGTTAGTGTATGTATTAGTGAATCCTAGCGTGTGTCAGAGTGTGTAGGAAGCTGGCTCTCCATATAGTGTTCCAAAATTAAGTGCACTGTGCAAAGAGTCCAGTGATTCCCCAGTAGGTATGCAGGGGTAAAAGTAAATAATTCTCCTCCTCTTTTTTTGGCAGTGTGGGCAAGCAGTTAGGCTCATCGGAGGGTAGTGCTAAGCATTTGTTGTTACACACAGAGGCAATAAACGAGACACACATTCAAGAATAAGTCCAAGACCAATTTGTAAAAATAAAGACTATTTCTATGTATTTTTTAGTGGCCAAGAACACAATTCTAAGGCACGTACCTTTCGAATTACAATTTCAGAAAATATATCACGTTTGTGTGCAATTACGCACCATAGGAATCAATGGGAAGAAAACAGAAAACTGCACATGAAATCAGGCAATGTTTAACGAAGTTCACCTTTTCATTTTGGGTCAATGTCGGGACAAGTTCTAAAGTTCTAGCAGCGGAAGTTCAGGAGTGTCCCGGGTCGGGTCGGAGAAGAGTGCTGAGGCTATTGGAAGCGGGTGTGCAAAGACAAATGAGGCTCATTGAAAATGCACGGCACAGGTGGGCTTACAGGTAGGTCGGGTGGGTTTCCTTGGAGGGAGGAGGTCACAAATGCCTGGGGACCATGGAAGCAGAACTGGTTGGTTGGTACTGGGGCCAGATGCAGAGCAAACAGGTCAGCAGAGCATGGTGTATCTTTAGGGTCCTTGCGGTCAGGAGCAGGCAACTTGGAGAAGTGATGTTGGGACAGTTGTGCCACTTAGGGAGTGGGTCTTGGTTGTCTTGATGTCCCTCAATGGATGTATATTTCTGGTGCTTTGAGAGACTGGTGTGGACTCTTTTTATTAGTTTTTACCGTTAGGGGGTCTGGTACCCCTGGTATTGGTATGCTACGGCTCTTGTAGGTGCTGGTGCCTCCAACCTTAATGCAGAGGCAAATACGGGCCCTCTGGGGCTGCTTTATCTCTTCAGGCTTTGGTTCTGTATCAAGGTCGTTGGGCAGCAGCAAGTCTAGAAACTGCATTTCGCAAGATCGGTAGCTACAGTGTGCAGGGGGGTGATATCTTCACTTTCAGGCAGCTTCTGAGTAATTTCTCAAAGGTGGGAGGTGCTGCAGGGTTTTTGGAGTCCATGCAGGTTTCAGGACAACATAACAGCAGCAATTGTTGAGTCCTTCTTACACCTGGCAGGATTTAAACCCTTTTTCTTCGGCAGCAGGGCTTCAGTTCTCATATATTGGGTCTGCTTTGTCCTGGTCCTCTTTGATCTGATTAATTTGAGGTTCAGGTCTCAGGGAGCCACATAAATACTTAATATAGGGGCACTAAAAGAGGAGACAGGTAATAGCCAAGGGGCTACCTACCTTAATGGTGTCTAGACCCTTTAGTGACCAGTTCCTGTGGAAAGAGGGAGTACCTTAATCCTGATTGGAGGTTTTCCCATGCATCAAGATGGTGGAATTTCAGGAGAGGGGTTCACCTCGTCGACCCCACCCAAGGCTGAGTGCAGACTGAGGGGGGAACCTTCACCTCATCTAACTAATGTTCCCACCTTTCCTCCTACCAAACGTGAAGCAGAAAAGGGGGCTTGGCCGCACCCCAATATCTGGGGGTTCCTGGGTTTCAAAAGTGGCATTGCCTTTGAAGCTTCCCATCCTGCAAGGCCACGCTGTCCTAGAGGAGGTGTAAAACACCCCAGCACAGAGCAAATATTATTTCAGTCCTCTGAGAGCACCGGCTTTCAGCTCATGAGGTCAGACACATGTTGGTGGTGACAGGCAGGTGCAAACTGGCCAGAGAACCAACTAGCATTTGGTTAAGTCTCAAGGGACCCTCTAAATGGGTCTCTTGTGTGAATTTAGAAATAAATCCAACACTGAGATCCGGGAGGGTTTATTAAGGCAATATGGTTGGTACCAAACATATTAGAAAAAATTGAAGCCATCACGGAACATGGAAACTCTTTTTGACAAGAATACAGCCCATGTTCTCTTTATGGCTTCCTTTACCACATTACAGAATTGACGGGACATTATAGGGGCATATCTGCTTATGGTGATATGCTCACACATAGGATATAGTGTGCCCTGCTTTAAGGCTAAAGGCATGCAGTAGGGTTGCCTTACCTATATCTTATGCAGTGTATGGGAAGGCATGGCAAACAGGGTTGTGTGCCATGTTGACTCTTCAAATTTTCCTGCACCATGACACACAGCCTGCAATGGCAGAGTGCATAGCCTTGGTTAGGGGGCTGTGGGGTAGCACAACCAGTGCTGCAGCCACAGAGGACCCCCTTCAGTATCTAGCACTGGGAACCTGGTTAGCAGGGACCCAGTGCACTTATAGTTAAAAAAATACATCAGGCTTCAGGCAAAAAGTGGGGGGTAATCATGCAAAAAGAGGCACTTTCCTATGGAGTGTGTATCACTGGGTGAGTGAGTATGTCTTTTAATACATCCGTGTGTCCATGGGTGTGTCAATGTATGTATTAGTGAGTCCCAGAGTGTGTGTAAGTATGTGTATAAGTAAGGGGGTGAGTATGTGAGTAAATGCATTAGTGTTTCCAAGGGTATGTGACTGTAAGAATCAGTGAGTCTTAGGGTGTCTGTTACTCTATTTATATCTATATATATAAAAACGAAAATATGTCTGTTTGTCCTTTATGCATTACTACACCATTCATCCGATCGCCATGAAACTTTGGGAAATTGTTGAGTACACTCCTGCGGAGGTTTCTGGCAAAACAAAAAATAATAATAATTTGTTAAACGTTGTTGAGTACACTCCCGCAAAGGTTTCTGGCAAAAAAAAAAGAAAAATTGTTAAATATCGGCCCCTGGCCCCCCAGGGCCCTCATAATCTTTCCAATACTGAACGTTTACAGTTTACGTTGCGACTCGCTCTCTGACACACCTACTCATAACCCACATGGCCCCCCTCCCCAGGACGATTACTTCCCCTGGGAACATATTCCCCAGGGACTGCCCCTTTAAAAAAAACAATATTTTAAAAAATGGAGGGGACCATGCTGCATCTTCTTTTATTTAAATATGTGCCATGGGGAGGTGGCAGTCTCTGTAGCATGGGAATGGGAGTAGCTGTATGGGTGATTGGTTGTCTGAGTACCGGTATGGGTATCTGAGAGTCTGTGTGGATGGGTGAGGGTATGAGTGACGGCTTGTAGGGATGCATGAGTGGGTGAGTCAGTGGCTTTATGGGTTAGTGAGTGTGTGTGTGTGAGGCTGTATGGGTTAGTGAGTGAATGTATGGTTTTGTGGAAGAGCCAGTGGATGTGTCAGCGGTATATGGGTGAGTAACTGGGTCTGTGAAAGACTGTATAGGTGAGTGATGGGATATATGAGTGACTGTATGTGTGAGTGAATGTGAGAGTGGTTGTATGGGTGAGTGTGTGCTTGTGTCAGTACCTCTATAGGTACGTGAGTACATGTTAGTATATGGGTGTGCCTCTAACTGTAAGGGTGAGTTTGTGGCTGTATGAATGACTGTACAGGTGACTGACTCAGTGTGTGAGAAGGTGTATGAGTGGATAGGCCAGTGGTTGTATTAGTGAGTGTGTGGGTGAGTGAGTGAGAGAGTGAATGAGTGACTGTATGTAGAGTGCTAACATGCAGCTCCCTCTATCTAAAAGCAATTTTACTATGCTTTCAGCAAGCAAGCTAATTTTTAAAGCTCTTGTTTGCTGGAAGCAGAGCTGAGTCTGCTATAGCTTGGAAAGAGCAGTGCTCCAACCAAGCCATATCAAACTGAAATGTCCTGGGGGTGGGCGCCCAGGACATTGCTAGAGTCAGCCTTGGGGGAGTGGCGTTCCCCTGGTCTATTTAGGGCTCCATGAGAGATGCTGCACAGCCCTCCTCCCATCTTCTAATTTGACCTGGGGAGGTGGTGGACCCCAGGGACGTTGGTGGGTCCACGCAGCACCCCACATCAATTTTTACTAAAGCCCAGAGGAGATGGGCACCCCCTGGACTGCAATGTGTTGGTCAGCCCTCCATATTTATTAAACATTAAACCCCAGTGAAGTGTGGTCCCTGGGGCTGGTGGGGTCCGAGAGGCCACCCTATAAGCAGTGCATAGCAAGGACATATGTTATTGTTAACTATAAATGCTAAATGTTATTGCTTTAGTATTAGTGAAATCTGTGCATTACTATAACGTCTCTGAAACTATTCTTTTATATATTTATATATATACTCACTGTAAAAAACTAAGGTTAAAGTGACGCTATAGTAAAGAAATATAATTTTACTAGTACAAAACCATAGAAATTCAGAAGTCATAGTTATGATCGCACATATTACATCACTCATGACATGGTCAGTCACATCACTCATGACATTCCTGATGACATCCCAAATGACATCAGTGATGACATCATCCAGTAAGTGTGTGTTCTAAAAGTGTATGTTGAAAATGTATACCAAGGTACTACAAAAGTTAAAATAGTATATTTTCTGTACTACTAATGAGCAGTACTTTTTCTAACATATAATATGTGAGTAGCTGTGTGACTGTCTATATTGGTGTATGTGTAGGTGTCTGAGTGCCTGTAAGGGTCTGTAAGTGGCTGTATTGGTAAGTGAGTGGGTTGTTTATTGCTGTATGGGTGAATGAGTGCATATGTGAGTGGCTGTATGGGTGGGTAAGTGGGCGTGTAAGTGACTGTATGGGTAAGCAAGCAGGTGTTTGAATGGCTGTATGAGTGAGTGAATGGCTGTGTAAGTGGTTGTATGGGTGAGTAAGTGGCTGTTTGTGTGCGTGTTTGATTAAGTAAGTTGGTGTGTGAGTTACTGCATTGTAGAGTAAGTATCTATGTGAATGGATGTATGGGTGAGTGCATGGGTGTGTGTGCTTATATGGATGTGTGAATGGGTATGTAAGCAATTGTGTAGATGTGTGAGTGAGTGTCTGAGTGCTTCTATGGGTGAGTGAGTGGCTCTGTTGAGAGGCTTATCTTTGAGTGAGGGTATGTGTGAGTGACTGGTTAGGTAAATATGTGGGGGTGTGAGTGACTGTATGGGTGGGTGAGTGGGTGTATGAGTAGCTGTATGGGGGATTGAGTGGCTGTGCGAGTGACTGTATTGTGAGTGACTGGTTGTGTGACTGCCTGCATGAGTCAGTCAGTGGATGTGTGAGTTGCTGTGTGAGTATGTATAGAGGTTGTATAGGGGACTGAGGGGCTGTGTGAGTAGTTTAGTGGATGACATCATCAGTGTCATCATTTGAGATATCATCAATGATGTCATCAGTGATTTCACTGACCATGTTATGAGCGATGTAATATGTGAGGTCACCAGCAGTGCATTTCCTGGCATAAGTTATACTTAGCTGAGGTAACTATAGATTCTGAATTTCTATGGTTTTGTACGAGTAAAAACTGATCCTAATTATAACGCCCCTCCAACCTTTGTTTATTTCTGTGAATTTGTAAGATTGTTTAACTCTATTTCCTAACTATACTGTCTTTGTAATTTTTGGTGTTTTTAGTGAATTTTTAAGGTTTTAAAAAAAGTTGTTTCCTAGTTATACCTTTCCCTGTAATCTTTGGATTTTTCAGTGAATTTCTAAGGTTTTTTAAATTTTAGTTCCTAGCTATAATGTTCTTGTATCCTTTCTAACATCTGAGAGGTAGGTATACTCCTTACTGTGTGTAACTCTAATGTAGTTGTGCATATAGGTAAATAATTTATATTTTTTTAATGAAACTTTTTAGAGAACCACAGAGCCTCCATGGTGCAGCAAATATAAATGGGTGAAACTCAATGGTTTTTGTTCATATCACGTGATCTGCAGTTTTGGCAAATTTCAAAAATTATTTTAACTATATAAGAGTTATTGATTGTAAAGTTATGGTAAGGCTGGACATATTAGGAGGTTGGTCACTCATGCTGAATATTTATATTTGAACCAATACGTTTTTTTACAGTTCGCACAAAGCTGCGGTTTCACATTCGAGATTCCGCACGATGTGAAATATAGAATCTGCAATGTGATTGGTTAATATTGGACCACACCTATTTTTGAGTGAGGCCACTCACTAAATCAGTTTTTATTGCCTTAGTACTTGTTGGCAAAACTTCATTTTTGGAAATTATCCATCAATTTGTGAGTTCACATTGGCTAAAGGCAGTACTGCAACACCATCTGCAGGATCTGTTGTTATTGGACATGAAGACGAAGAAGAAGATGTGGAGGTGACTTCATCTTCTAGAAAGAGAGTGGGATATTGCATTTTTTTTGCATATCCACAGTACAGAAAAAAATCTGTGCCAGGTTTGTTAAATGCAATCTGTGTGAAAACAACTGCCTGATAGTACCTAAAAAACTTACAGTCACAGGACATCCAGCATCTGTACCATCCACGAGCATGCGTATTTCTGTATGATTAGAGAGAGGGAAGGTGGAAGCCTGGATGCTGCAGCTGGGGCCTCCTCATCTGCCCATGCCACTCCTCCAGAGATCAAAATGCCAACCAGGTGCAGTGAATAGGGTAGTATGGTTACTCACTTTGCCACCTTCCACTAGCTTGCAAAAGTGAATGACATTACAGATTTTTTTTGCAGGTGAAGAAGCACTGGTTTTAGATTTTTTATCCTTTATTTTTTAAATAACTGTTGTGCAGCATCATTGTGGTTCGATAATACAAAGTTGGTGCATTTAATTTTTTATATAAGCTTATTTGATACTTTTTGAAGCAAAACAAACTAAATAAAAAAATAATTTAGAAAATATACCCAAAAATGTTTCTTGTTAAAAACAACCTTTGATTCAAAGAAAGAGGTGTGTCTGACTCTTTATTATCCTTCTTTATGTGTTGTATATATGGTGACTGGTGTATCAATAAGTCAGTCTGTGTGTTTTTTTGTTCTCTTCTATATAGTGGTGACTCCCACAGTATCTCAGTGTGTATATGAGTGAGTGTGTGAATTTATGAGTGTGTGCATCGCTGTGTGAGTGTATATATCAGTGTGTTACTGGGTGTCTTATTCTATATATGAGTGAATGACTGTGTGAGTCGGTGAATGCATTAATGTGTGCATGAGTGTGTCGGTGCATGTATCAATGTGTCATGGGGTATTTCATTCTATGCATGAGTGAGTGACTGAGTGAGTCTGTGAAGGCATGAGTGTGTGCATTGTTGGCTCAATTTATATATCAGTGTATCCTAGGCTGTCTGAGTCTATGTATGAGTGAGTGACTGAGTGAGTCAGTAAAAGCTTGAATGTGTACATGGATGTGTCAGTGTATGTTTTAATGTGACATGTGGTTTTTCAGTCTATGCATGAGTGAGTGAGACTGTGAATGTATTAGGGTGTGAATTGATGTGTCAGTTTGTCCTGGTGTGTCTGATTATATGTATGAATGAGAGACTGAGTGAGTCAATGAAAGCATGAATGTGTGCATGAGTATGTTAGTGTAAGTATTAGTGAGACCTAGGGTGTCGAGTAAGTCAGTTAAAACATCAGTGTGTCCATGGGTGTGCCAGTATATGCGTTAGTGAGCTGTAGAGTGTGTCCTTGTGTGTATGACTGAGTGAGTGTTCAAAGTTCAAAAAGTACTTTATTCAGTTAAAAAGACAATAACCATAAAAGCAACAAATTAAGATTCCATTTACAGTGAATAATAAAACAGTTTTTGTCTAAGAAGACACAATTTTTCCCTAAAAGAACAATTAAAATTCATCCATACAGATCGATTTTCGTAGTTTAAAAACATGTTTAAAAAACTTCTGATAGTGATGCAACAATAAAAACAGTGTCCATTCTTTGTAATTCAAAAAACGCTGGGCGACATTTATTTAAATTCATCTCTTTGAGGATAGGGACAATACATTTCCTACGAAGCAAAGTGTAAAATTTACAAAAAAATAATACATGAATATCGGATTGCAGAGACAATTCATCACATGGGCACATACACAATTCATTCGACCAAGAGTTCATTTCGGGGAAGGTCAGTAACCTAAAAGCAATATTAAATCTAAAACGTGTTAGAAGAAATCTATCATAATTGGACATAGGAATGCTTAGGTATGGCTGTAAATTATCTCCGGTTAATATTAGCTGATGTGAGCAAACCGTCTTTTTCTTTGTTTCCTCTAACAATCTTTTTTCCCTGAGGTGTTCCATACACCGTTTGTTCAACAATTTTCTGGATATGTACACCATTGTAGGTGAGTCCTCATAATATTGCAGACAGTCAATTTCTGTCAAAAAGGTTTTAACATAACTTAACCACTTAAGACCATTAACATTTTCAAGTTTTAACACATCCTGGAGTATGGCACGATTTACTACACACTCATTTATAGTCCATACCCTATGCCACAGGAGAATGGGCTGGGTTCTAATTATATCTGAGATATACGGCTGCCCCAGCTCCGCGTGACAGATAAGGGTCGCAATACTTTCAGGTATGGACAGAATATACCGCATAAACTTGTTTTCAACTAGTTGAATTGATTTTATGTTGGCATACCCCCAGAGTCCCGATCCATACAAAGCCACCGATAAACATATTGCATTATAAATAATTAAAATTTCCCTTATCGGTTTCTTTCCCAGTTTTTTTATGAAACTCTTTAAGGCCATTGTCGTCTTCGAGAACAAGAGAGTTCTTGCCATTACCGCTCTTGTCCAGGAACCAGTCTCATGAAACAGGATGCCTAGATAAGGCAAGGTGGACGTATTTTCTAAGGAAGCGTTATTTATGAACATCGTTTTCATTTGCTTCTTTGTTCGTGTTCCACAGTTCATGAAAAAGGTTTTGCTACAGTTGATTTTTAAATCGAAACTGAGCATGAACTTATTGAAGGATGTTATCAGTTTTTGCAGGGCCATGGGGTACGACCCATTAAAACAGCATTGTCTGCGTACAAGAGTGCAGGGATAGATCTTTTACCAACCATGGGTATATCCCTGCACTCTTGTAGGAGACAAAGCTCCAGGCGATTTATATAGATCAGGAATAAAAAAGGCGCCAGGACGCACCCCTGGCGTACTCAACGCCCTATCCCAAATGAGCTACTACATTCCCCCCCTTTTCCATAGCGAACAGTAGCAGTGGCCCCTGAATACAATTCCCTCAGGAAGCGAATGATCGGTTCTTCCACGCCCAACCTTAGCAGCAGTTCCCATAATTTATTGTGAGACACACAATCAAAAGCCGATGTGAGATCAACAAACGTGAAATATAAACGCTCCCTTTTTATCGTTATGTACTTCTGCTGAACAATAAATAAATTTAGGTCTTGGTCAATAGTTCCTATGCCCTTTTGGAATTCGAATTGTAATTCACTTATTACCCCATTATCCTCTGCCCAGTTTTGTAATTTAGCTAAAATAACTCTACCTAGGATCTTTATAGATGAGTCGAGTAGGGATATTGGCCTATAACATGCACAATTTTGCCTATCTCCCTTCTGGTAGATAGGAACAATGATTGATGTAAACCATGATGGACTCAGACCCCTCACCAATGCTGCGTTAAAAAGCTGTACCAGCATGGGGCCCCAGATGTCACTGTTAGCTTTATACAGATCTGCTGGGATCCCATCTGGACCTTCCGCCTTTCCACCCTTTGTAGCTTTCAGACTCATTAAAACTTTGGGCAGAGTTACCACCAGTTTTTGTGCATCGTCCCCTTTCTCCTGCATTAGGTTGGATCCTATTTCGGGAGTTTCCTCTAGGCACATGTAAAGAGTGGAGAAATGTGCAACCCAGTCATCTTCATTAATCGCAATTTCCATGCAGGCTTTGGTATTATCGTAAAGGAAGGGGCATTTACCGCCCTCCAAAAAGCAGATGTATCTTTAGATTGTGAAGCTGAGCATAGTTCTTCCCAAGCCACCCTCTTTATGGCATTCTTCCTGTTGCTCAATGCCAGATTGTAGCGTTTCCTTAGGTCTCTTATTAGAGAGGGGTCCTGGGGAACCTGGCGGACGGCGTGTTTAAGCTCTGTGAGGGCCTTGGTGCATGCCTTATCAAACCATCTTCTACTATTCTTGGACCCATTCCTTGACTGCACCCTCAGACTCTCTTTAATAGTGGATGCTTTATATTAAAATGTTCTATTATGTGTTCACTTGTGGAGTCTTCATCCAGGCAAATTCTAAAGCTATCTGTACAGGTATTCACCAGCTTAGCTAGGAATTCCTCCGGGACCACCTTACTCCACTTGAGTGTGTACCCATTTGCCTCCCCCGCGTCACGTCCGAAGCTGCCTGCATAGGGGGCTGGTCATTTTGCCATACCACAAATGTAATATCAATCTCAAGTATTTGTGGGAGATGATCACTCATTGGTGAGTCAAGAATCTTGAAGCTACTTATCCTATGACCATAACGATTTGAGCAGATGCTAAAATCAATAGTAGTCGATGCTCCCCAGCCAATAAAGGTCGGGCAAATGGTGTTGGTCGATGGGCCATTTCATTTGCGTATCCCAAATCATAATTAAATAATATCTCATTTAACAGATCCCCGATTAGAGTATGATCAAAATGTGTAAGGTTAATGTCCTGCTCTAACATTAAGCCACAAATGCCTTTTTGGCCCTTTTTGCAAAGTGGACATTTAAACCCCCCCCCACAAAATCAGTACTTCCTTCTCCTTACTATCTATTTCACATTGTAAATCGTCACTTAACATTTTCAAAATATCCTGGATCGCACTACTTGGGATATTATTATAAAAATTTATGATAATGACACTAGCTCCCCTCCTAGTATCTATCACCATTTTATGATAAAAACTACATTTGGAGTAGAAACGTACCCTCTCATATGTTAGACGATTTGAGAGGTACGTGATTAAACCGCCCTTAGGACTCCTGTATGCTCCCCCCACTGCCGGCGTACAGTAAGTTTTATAGCCGTTTAGATGTATAGGATCAATCGTCCAAGTTTCTTGCAAGGCCAAGATATCAAGGCTATTTGTGACAGTTTCCCAAGAGGGATTAGTGATTTTCTGTTTTAAGCCTGCCACGTTCCATAACGTTTGGAGAGGCTTTGGCGCGCGAAACACCGAGACGCCGACTGAGGGCACTGAATGGGACCCTGACAGGTAACTACCTTAATGAGACTGTGTATATGGAGCTGACTAGAGATCCACGAGCCTAAGCAAGCGACATTAAACAACATGCACATCATGCGTTTTTAAGGATAACAGCCTGCAATAAACAACACAGCGTACAGTGACTGTGGATGAGAAAGCAGGAGAGCCTCCTCAAGGAGTACTTCTCTTTGGAGACATAAGGTGACTACCATATCCGTAACTTGCATTTTGTGATTGACTCTGGTTACTGAAATCCAGAAAAAGGATACAGACATCAATCTTTCCTCGGGATCTCGGCTCATGAAATACTCACACTCACCAACTACCATTATGCCCTGAAGAAGTTCCGCCTGACGGAACGAAACGCGGTGGCTGGTTTTCTTTTTTCAATTGGAACATTAAAGAATCTGAACACTGTTTGCAACTGCGGACTCAGCGTCAACTCATTTGGAATATTCACTTTGAAAATAGACTTGATCACCGATATATGGTGTAAATTGGACTATTGGAGCGGTGCATTTCAAAACTTTGCTCAATACAAGATATCAAGGCTATTTGTGACAGTTTCCCAAGAGGGATTAGTGATTTTCTGTTTTAAGCCTGCCACGTTCCAAAACATCAGGCTGCAGATTTCTTTATTCTCAGCCACTGCTGCCTCATCCATGACGGCATGTCCCATTTCCTTCCCATGTTTTTCAGATGTAGTTTTACCATGGGTTTTTGTGGACACAGAGATTACTCTTACTCTTAAGACCTACTCCCTTTTTGCATATATTAGTCTTCCCCACCAAATTTGTTGTCAAATTTATGATTTCATTGCCATGTGGGGCCCTCTTATCACTTGAGCTTCTTATAATCATGTCAGGCATTTCCTGTAGTAAGCTACTATCAGATGGATTTGAGGGAATGGGTAAAGAAGGGGAAGACTGGAGGGCCTCTTCATGCTCTGGGCGTCAGTCGACAGCCTCCAATTCGCTAAACCGATTGAAGCAGGGGATAAAGGGTGGGGCAAACTGTGGGCCCAACCATTATCCACAGTGCTGACGGCCACCATGATGGGTTCTCCCAGCCCTTCGTTGGATTAGAGACCATCCATCTTCTCCGCCCCCTCCCCAGCTATTTTGGTTCGAATCCTTATACATTTCACGCCCCCTCCCTCCCCTTGCGTAGTTGGAGTCCCTAGTCCAGCTCCATCTATTGTCTGGTTGCTCTGCTGGCATATAGAAGTAGGACAGGGGTCTAGCCACAATCATTGATCCATGGTTTCTAGATACCCCCAAGCAGATATGATCCACTGTTCGAGGGTCATCAAAGGTTACAACCACACAATCCCCCTGAGATCTTTTTCTATTGTAACCCACCCAGGGATCCCTCTGAACCATTAAGATGTTACTAGTTATTGCTGGTGGTAAAGGATGATTGGAGTTTAACCAATGGAACACCTTATTTCTAAGTGCCCAAAAGGGTTCCGTAATTTGAGAAGCCAATTCTGGAACCCCAGTCAAGACCACCACGTAGGGGCATGCTTCTGGTGGTAAGTTGATGCTTCTACGTTTTTCAGTCTTATCTTGTTGAGCTTTGTCGGGATTATGAGTGGGTGCATTGGGGACAGCTGGTTTATTTGTGGTTGCCTCGCTTGTCGGAGTGGATTTGGCACAAGCTTTACTTGCTTCAGAGCAAGTGGGGTTTGGCAAGGGGGTTTTAGATACTGTTTTTTTTCCCTTCCGCTACACATTTATTAAGTGTCTGGGGTTTATTAGCCGGTAAAGTTGAATGAGCTACTCTTTTTGCCAGGCTAGTGTACTGTGCTTTTGTGTCCTTCTGCAGTTCATGGAGTTGGGTTTCTATCCCATGAAGCCTCTCTTCTAGGGGAGTGAGTAGGGATCTAATTAATATCGTCAAAGTACATATTAAAGGATCTTCCCTTTCTGCTCTTGTACCTGTGCTATTAACTGTGGTACTATTAGAAAAGATGTCAGATAATGTGTCATCTAGGGTGGTGTCATCTAAAATGGTCAGGGGCATGGTTTTAGAAGCAACCTCTTCTTTCCCTGACTCATCCCCAAGAATTTCCCTCGCTGCCTCTTTACTACTATCATCACTAATACCCCCCGCATTCGCTGCTTTTACCTTCTTGGCAGTGGAGTTATTATTGTTAATACGCTTATTTTTAGGGATTGCCCCCTCCCTTTTCCCTCTCATTTGACTGTTGCTACTCTCAACCTGGGTATCTAAATGTACTGCAGTCATAATATTTCCCGAAGGTGCCGGAGCCTGAGTATCATGAGAGATCAAATCTTGAAAGGCAGGCTGGGTACAGGCGATGTTATGGACCTCCACGTGTGTCTGCAAGGAAATAGATTTACTTAAGGTGTTTTCAGGGCTACGTGCTGTGACAATGTGGCCCATGGACGACCTCTTAGCAAATGCTAGGTCTTGAGATACCCTTCTCTCCATGAGCAAAATTCCTTGATCTATTAATGAATTTGTGCGAACTATGAAATCGTTAAGTGTTCCCGTCAACTTTGTCCCTCCTGCTGCAGCCTTACTTCTAGTTTTGCGTGTCATTTTTGTGAGCTGCAAATGTTCGGGTTCACAAAAAATAATAGAGCTATATTCTAATAAGGCTATTTTTGGAGCATGTACAAAATAGGTGAAGTAGGCAGAGGCTATATTAAATCAATGTGATATGCTCCAAATATGTGCTATTAGCTGGTGCAGACTAACGGATCCTCGATGGGATCCACAGATAAGGGGTGACAATTATACTCTAAGACAATGTCAAGGACTCCCGAGGAAAAGGGTAAAAGTACAGTACGAAAAGGAGGGTTGCTTACAGTTCCGTAGTCCTGAGACGAGTTAACAACCAGGTAAGCATGGGCGAATTTTGCGAATCTCGCGTTCGCGAATTTTGCGGATTTGCGAACTCGCAATCCGCAAAATCCGCGAATTCTCGCGAATTTGCGGATTTTTTTTTTGTGTGTTTGCGCGGGTTTCTGCCAGTTCGCGAGGGTTTTGTACAATGTCGCAAATTGCGAACTTACCTGTCGGGTCGCAAGTTTCGCGAACTTGTTGTTTCTACGTGTCCAGCCTGTTTGGGACACTCTTCTTCATCACTGCCACTCTCTGTCACCACTGCCACTCTCTGACTACTCATGCCACCCTCTGGCCCACCCATGCCACCCTCTGTTTCATCACAGCACCCTCTGGTTGTCCAGTCAGTGTACATTATTGTGGCAACGCAAGCACACCTTCCCTGCCTCAAGTGACCTGAATTAATTTGGGGCTGATTAATGTGTCACAGAATATTTTTTTAGCTGGCACCTGCTTCCTTAGTGCTTCCTGATTAGTGATCTTTTGCACTTGCTAAGTGCTTTCATTGTTGCAAAATTAGTTACAACACCTGCCCTGCCCCAACTGACAATAATTAATTAGGGGCTGATTAATGGATTTGAACTTCCAGCCTGGCTCCTGCTTGTCTCCCTTAGCTGTAATTCAGGACCCTTGTGGCATATGTGTAACTATTCTGAGGTTCAGAGCAGGGTCACATAATAGTTGCAACTGGCAACTGAACTCTGGAGGGGCCCCTCAGGAAGCACTACAGGAAATGGCTACTAATGATGAGCCTGAACTGTTGAACCTGGTAAGTAGTTTCAGTTTTGCTAAGATCGTATTTCTGCAATTTTGCACTTATTCGCGGGGCGCGAAGTTGTACTGGGAAGCCGCGAACTCACGCGAACAGTGCGAGCAAAATCCGCTGCTCGCGGATTTGCGGATTTTGCGGGAGATTCGCGAATCTCGCGGATTGCGAATTTACCGAAAATCCGCAAAATCCGCGAGCGAAACGGATTTTCCGCCCATGCTTACAACCAGGGTCTCTGGCCCAGCCCAGTCACCTCAGGCCTCTGAGGGCCTAAGAGGGCCCGCCCTTTGCCCGGGCTTTGCCCGGCTCACTCCGTGCTCGCTCACGCGAGGCGGGGGTCAGGCTGAGTTTATAGTGCCTCCAGGTGCTTAGATGACATTTTCCGGTCTGCGCCGCCGCAGGGGGTGATGGGGTGACGAGCCCTCCGCTCGGCGACCGCAGCGATGACAAATGCGGCAGCGGGAGGACTCGTGGAGCACAGCAGCTGGCTACGAAGACGGGGTGAGCAGGGTAGCCTCAGGGCAATGTCCAACAAGATTTTAGAGCGTAGCACGCTCTGCCGGGGTCAGGCTGAGTTTATAGCGCCTCCAGGCACTTAGATGACGTTTTCCGGTCCGCGCCGCCGCAGGGGGTCATGGGGTGATGAGTCCTCCGCTCGGCGACGGCAGCAATGACTAATGCGGCAGCGGGAGGACTCGTGGAGCACAGCAGCTGGCCACAAAGACGGGGTGAGCAGGGTAGCCTCAGGGCAATGTCCAACAAGATTTTAGAGCGTAGCACGCTCTGCCGGGGTCAGGCTGAGTTTATAGCACCTCCAGGCGCTTAGATGACGTTTTCCGGTCCGCGCCGCCGCAGGGAGTGATGGGGTGACGAGTCCTCCACTCGGCGACCGCAGCAATGACAAATGCGGCAGTGGGAGGACTCGTGGAGCACAGCAGCTGGCCACAAAGACGGAGTGAGCAGGGTAGCCTCAGGGCAATGTCCAACAAGATTTTAGAGCGTAGCACGCTCTGCCGGGGTCAGGCTGTGTTTAAAGCACCTCCAGGCGCTTAGATGACGTTTTACGGTCCGTGCCGCCGCAGGGGGTGATGGGGTGACGAGTCCTCTGCTCGGCGACTGCAGCGATGACAAATGTGGCAGCGGGAGGACTCGTGGAGCACAGCAGCTGGCCACAAAGACGGGGTGAGCAGGGTAGCCTCAGGGCAATGTCCAACAAGATTTTAGAGCGCAGCGAGTGACTGAGTGAGTCAGTAAAAGCATGAATGTGTACATGGATGTGTCAGTGTATGTTTTAATGTGACATGTGGTGTTTCAGTCTATGCATGAGTGAGTGAGACTGTGAATGTATTAGGGTGTGAATTGATGTGTCAGTTTGTCCTGGGGTGTCTGAGTATATGTATGAATGAAAGACTGAGTGAGTCAATGAAAGCATGAATGTGTGCATGAGTATGTTAGTGTATGTATTAGTGAGACCTAGGGTGTGACAGAGTGTGTGGGACTGATCGAATAAGTCAGTTAAACATCAGTGTGTCCATGGGTGTGTCAGTGTATGTATGACTGAGTCAGTGAGTATGTTACTTAATACTTTGTCAGTGTATGTATCAGTTAGTCCCAGAGTGTGTATATGAGTGAGTCTGTGATTTTCTCTAAAAACTCATCAGTTTGTGCATGGGTATGTTAGTGTATGTATTAGTGAATCCTAGGGTGTGTCAGAGTGTGTAGGAAGCTGGCTCTCCATATAGTGTTCCAAAATTAAGTGCACTGTGCAAAGAGTCCAGTGATTCCCCAGTAGGTATGCAGGGGTAAAAGTAAAATATTCTCCTCCTCTTTTTTTGGCAGTGTGGGCAAGCAGTTAGGCTCATCAGAGGGTAGTGCTAAGCATTTGTTGTTACACACAGAGGCAATAAACGAGACACACATTCAAGAATAAGTCCAAGAACAATTTGTAAAAATAAAGACTATTTCTATGTATTTTTTAGAGGCCAAGAACACAATTCTAAGGCACCTACCTTTCGAATTACAATTTCAGAAAATATATCACGTTTGTGTGCAATTACGCACCATAGGAATCAATGGGAAGAAAACAGAAAACTGCACATAAAATCAGGCAATGTTTAAAGAAGTTCACCTTTTCATTTTGGGTCAATGTCGGAACAAGTTCTAAAGTTCTAGCAGCGGTAGTTCAGGAGTACTTACTCCTGAACTACCCCTGGTATTGGTATGCTACGGCTCTTGTAGGTGCTGGTGCCTCCAACCTTAATGCAGAGGCAAATACGGGCCCTCTGGGGCTGCTTTATCTCTTCAGGCTTTGGTTCTGTATCAAGGTCGTTGGGCAGCAGCAAGTCTAGAAACTGGATTTCGCAAGATCGGTAGCTACAGTGTGCAGGGGGGTGATATCTTCACTTTCAGGCAGCTTCTGAGTAATTTCTCAAAGGTGGGAGGTGCTACAGGGTTTTTGGAGTCCATTCAGGTTTCAGGACAACATAACAGCAGCAATTGTTGAGTCCTTCTTACACCTGGCAGGATTTAGACCCTTTTTCTTCTGCAGCAGGGCTTCAGTTCTCGTATATTGGGTCTGCTTTGTCCTGGTCCTCTTTGATCTGATTAATTTGAGGTTCAGGTCTCAGGGTGCCACATAAATACTTAATATAGGGGCACTAAAAGAGGAGACAGGTAATAGCCAAGGGGCTACCTACCTTAATGGTGTCTAGACCCTTTAGTGACCAGGTCCTGTGGAAAGAGGGAGTACCTTAATCCTGATTGGAGGTTTTCCCATGCATCAAGAAGGTGGAATTTCAGGAGAGGGGTTCACCTCGTCGACCCCACCCAAGGCTGAGTGCAGACTGAGGGGGGAACCTTCACCTCATCTAACTAATGTTCCTACCTTTCCTCCTACCAAACGTGAAGCAGAAAAGGGGGCTGGGCTGCACCCCAATATCTGGGGGTTCCTGGGTTTCAAAAGTGGCATTGCCTTTGAAGCTTCCCATCCTGCAAGGCCACGCTGTCCTAGAGGAGGTGTAAAACACCCCCGCACAGAGCAAATATTATTTCAGTCCTCTGAGAGCACCGGCTTTCAGCTCATGAGGTCAGACACATGTTGGTGGTGACAGGCAGGTGTAAACTGGCCAGAGAACCAACTAGCATTTGGTAAGTCTCAGGGGACCCTCTAAATGGGTCTCTTGTGTGAATTTTGAAATGAATCCAACACTGAGATCCATGAGGGTTTATTAAGGCAAGATGGTTGGTACCAAACATATTAGAAACAATTGAAGCCATCACGGAACATGGAAACTCTTTTTGACAAGAATACAGCCCATGTTCTCTTTATGGCTTCCTTTACCACATTACAGAATTGACGGGACATTATAGGGGCCTATCTGCTTATGGTGATATGCTCACACATAGGATATAGTGTGCCCTGCTTTAAGGCTAAAGGCATGCAGTAGGGTTGCCTTACCTATATCTTATGCAGTGTATGGGAAGGCATGGCAAACAGGGTTGTGTGCCATGTTGACTCTTCAAATTTTCCTGCACCATGACACACAGCCTGCAATGGCAGAGTGCATAGCCTTGGTTAGGGGGCTGTGGGGTAGCACAACCAGTGCTGCAGCCACAGAGGACCCTCTTCAGTATCTAGCACTGGGAACCTGGTTAGCAGGGACCCAGTGCACTTATAGTTAAAAAAATACATCAGGCTTCAGGCAAAAAGTGGGGGGTAACCATGCAAAAAGAGGCACTTTCCTACAGAGTGTGTATCACTGGGTGAGTGAGTATGTCTTTTAATGCATCCGTGTGTCCATGGGTGTGTCAATGTATGTATTAGTGAGTCCCAGAGTGTGTGTAAGTGTGTGTATAAGTAAGGGGGTGAGTATGTGAGTAAATGCATTAGTGTTTCCAAGGGTATGTGACTGTAAGAATCAGTGAGTCTTAGGGTGTCTGTTACTCTATTTATATCTATATATATAAAAACGAAAATATGTCTGTTTGTCCTTTATGCATTACTACACCATTCATCCGATCGCCATGAAACTTTGGGAAATTGTTGAGTACACTCCTGCGGAGGTTTCTGGCAAAACAAAAAATAATAATAATTTGTTAAACGTTGTTGAGTACACTCCCGCAAAGGTTTCTGGCAAAAAAAAAAGAAAAATTGTTAAATATCGGCCCCTGGCCCCCCAGGGCCCTCATAATCTTTCCAATACTGAACGTTTACAGTTTACGTTGCGACTCGCTTTTGCAATGACCATCAACAAAGCACGAGGACAATCGCTGCAAATGTGTGGACTACATTTGGAGAATCCGTGCTTCTCACATGGACAACTGTATGTGGCCTGCGCACACGTCGGAAAACCTTCCGATTTATTTGTGTACGCACCAGACGGAAAAACAAAAAATACCGTGTATCCACAAGCACTCGAATAAATAAACAGAATTAAAACAACACTTTAAAATGTTTTCCATATTAAAATGAATAAGTTTCAATCAAAATGACACAATGTTAATTGAATGTTATCATAACAAGTTTCCTTAAATTTACCTTCTTCTGAGATGGCAGCAACGCGCGAAGGATGAGCTAGTATTTTATAACAATTGAATACAGAATTATTACTGAAATAACTCCAGAAATTAAATACATGTTTCTGTTATAAAAGAGACAAAAACAGAAATACGTTATGATGACATTTACAAGTTTCAGAATAAAGTTCAAATTCGTAAAAAAATAATATTTATGTTAATATAAAAGCAGTACACAACTGTAACGCTATAAAACACGTACATATTCCTTTAAACATATAATTTTCTCTTTGTTACTGTTCTTGTCTTTAAAACTTGAACATCGTATAGAATGTACTGTGTAAAAAATCTTTGTTGAACAGTGCGTAAAAAACAATCATGTAGATTGTAAAATAAAACCAGAACTGCACAGTATTGCACTATAAATAAGTCATCCCATGCATCGCTCTCACTACAAACACTTTTCTAGCTAAAGGTACTCAACTAATATGAAATAATATATCCAACAATTTGTTTTTGTATAATACGGAAATCGTCTATTACTCACACCAGATGTAACGTGTGTTCAAATTTCAGACTACATTTTGAAGTCATCACACCTGCAAGGCAAAGGTTTTGACTTACACACTGTGTATCCATAAAAAACAAACATCATATGCCACTCTTTTTGCAATGTAATGTAATGTAATATAAACAGGTATTTATACCATGCGACTATCACCCCAAGAAGCATCTTGGTGCCTATTCTGACCAGGAAGATCTAAATCCTGGTCAGGCTGCTTTCCGTAGTCAAACCAGGATGTTCATACTAGTGCTCTGGCGCAAGTATCAGGGAGATTAACGATCCAGGTTTTCAGTGCCTTTCGGAACTCAGATTTCCGTTCCATGGCACGGAGATGTGGGGGGAGTTTATTCCATGCCTTTGACCCTAGGACTGGCAAGGATTTGCCACCCCTCGAGCTGAGTCTGAAAGCCGGGACAGTCAGCAGGTTGGCATTGGAGGACCTCAGAATGCGCGAAGGATGGTATCTGGAGAACCTCCTATGTATATACTTTGGTCCTTGAGAGTGAAAGGCCCTAAAGGTAATTAACAGGACCTTAAAGAGGACCCGTTTGACCACGGGTAGCCAGTGCAAAGTGTATATTTTGACAGATGCAGAGGATTTCCTTGGCCATTTCAACACCAGCCTGGCTTCTGTGTGTTGCACCATCTGCAACCTGTGAGTGACAACCTTATTGGTTCCCGCATATAAGCTGTTACAGTAGTCGAGTCTCGAGATTACCAAAGCAACCGCTACCATTTTCCTGGCTGCCAAAGGAAGTAGGTCAAAGAATTTTCTTAGTCCTTTGATGACATTAAAACAGGTGCCTGCTACCGATAGTGCCTGCTGTTTGAACGACAGGGCGGCATCAAACTTGATGCCTAGATTCCGTGCCGCATTAGTTGTATGCAGCGGTACCTCTGCGTTCTCTAGCCACCATAACCTGGGGACAAAGTCATTTTGTGGGCCCATTAACATGATTTATGTTTTGCCCGTATTACATTTCAAAAGGTTCTTTCCCATCCAAATGTGGCCGTCAGGCAACATTTAAGATTTTCTTCCCAGTCCTTGGTGTCTTTATCAAGGACTAGGATAAGCTGTGTATCGTCCGCGTACGCAACAACATCTATTCTGAAGGACGATATCAGCCTAATCAGAGGGGTGGTGTAAACATTGATAAGTCACTGGCTTAGACTAGATGCCTGCGGGACTCCAGTCATAAGTGTTTTTTCCTTTGAGCAGAAGTCACCCAAGGTGACCACTTGCCGCCTGTCACTCAGGAAGTTCTTGATCCAATCCAATACCTTTCCTGTTATGCCAGATGTTGCTAGCCGGGAAATCAGGATGGTATGTGAGACCGTGTCGAAGGCTGCCGACAAGTCTAAAAGAATAAAAACAGCCTTCTTGCCCTGATCTAAAGCCATTCAGGTGGTATCGGTGGTGAACAGGAGAGCTGATTCTGTGGAGTGTTGAGCTCTGAAACCTGATTGGTTTGAGTGCCATGCGTGATTGTCCTCAAGAAACTTAGTGACTTGTTTATTTACGAGGGATTCCGTTACTTTGCATAGCACAGGGAGCAGGGAAACCGGTCGAAGATTAGACAGCGTGGTGGGGTCTGCTGGTTGTTTTTTCTGCAATGGTTTGACTGCCACGAGTTTCCATTCTAAGGGAATGCTTGCCGTGGCCAATGATGCATTTACGATATTGTTAATTACAGGATTAACAGTATCTACAAGCGTATGTAGAAGTATCGGGGGACATGGATCGAACGGCGACCCTGATTTGGTCGCCAGTATGGCCTGGCGGGTTTCCTCCAAACTAATTGGCCGAAAAGTTGCCAAACTGTCCGAAGGCGTGCTCAACATGCTTCTTTCTTCCCCTAATTCTTTATCGGGGATGACAAAATCCTTAGTGAGGCCCCGTATTTTTTGTTAAAAAAAGTCCGCTATTGTATAACAGAGGTTTTCAGATGGTGGAATTTCCTGCCACTCATAGGCAGTTATTAATTCTTATAATCGCCTAACCCCTGCCTCCTACTTCTCCAGCCCTTATTCACTGCATTTAAAACGTAATTTCACAGCAATCAGAATGGGCGACTGGCGATTTCTGCAAAACCTACCCGCCTGGCGTCGTACGGAGGAGGATACAATATTTAGAGGATGCGGCGAAGCAGCAGAATTGCTACTGCACGTAGTTTGCAGTTGTCCAGCATTTGATCTCCAACATAGGTCCAAGCTGAGGGGGGAATGGAATCGGCTGGGTGTTCGGTCCTGCAGGCAAGCTATCATTGCGGCTTTGAGCCCAGACAACACAGATCTAAATATAAGGTTGACAAACTTGATCCAGCAGGCATATCGCAATTTTAAACAAAAGTGTCCAGTCACAGCCTTCCCCTAATCTTTCTTAAATTAATCAACGCTTTTTAAAAACAAATAATCTCAAAACCGTCAAGTAATTAGAGATAAGAACAGCTAAATAGCTTTTTAGGATCACTGCTTGTTTTATGTATGTAATCACACATTGGGGGAGCAATTTTAATAACATTTGCAAGTAAGAGACCAAGGAAGATGATTATGCATATTTCTGCTGTGTATTTGACTGTCTGTATTGTTTTTAATATTTGTAAACACTATGAACTGGAAAGTTCTCTTTTAAAGATATTTGTTTTATATCTAAATAAAGATTACTACTACTAGATGGTGGAATTTCCTGCAACAGTATTTTAGGATTGTTAAAGCCCTTTAGTATCTTGAAAATAGATTTTTGTTTATTGTTCGCCGCTTCGATTGCTGTCATGTAGAAGTTGATTTTGGCCTCCTTAATAAGTGCATGGTATTGACTTCTCACTGTTTTGTAATTGCAGCGTTCTTCATCTTGATATTCTTTTCGCCACCTTTGTTCAGCCATGCGTACCTCTCCTTGTTTTTCTTGTAGTGTCTGATTAAACCAGGGGGCGGATATTCTCTTATGGCATGGCCTATTCCTAATGTTAGCAGGACCAGCTTTAGCCTTGAGAGCAGCCATCCACTGCCCGAAACGGTTATTATCAGTTTCCGGGTTTCCTGTCATTAGAGGCCTACAATCACTGGCAATCGAGATCTGATCCGGGTGGCCAATATTGGCTTTCCATCACTCATTTTTGGCCTGCGTACTTTTTCCTAGCTGCTTGCCCTTCTCATCCCGTTCCAATGTAAGGTTAAAAGGGATTAGTGCGTGATCTGACCACGTCTGGACCCTAGGGGAGTTGACTTAAAGTGTGGCGAGGTTGGAGCCGATACAATCTAGTATATGTCCTGCCCTGTGAGTAGTGTTCAGAGTAAGTATTGATAGACCTAGTACATCCATAATGTCTCTAAATGAGATAGCTGCTGGATCTGTGGAGGAGTCCAGGTGGTGATTAATGTCCCTGAGTAGTGTGAAATTAGAAAATCTAAGTGCCAGGTTACTGAGTACCTCCCCAATACTTTCAAGGAATTCCTTATTTGGGCCTGGGGTGCGATAGACCAGAACCCCTGCAAATGTAAAGGTGTCATTGATCTTAATGCGGAAGCCCAAGCATTCTGCTCCTTTGATATCCTGAAGCTCATTTATAGAACAATTCAGGGTATCCCGATGGATAATTGCTAAATCTCCACCCCTTTATTCCCCTATATCCAATCTTTGTATAAGATAGCCTGGCGGCACGGCATGCACTATATCAGGGTTGCTCCATGATTTCAGCCCTGTTTCTGTGATAAAGAGACAGTCCAGATCACTTTCAATTATCAGATCGTAGATGTGCAATGCGTGTTTAGACATGGACCTTGAGTTAATTAGTCCCCCCCTCAATTCTTTACTGCCATCCGAAACTGATGAAATTTGCAAGTATGGGAACGATTTTTTGCAATTCCGGCAGCTGACCGGGCCCTTCCATGAGGAAAATTCCAATAAGTGCTGACAGGCATGGGAGCTTGTGTGTAGTGATAATAAATCATCCCTGCTATATTTCCCGATATTTTGCGGGCAAACAGCATTCCTGGCCCTACGCCCGGCCGGAGCGCGGACGGGCGCAGACGGGCTTACCTTTGGCGCACCTTCGGCGCGCCATTGGTGCGCACGCTGCGCGCGTCCGCTGCGTGTCGTCACCATAGGTGCTTTAAGTAGGAGGCTGGGCTCGGTCCTAGCAAAGGACTAGACCATCAGCCTCAGCCAAGATGGCCGCGTATAGTGTGCCCCAGAAAGTGAGGATGCTCGCTCCCTCTGTGCCGTGCTGTCTCCCTCCACACAAACAGCACCAGCAGCGGTGAAACTGGGAGCAATGCAGCGATTAAACAGTGGATATTAATCAGGTATTCAAGTTTTTTGCACAGTTAAAATACATCAGGTAACAATTTTTAAAAATGTGTGCTCACTACTTCGAATCTTGAATCATTCATGCAGCGCGCTCCACACGATATTAACCACCCCCGTAGTTCAGACCTAGCGATTCTGTCTGACTCCTGGGCGAAGACTAGTTATCAGTCTGGATCTTACTAAACAGTTTTGTTTCTGCTCATGTCGTCCCCAGAAACCCTCTAAGTAGGAGGCTGGGCTCGGTTCTAGCAAACGACTAGACCGTCAGCCTCAGCCAAGATGGCCGCGTATAGTATGCCCCAGGAAGTGAGGATGCTTGCTCCCTCTGTGCCGTTGTCTCCCTCCACACAAACAGCACCAGTTGCGGTGGACCGGGGACCAATGCGGCGATTAAACGGTGGATAATAATCAGGTATTCAAGTTTTATGCAAAGTTAAAATACATCAGGTAACAATTTTTAAAAATGTGTGCTCGCTACTTCGAATCTTGAATCATTCATGCAGTGCGCTCCACAAGATATTAACCACCCCCGTAGTTCAGACCTAGCGTTTCTGTCTGACTCCTGGGCGAAGACTAGTTATCAGTCTGGATCTTACCAATGCTTTAAATGCTAATCTTCCTTAAAACCTTGGTTGAAGAAAGAAGAGATATGAATTTGGAAGTTTAAAAAGCAGTTTTTGTTTGAAAGTGAGCTTGCTGTTGTTGTATTCTGTCCATCCAGTTGAATTCTTTAAATGCAAAATGTAGTGTCCTGAAGTGATACAAAGTATTTCATGAAGGATAGTAGTCAGTCTTGTATGCGTTCTTCTAGAAATTAAAATGTGTCCTGCTTTGAAGCTTGTAATTTCAGTTTTCTATTTTTGATCCAGCAGCTCTGCATCCTTGTAGCATCAATATAATGTATTTTATCTTTGTCTGCAAAGCAAACATACAATCTGATCTACAATTTGTGCAGGTTATATTTTGGTTTGCATTATTCATTAGCCTATCAAAAGACACAGACTTACAAACTGGGAATATTAAGTAGATAAATCTTTCCAAATTGATTTGAGCAGTAGTTGCAAAAGAACAATCGTCACAAGCATGGTTCCATGTGTAAATCAGTCCAAGTAATTCATCAATATTAACGTCTTCTTCCAAACATCCATGTATCGCCATAATACATTCCTGAGCATTTTGCTGACTGATGAGAGAAAATACTACAGATCCACTATGCATGTCTACTGCACCTCAAATGCTCGAAGCAGAATGTACTATAGACCTAACACTATAGAAACGCTTCAGCAAAATACACAGATGAGAGCAAATTCTGTTGTCCCGTTTTATGTTGAATCTCATTTAGAAAATGCAGCAAATGGAAGAGTACATTGAGAATCACATTTGCATAGCAGTTGACACCATTATTGTTTTCCAGTTGAAAACCTACAATATCACCCTCAATTAAAAAATTTGTTCATCTTAACATCTTCTTCCTTATGTTTTTTTTTGCTTCTATTGAGGAGCATTCATTAATTTCTTGCTAAATGTATGCTTAGGACAGATTGTTTGTTTGTTATAAATAGGATACTGTCCAAAGTGAGGAGCATATACATTTCTGAAACCAATTGTGCTCTTTGACACAACTAGTATCAGCACTAACTTTCTTTTCATTAAAATCAACACAAAACAAACCGGACAATGTTCTAACTCACAACAATACTACATATGACATACCTTTGTTAAATAAAGTCCTTCCAGTATCAATAAAAGTCTTTCACTAGCAAAAGTGCACAGCGCTTCAATTAATCTGTTTAATGCTATCAATCTGGTCAAATGTTTTGGCCAAGTATTCAACCTATTTCCTAGTTGGAAAATTAATTAAATCTATAACTTAACCAATTGCACCATTTACTAATCCTTCTTCAACATTTAATTTACGCCACAAAATTGCTCTCCAGTTTTTACACACACATAAACACTTTTCTAGTCCAGCAGTCTTAGATACAGATTTGTCTAACACATTCAGTTTTCCTTGACATTTTTCATTTAGAGCTATTTTTACTCCCTAGTGTTTTATTTTGTCAATAGCTGTAACTTCCAAAAATTCCTTCTTCTCCAGTTTGAGCAATTCTTCAATGAAATCTGTGCACTCTTGAAATAGGCATTGACCAAACTTTTGATTTCCCTTCTTCAATCAAAATTGAACATTAGCTGTGCTGCTGGTTTCTTAGATGTAACTAGCTTTCGATAAGTTGAGTTTCTTAGGTACTCCTACCTTCCTTTGTCAGAAGTTGAACTCTAATATCCTTCAGAATATTACAATATATCTCATCAGACACTTGACACATATTCTTCAGTAGATCCTTGTTTTGAAAAAATGCTCCCTATTGAATTACAAGTTTGTCTTGAAAACAGGCTCGCCTTTCTCAGGGGTTAGTTGCAGTAAGTCACCAAACACAATTTAATTATTTCTTCCGAAGAGGACATCATACTCTGTTCTTAAAATCTGTTGAATTCTTAAGCTAACAAAGGCAATCATTACATTTGAAACCATGCTTACCTCATTGCATAATTTTCTTCAAAACTCTTGCTATCTCATGACATGAATAAGCAGAGAACGTCTAGTCCAGTTTGTTATTATGTTCTACAAGTAGCATTAATAGTCAATGTAGAGTAATTACTTTAATATTGTGTGCAGGGAATTCAGTTGGTCCTATTACTACATATAACAAATTTGATTGTGTTGTCCACTGTAGGTAAGCAGTGAGAATTGTCATTAAAAAGCTTTTCCCCATGCCAGCTTGACCACTGATATATGACAGAATTGGCTTAAAGGATGAAAATTGCATTCTTTTTTCTCATGTTCTATTTTCTCTTTTACTTACATATAAATGTCCTTCAGTTCATTGTTGAGTTGTGCAACTAACTGCTCCAGATATGTTGTTTCTTGTTTAGCTTGTGCTATTGCACCCTCCACCTCATTCATAGCTTTTGCAGCTTCATTTTCAATAATAAGTGGTCCAAGAGGATCTTGACTGAGTGGTGCAGAACTTTGACTGCTTTGTGAACTGTTGTTTGCTACCTCTGCAGCAATTTTTTCTTCTTGCTGCATCTCATTAGTTAACATTTGCACATAACTAAGGCAGGTTAAACACTCAATACTGTCTTTCAAGGCATTAAATGAATCTTTATAGCATAAACAGCCTCCAAGTAATTCCAGTTCAACACACCAAGGCGTGAACAGTTGAAGAAGTGCCAAATAGAACAAATATATTTTCTATGAAGTTTGCCTACTACATTTGCTGTGGTTTATTAAGGTTCCTTATGCATTTCTCACTACACAACCATCAAATTCAGGTACTGAAATTGACCTTTTTCGATGTTTTCCATTACATTCCTTTGGTACCTGTAGTGTTGAAGAACTTCTTATAAACACACATTTTCTAGATTTACACTTCTTCTTGGGTAGTATGTATCCAACATGTTGGATTTTACAATGTCAGTATTTTTCAGGTCAAACTCAGCAAGATACTGACTTTCAACAAAAAATGTAACACTCTATTCCACATGCTTGCTAGGCCTAGACTTACCCAAACAATTACCCTAAACTTCGAGAATAAACTGACTGAGCTCAACTTGTCAAAAATTCATATGAACCCATCTCCTATTATTGAACTAAAGCTGTACAGCTTTTTTGTTAAACTCTATTCTGCATAAATATTCTGCCCCATCTGTTTCATTTTGTCTTCTCTTATTTTGTCATGTAAAAAGTCACATAAGAAGCAACAGCAATGGAGTTGTCCGCAACAATTTGAATGCCAGTTTTGCATTCCACATTTTGAGAATTGCAGTATTTGAATCCTTAATAAACTCGGAAGCCTCTGTTCTTCTTAGGTTGTACATATTTTTGGGTGATTTACGTGTTACTGTAAGTCTCATTGCAGACAAAACGTTGTTCCTAGACTGGTCGTGGAAAGTCAAAATTAAATCTTGTGTAAAATTCTCCTTTGTATCTGTATTTTTGTCAACAGTCCTTTCCACATCTATGTGATTGGAAATGCAGAACTTGTTCTATCAGGCCTTTGTAAGTAGTATATTTTGGCATGACGCATGTCACATACTGTTCGATGGAAGACAGTGCACAGTAATTATTGTCTTTTCTAAATTCTGAAGCATCTTTTATCCATAACAGCATGTGAATATGAAAAGCACCTCTTGCTTCGTACTCTACGCCAAAAGAAATCTGTTACTTCACCAAGAGGAGGATTCAGTTTTGTTGCAGATAAAAGATACCATGGCTCAGACCCTGTGGTTAAAGTCTCTGCAAACATTAGAAGGATCATAAGAGCAACATTCTCCTTCTATCTTTATGTTGACATCTGCAATGTTTGAGTTTGCCTCTCTTGAAAATGCAAGCAGGTCATCTAATGCATATTCAGCACAACTACATTAATGGTGCACCCAGGTTTATGCAGAACACGGAGGTGGAGACTGTTCCTCTAAAATTAGTGACTAGGGAATCTAGATGTGGAAACCAACCACCAGCAAGTCAGTAGTGGTGGAGGGGGTATCAGGAGACGCTAGGAGGAAGAGGATGTGGGAATCCTGCTTTTGCGAAACTAAGGTCCTCACTCACCCAGCAAGCTAGGTGTCATGCTTCATCATCTGGACCTGCTCCTCGTTGGGCTGGCGCTGCAATGCCCAACGGGCACCCGCGATGCGGCTCTTTGTCAGATATCTTTCATTCCTTTGCCATATGATGAAGTGGGGGTGTGTGGCCTGTGAAGGTGTAGATATGGGGGAGTGCAGTGAGTGCGTTAAAAAAGGTTAAATATTCCAAATAAAGTTTTATTCCAGCTGGTAATCCACCTTGTTAAAAACGTTTGAGAGTAGCAGTTCCCCTATGGAGGGGTGGTCTTTTGACATTATGCTCTGCTCTCTGGATTGACATGTTTCTTGCCCTGTTGGTTAAAAATACCGTGGCAATTCTTCAGGACCTATAATGTGAAAAAGTGAAAAAGGATAAATATATCTACACTAAATGGTGCTGCTAATAGCTAACTACCATCCAGGAGGCACTACCTATGTTTGCTATTGTAGTGTCTGTACGAGGACCTAGGGAGACAAAAGTGTGGGGAGAGAAAGACAATTGGCATCAGTCCTCCTTGATGATTGCTTGTGTCGCCCCATTTTGTCATCTATGACATCTGCATCCTCCTAATGCAATACAATACAGTGAACATGTTCATAGTGCATTTAAAAACATTTAAGAATCATAAAACCCTTCTGGTTCATGGTCCGTCCTCATGGTGAAACACATTTATTTTACTATGTGCGGTCAAGAAATACTTGAAATTGTCTCCTAATACGATATATACTCCTCTTAGCTCATTATGACTGAAAATTATAATATACATATTCACAGTATATGCTCAAAAGATGGGAACAGACTAAAAACCAGAAACTGGTGATATTGCTTATATATCTTCACTCTTTGTGCCGACGAGTCATGAACTCCTCCGAGAATACAATGACTGACAATATTATAAGATACATATTGACAGTATATGGTCAAAAGGGGGATAGACTAAAAACCAGAAGCTGGTGACGTTGCTTATATATCTTTACTCTTTGCGCCAAAGGGTCATGAACTCCTCTGAGATCAACATGACTGTTCATATCATAACATACATATTGACAGTATGTGATCCCCAGGGGAAACAGACTAACAACTGGAAGCGGTTGACATTAATTATACATCTTTAGGGTTTGCGCCAACAGGTCATCAACACCTCTGAGGTCAAGTAGAGTGTCAATATTATAATATACAAAGTCACAGTATATGAGCTCAAAGGAGCCAGAAAAGGAGAAATGTTTGCTGTAATCTGTCTGTTTCTGAAAACAAGCTGCTTACGTTAAAGAAAAAAAGGCAAAAACATGCAATAACACTTTTTTCTAGAAATAAATGTTTAAATATTGTCAAATAGCTACGTATTATAAATATCTACTATGCCATAATCAAACAACTTACAACTCCGGAATATGTTTTATTGCCGCAAAACAAGAATCCAACACTAGAAAAGGGAACCTGCATTACAGAATAGACACGTATAAATAACTTGCAAAAAAGAAACTAATCGAAAAACGGGTGTGGTTTATATACTTTTTGGTTATTAAGTAGTCTATGGAAGAAAGATGCGGCTCCGCCCATTTAAATGTCACATTTTACAGTTTACACATGCTCACGTTTTAACTGTTTAACTTGTGCATGTGTTGGAAGAAGTTACAAACTGTGCAACTGTAAAGGTTTTGATTACCATCGTAACACGTATAAGGTCCTTAATATGTACGTACGTTGGAGAGTTTAAAAAGTGTTATCCGTCAAACTGTAATTTGCATTCTCATGATTATAAACATGATTATAATCATCTAAATAGAAGACATAAAACAAAATCGTTCAGAATAGAAGAAAAAAAAACATGCTAATATCTGTCATCACTATGCTGTTAGATAAAAAAATACCAGCATTTGTAAAGCATAGAGCTACCCCCGGAAAGGTGTGCCGGCGCCCAGGGCGTTGGGAGGATTAAGCAAGGTGTTACCCACAATGAGATAGTGGTGGGCTAACATGATGCTGGGGCCGGGAATCGAACTTTCAACGATGTTGTTTGAAGTCTGGTAGTATAGGTGCTGCATCACACTTTTACTACACTTATATGTTAATTACTGCTAATTAAGTTGTAAACATTATTAAATTATAAGTAGTGCTCCTTGTTTCCCGTTTTTACTGTATTTTACAGAGAAATACAGACACAAAAGTATTTATTTTCCTCTCTGTTTTTATTTTAAAATGTAGATAAAAACAGAAATTGGGTTATTTTTTGAGGGATTCTAAATGCTGTCAATCATGACTACCAGGCGAATAGGTCGTAAAAGTGTTAAAACAATAAAAGAATTTTAGTAAAGAGCCTTAAAGAGCAATATATATGCTCGTATAAGTAAAACATGCACATTTTAATATCAAGGTTGTGCATATTTTATCATCCGAGAGTGTTTATATGACTGAAAATGGTCACTCCTTCAGGCATGAGTGCATATTCATCAGCCAAATAAATGTGGAAATACACTAATTTCAGATGAATTTTTTCACAAAGCCCAAAATATATATGGATAACTACAGATACAATTATTAAAAAAAATATGGATAAATACAGACGGAAATGGCCAAAAAATAAATACCATAAAACCAGGATGCATAATTATAAGTTATAAAAGACTACTGTTAAGTTAGTTTTCACTATAAAAAGCATACACGTCTTTTAAAAATTTACTTTAAAAACATTATAGGTTATAGGGACATTGTAGTTAGAAATTAGCATTTAAAAAAACCTTTGAAATTCAATGAAAAAAACATAGGTTTTACAGAAGTTATAGTTAGAAATTCGCATTTTTAAAAACCTTGGAAATTCATTGAAAATACCATAGGTTTCAGGGGCGTTATAGTTAGCTGGACATTTCACTCATACAAAACCATAGAAATTCCACCGTTATAGTTAGTTCGGCTAACTATAAGTCGCGCCCCCGCAATGCACTGCTCATGACATCACATATTTTGTTATTCATGGCATGGTAAGTGACATCACTGATGACATCACTACTGACATCTCAAATTACATCACTGATGGCATCCCTGATGACATCATCCATGTGATAATCCAATGCACCTCCTCACACCCTAAGATAACCTTTAATACACCCATTCTAAATTACAGAGTACCATTTTTAAAACCATAGAGACACCAATACCAGTTACTATATACCTACTCACTGATTCTTAGGTCTATAGAAACATCCTCTCATTCACCTATACAATCACCTATACATGCAGTCACTCCTGTATACAATACTATCATATGCGATTCATGCAGGCCAATCTCTCTGCTTAATCTTGATTACAAGATATTTGCCAAGATTTTAGCAGAGAGGTTAAGCAAAGTCATAGATGCCTTACTACATAAAGATCAAAAAGGCTTTGTTAGAGGAAGGTGCATTCAGGAGTTGACACATAACCTAGTTGGTGCTATAGATCTAGCAACATTACATATTCTACCATTGACCATTAACACCCTAGATGCCACTAAGGCATTTGACAGTGTAAACTGGGTGTATTTAGCAAATGTTTTAGATAGATGCAACCTGGGTGTAAACTTTTGCAGGACAGTCTTATCAATCTATCAAAAGCCCACATCCAGAATCTTGGTAAATGGTAATCTCTCCAAGGCAGTAACAATTAAGAGAGGGACAAGGCAGGGGTGTTCCCTGTCACCACTGCTTTTTACTTTGTATATACAGCAACTTGCAGAAAGAATCATAAAGCAAGTTAATATAGCTCCTTTTAAGTACAGAGATTGGGAAAAGAAAGTATCCTTATATGCTGATGATATGATGATTTACACATCAGATCTACTTACGGCCATTCCAATAATATACAGCCTAGCACAACATAGATCTCAGGATATTAGATTAACGAATTAAAAACTGAATGCATGGCTTGAAACATGAACGTTAGCCTCCCTATCGTGAAGAATGACCTAAGATATTTAGGTGTTAGAATTACACAAAATATTGAACATATATCTGACACAAATCTACGAAGAATTGATAAAGAAATTACTGATTCTTTAAAAGGATGGGCGTACCTACCTCTGACATTCATAGGAAGAGTAAATATGGTTAAAATGATGCTTTTACCAAAACTCATATTCCTGTTCCAAAACATACCGTTAGCTTTTAAGGAGGAGGGTCTAAAGAAAATACAATTAAAAATGAACTCCTTTATTTGGGCTTCTAAGGGCAAAAGAATCTCATGGAAAAAACTGCGAAGAAAGAAAAGTAAGGGGGGATTATGTGCACCTGATCTAATCTTTTACGCATGGGTATTTCTAATAAGGGCAGGCAAAATGCTTATGAATCAGCCAGACGACTCAGATATGGGGAAAATATTTAAAGTGATGTTACGTGACATAAAAGGTGGTGATTATGCCTTCACATACAAATTCGGAGACCCACGCTTTTTCAAGAAGGTACATCTGAAGACGTTAAGAGATATAGCGATTACCTGGTCGAAAATTAGAAAGCTATTGAAGATCAGCTGTTACAGCGCTATGGCACCTATCTGGTAATCCCCGGGATTTCCGGAATGGACCAAAGACACACTGGCTCCGCCATTAAAATTAGCCGGGATCAAACGCTGGCGTCAACTTATGCCTGATGGCTCCTTGTTAACATGGGAAGAACTGAGAAACATTACAGACAGTAAATTGTCCAAATTTAAATATTTCCAAATAAGAAGTTGGGGCCAGGCAATTGGTACAAAGGTGGGTGGCTCAAATGACTTGGAGTAGACCTTCAACATGAGAATATGGAACAAGAAAGAGACAGCAAATCTATATTGGATGATGATTGACCTAGCTGACGGTGACTTGACTTTACCATCCTTGCTGTGGGGAGAATACTTGCCGAACTCTAGCACAGAAGAAATCTGGCAAGTATCCTTTGAATTACTACACTCTACAGTATTTGCTGCCAATTTAAAGAGAAATCATCTCTTTTCTGTTCACAGAGTATACTGGTTCCCTCTCAAGCTCTCTAAATTTGCAAGAGGTCCTATACCATGCTGTCCAAAGTGTCAGCAAGAAAAAGCTGATGATATGCACATCTTTGTAACATGTCTAAAGCTACATCTGTTCTGGGGCTCGGTCATTTAAGGTATGACAGCCATGTTCGGTTTTGACATACATGTGAGCATAATTTTAGTGTTTTTTTTAATTATGACTTGCTTTCCCGTGATATAAGTAAGTTGTCTCTTTATCTAATTTTGCTCGCGCATAGAGAAATTTGTAAATCTTGGATTAGGAGTATACCACCAACTTTCTTAGAATGGGTAAACTTGATCAAATATACGTTAAAATTGGATAGGGCTACTTGGAATAAGAAAAAAGATTTTTGGCTGCCATGTATGGGCTGGCTTGAAACCTGTGATACTAGAAAATCATCTGTCCAATGATTATGCCTTTGCACAGACTTACCACTCGGGTCACCCTTATGGGACATTCAGTTAGAAGAATAGAACTGACCATGTACAAGAGGCTTGTATAAAGTGCATCCATTCAGATCAGAGTTTCTAGCCACGGGTGCCAAACAACCGAATGGGGCCCGTAGAGCAAAATAAAAGAAGTTGACTTTGGGAACATCTAATGGCGTATGAGGACTAAAAAAAACCACCATCATATGCAGTCATACACCTATTCAGACAGTCACATACCGCCACTCATCCATGGGTTTACTTACAGACCTAGATAGTCATGTAAAGAATCAATCACATACCTATTTACTCACCTATACAGTTAAACACACAACACCTCACTAATTCATACAGATAGTAGTGTATACTTACTCTCTTATATAATCAGTGATACAAGTACACAGTCATCCATACAGCCACTCTCATAATCACTTACTGTCACATATAGTTATTTATATACACCATCACTCACATAAACTGCCTTTTACATATGTAGCTACTTACATGTACCACTGATATCTCCATTCACCCAGGAACACACCCATACACCTACTCACCCAGTCAGAACTGTTTCAACATGCACTCTTGAACCCATACAGCCAGTGAACCAACTAGTCACACATCTATGCACAGAGTCACACACCTCCAACCCACCCACACACACACTCAGGCAAAGCTACAAATACTCAGGCAAACAATCAATAACCCCTGTAAACTGTCATGTAGCTACTGACTAACCCTTGCACTAGCTTACACAACAACAGACAAACTGATACAGACATTCACACAGTTTAGCCACTAATGCATTCATTCAGTAAGCCACATTTAATCAGTGACTTATACAGTCACACACCTCGTAAATCCTTCATCCAGACACTAATACACCCACTGATTCTTCAATACACCTTGGCATATTTATAAAGCATATTTCAACTTTACAGAAACACACAGTCACTGGGTAATGTCAACAGAGATGTCATCAGTGATGTCACTGACCATGCCATGAATGATGTAATATGTGACGTCATGAGCAGTGCATTGCGGGGGCGCGAGCTATAATTAGCTGAACTAACTATAACGGTGGAATTTCTATGGTTTTGTACGAGTTAAATGTCCAGCTAACTATAACTCCCCTGAAACCTTTTTTTTCAGCGAATATGCATATACATACATACACATATATATATATATATATATATATATATATATATATATATATATATATATATATATATATATATATATATATATATATATATATATATATATATATATATATATATATATATATATTCACTGAAAAAAACATAGGTTTCACACCAGTTATAGTTAGCTGAACAGTTTACTCATACAAAACCATTGAAATTTTCACGTTATAGTTAGTTGGACTTACTAGAACTCGCGCGCCCGTAATCCACTGCTGATGATGTCACATATTACATCATTCATGACATGGTCAGTGACATCGCTGATGACATCACTGATGACATCATCCAGTGAATGTGTGTTCCTGTAAAGTTAAAATGTGTCTAACATATTGAAGAATGAGTGTATGTATGAGTGTCTGGATGAAGGATTTAGTAGGTGCGTGACTGACTGTATGAGTGAGTGATTAAATGTGTCTTACTGAATGCATTGTTTAGTGACTAAACTGTCTGAATGTGTGCATCAGTATGTCTGTTGTTGTGTAAGCTGCTGCATGTGTTGATCAGTATCTATATGAGTGGCTATATGGGTTATTGATTGGTTGTCTAAGTATTTGAATGTGAGGGTGAGTATGTGTGTGGGTGGCTGTGAGGTGTGTGACTCTGTGCAAAGATATGTGACCAGTTGATTCACTAGGTATATGGGTTCAAGAGTGCATATAGAAACAGCTGTATGGGCGGTTGACTGTGTGCATGGGTGTGTTGCTGAGTGAATGGATATATCAGTGCTACATGTCCATGTAAGTACATATATAAAACACAGTGCATGTGAGAGTTGGTATATATAAATGACTAAACATCAGAGCCTGTGATTGCGTAAGTGACTGTATGGATCAATGTGGACATGTATTAGTGATTGTAAAAGAGATTAAGTATGTGTTAGTATATGTTTGAATAAGTAAGGTTTAGTATGTACTAGCAGCCCGCCCCGGCGTTGCCCGGGGCAGAAGGGGGTTGGCGGCAGCATCGCAGCAGGAGAGGCGCAGCAGAGCATCTGGGAGCAGCAGAGTGTACTTACAGTGTTTCCTTGCTCCGGTTTTGTTGCTCCTGGCCGCTTCTGCCCACGCTCGTGTCCGCTGTTTCCCCCGACGTCCCGACTTTGAGTAAAAGGCTTGCGAGCACTCATGGCCCCCGCCCGTCCCTCCGCCCATCCCACGGTGCGCACCCGCGGCTGCTTCACTTACCTTAGCCGCCGCTCCTCCCCGCGCTGCTGAGTTTACCGCTCCACTGCTCCTCTGCTTCTCGCCGCTCCTCACCGATTGTCCGCCGCTCGCCGCGCCTCCCCGCCTGTCCGCAGCTCCTCCCCGCGCTCATGTCCGCCGCTCTTCCTCTTGCTCCTGAACGCCGCTCCTCCCTGCGCTCCCGATGTCATCACGCACGGCGCGGCCGGCGCTACTTGCAAGGGACTACTTTTTTTTTATTCCTAAATTTTTTAAAGAACGTATATTTTTTATTTTTATATAGGCTATGTCCTTCTGCTTGCCCTGAGGTTTTCAAAGATGTCTTGGGTGTTTGGATTGGTGGTGTACTTTTCGAGTTTACCTGGCTCAAAGGACACAGTTCTCTCTTTATAATAGTAGTATAGATAAGTTTGTAGTTGAGGAAATGGGAGTGTGATTGATTCTTTGCATAACTGACTAGGTGTTTGAGTAACTTTGTGGATAAGTGTCAGCATGTAAGTGTCTGTATAGGTGTATTAGTGGATATGATAGTGTTGTATTGATGAGTGTCTGTATGTATGAGTGATTGTATGGGTGAATGAGTGGATGTGTGTGTAGACCTAGAAATCAGTGAGTGCGTATGTAGTTACTGGTATTGGTGTGTCAATATTTACAGGAATAGTAGTTTGTATTTAACACTGGGTGTATCAAAGGTTACATTAGAGTGTGAGGAGGTGCATCGTATTATCACATGGATGATGTCATCAGTGATGTCATCAGTGATGTCATTTGAGATGTCATCAGTGATGTCATCAGTGATATCACTGACCATGTAATGAATGATGTAATATGTGACATCATCAGCAGTGGATTGCGGGCGCGCAAGTTATAGTGAGTCCAACTAACTATTTAAGTTCAAAATAAGCTTTATTGAAAGTTTTGAAAAAGTCATATAAACAATTTAAATACACGAATGCATATAATTGATACAAAAAGAATAAATGAAACACATGAGAACAAGAATCAAAAATCAAAAATAGATAAGAAAAAACAGTTCATATGAAATAAATACAAAAGGATAAAAAGAAAAGAAAAATACCAGCTAGGAGATAGAGTAATATAACTATAACGTGGAAATTTCAATGGTTTTGTATGGGTAAACTGTTCAGCTAACTATAACTGGTGTGAAACCTATGTTTTTTTCAGTGAATTTCAAAGGTTTTTTAAATGCTAACTCCTAGCTATAACAAGTGTGAAACCTATGGTTTTTTCAGTGAATTTCAAAGGTTCTTTAAATGCTAATTCCTAACTATAACGATTGTGAAACCTATGTTTTTTTGTGTGAATTTCAATGGTTTTTTAAATGCTAATTCCTAACTCTAACGATTGTTAAACCTCTGGTTTTTTCACTAAATTTCAAAGGTTTTTTAAAAGCTAATTCCTTTCTATATCGAGTTTGTAACCTACGTTTTTTATTTTTTATTTGCTGTTTTGTGTAAGTATTAATTATTAATATTTTTTTGTAACATTAATATTTTTCCAATGTTTTTTTTTTTTAATCATTTTTTCCAGGGGCGCTCAGGGTGCGCGCACCGGTAAGCTCTCCCGAGAGCGCACCGAGAGCGCTATTTCTGCGTTCATTTAAAAACATATGTATGAAAAGTAAATAATAACGCAAGACATTTAGTACCATACTTATAAAAGCAATATTTATAATTTACGAAATAAAAAAGAATTTTCATTTTCGTAAAGCTATCAAAACATCACTCTTGCGCGCCGCGTAAGCGCCCCCGGAAGCGCCTACGTTCGCGCCCCGTAAGCGACCCCAGAAGCGCCTACGTTCGCGCCGCGTAAGCACCCCCGGAAGCGCTCCGGTGCGTACAGCGTAAGCGCGTCAAGTCATGTGACCTTCAAATAACTCTTTTCATTGGTTGCTAACAGGTTTTTTTACAACTAATGATAACCCCACCCTTTTCCTTCACTTCTTCTTTCACTTTGGTGAGAGCAATACCTCTTTTTTTCTGTGCTAAGAATGTGTGGAGAGAATGGCTGCCAGACCATCCAGCAGCAGTGAGGACTTAAATGATTTCATCGCTGAAGAGCCTCCTCAGCCGAAGGTGAAAGAACATTTCATCTGGAAAAAATGTTCTATACCTGACGGGCATGAAAAAGTAAATGCACCAAAAGTTGAATGCAAAATCTGCCAAACTGTACTTTCCCGTGGAAACCCCCGAAAGAAGTACAGTTTTGGTAATTCAACTATGATTCGCCACGTAGAAAGGAGGCACCCCCAGAACTATGCCCGGGTGAGTGTTAGGGCTCTAGCACAAGAGGCTCCCAGGGATGGGGCCTCTACATCAACTGGAGGACCAACAACATCGGTGAGGGGGCGATCGCAAGAGCTGGTTCCGAATATTCAGCCTGCTTTTACCAAAGGCGTCCTTAAATGCAGAGACTGTGATCAGCTACTTTGCTATGGGGAACAAAGTGTTCTACTCATGGTTCGAGCATTGCAGAACCATCGCTGCCGTTCCCAGCCCTAAATTTTTTGTTTTTGTTTTTGCTCCTGTTGAGCAGTTTCCCATTCCCTGTTTTTGTTCCTGTTCTGAAAAAGGAAAAAAGAAGAAAAAAGAGTTCTTTTCAGAACTAACTCCAATTCTCATCAAAGAGCTGTGTTCTTAAAAAAATGAAAAAGAGTAAGTGAAGTGGAGTGCATTGATAAAGGAGAGGACAATAAGTAAGAAGGCACAGAAAGGGACAAGAGGAGAAGGGAAGTGAAGTAGGGGAAGTGAAAGAAGGTGAGTGTGGGGAAGGAGAGTGAGGGGAAGGAGAGTGAACATGGGGAATGTGGATATGCGAAGAAAATATAGTAAAGGAACGGGGTGTGGAAGGGTAAGAAAATAGCAGTGATGTTTTGGAAAGATTGGAGATACAGACTGGATAAAGACAAGTAAGTGTGAGACCAGGTAAGTAAGGCAGTGAAGAAACAGAGAAAGTCAAAGAAAAAATAAGAGTAGAAGACTGAAGGTCTCATTTATGAGGCCATGCGTCACTTTTACGCCACCGGTACGTCACTTTTTGTGACGCACCAGTGCTGTAAAAAATGCACCTTATTGAGTCATATTACAAAGTGACACATCTAGGTAGCTGCGTCACTTTGTAAACCCCTGTGCCACATTATACCTACGTCAGGTGTAATATATACAAAAGGGGTGTATTGACGCAAGAAAGGGTCGTAGAGGTGACGCAGTGAAATCTAAGAGATATCACTGCGTCACTTTTATGACGCTGTTGCGTCCAAATCTTGCGCCTGTATCACAGCAGGCGTAAGAATGATGCAGGCCCTTTCACATGGGCCTGGCCCCATGTGAAAGGATGCATTGCTGGAGTTGCATCATTTTTGTGACACACTCCAGCAATGCATCACTTTTGCGCTTACAGATACGTCTGAAATATTGACGTATCTGTAAGTACTTGCGACATAATGCGTCATATATTTAATATGACGCATGAGTAGAAGACTGAAGGCCTCATTTATGAGGCCATGCGTCACTTTCACGCCACCGGTACGTCACTTTTTGTGATGCACCAGTGCTGTAAAAAATGCACCTTACTGAGTCATATTTACAAAGTGACGCATCTAGGTAGATGTGTCACTTTGTAAACCCCTGCGCCACATTATACCTACATCAGGTGTAATGTATACAAAAGGAGTGTATTGATGCAAGAAAGGGTCGTAGAGGTAACGCAGTGAAATCTAAGAGATATCACTGCGTCACTTTTATGACGCTGTTGCGTCTAAATATTGCGCCTGTATCACAGCAGGCGTAAGATTGATGCAGGCCCTTTCACATGGGCCTGGCCCCATGTGAAAGGATGCATTGCTGGAGTTGCATCATTTTTGTGACACACTCCAGCAATGCATCACTTTTGCGCTTACAGATACGTCTGAAATACTGATGTATCTGTGAGTACTTGCGACATAATGCGTCATATATTTAATATGACGTCTGAGTAGAAGATTGAAGGCCTCATTTATGAGGCCATGCGTCACTTTTACGCCACCAGTACGTCACTTTTTGTGACGCACCAGTGCGGTAAAATATGCACCTTATTGAGTCATATTTACAAAGTGACGCATCTAGGTAGATGCGTCACTTTGTAAACCCCTGCGCCACATTATACCTACGTCAGGTGTAATGTATACAAAAGGGGTGTATTGACGCAAGAAAGGGTCGTAGAGGTGACGCAGTGAAATCTAAGAGATATCACTGCGTCACTTTTATGACGCTATTGCGTCCAAATCTTGCGCCTGCTTAACAACAACTGTAAGACTGATGCAGGCCCTTTCACATGGGCCTAGCCCTATGTGAAAGGATGCATTACTGGAGTTGCATCATTTTTGTGACACACTCCAGCAATGCATCACTTTTGCGCTAACAGATACATCTGAAATACTGACGTATCTGTAAGTACTTGCGACATAATGCGTCATATATTTAATATGACGCATGAGTAGAAGACTGAAGGCCTCATTTTGAGGCCATAGATCACTTTTACGCAACCGGTACGTCACTTTTTGTGTCGGACCAGTGCTGTAAAAAATCACCTTATTGAGTCATATTTACAAAGTGACGCATCTAGGTAGATGCGTCACTTTGTAAACCCCTGCGACACATTATACCTACGTCAGGTGTAATGTATAGAAAAGGGGTGTATTGATGCAAGAAAGGGTCGTAGAGGTGACGCAGTGAAATCTAAGAGATATCACTGCGTCACTTTTATGACGCTGTTGCGTACAAATCTTGCGTCTGCTTAACAGCAGCTGTAAGACTGACACAGCCCCTTTAACATGGGACTGGCCCTATGTGAAAGGATGCATGGCTGGAGTTGCATCATTTTTATGACACACTCCAGCAATGCATCACTATCCTCTAAACACTCAACATTTTTTTTTTACTCTATTTTTTTACACTGTTTTTCCCTGTGGTGCACTCACGGTGCGCGTACCGGAGAGCGTACTGGGGAGGGCGCCAGCGCTTACCCCGCGAATTTAAAAAAAAAATAAGTTTTTTAGCCCTTCAAGGTCCTTCTAGGCCCCCCTAGAAGGACCTTGAAGGGCTAAAAAACTTTTTCGCCCTGGGTCAGGGGGTGTCTACTCTGCCCCCTTTTAATTATATCCCCCTTTCTTTTTTCACCTCTTGTGTCTCGATTCTACCGAGACACAAGATGGCGGACTCTCCGGACTGTTTAGAATGTTGACAGACACCCAACAGCCAATCAGCTTTCGCTCGCGTACTCCCGTAGCGCGCCGGGTGCGCTCCCCGGTAAGCGCACCGGTGAGCGCCCGCCGCGCGCCTATAGATATATATGTGTTTTTGAACTTAATTTTCATAAAAAACACTGGAGCAATTTTCACCAAACATAGCAAAGGCACATCTGCGTACCAATCCCTACAATTTTGCCAAGTTTGGCGTAATTCCGTTCAGCGTTTTGGGCTGTAGACTTGTCAGACCGTCCTACGGAAATTAACATGGAGAAAACATGTTTTGGGACCCCCCTTTTTTCTCAGCCCCCACTTCACGAATCCCCCCGAAACTTTCAGGGAAAGAGCGAAGCGCAGCAAGACCATTTTAAGGAAAATTACAGGCAGATCCCTCAATCGGAGCCAAAGTTATTCCCAATAGAATGTTCGGAATTTCCTCTGGTAGCCAATCCTAACTATAACTACCTACTGGCGACCGCCAGTAGGTAATATATATATATATATATATATATATATATATATATATATTCACTGAAAAAACCATAGGTTTCTGGCCTTATATAGTTAGGAATTAGCATTTAAAAAACTTTTAAAATTCACTCAAAAAACTATAAGTTTTAGGGGTGTTATAGTTAGCTGGACATTTCACTCGTACAAAACCATTGAAATTGCTCCTATATAGTTAGTGGTACTAACTATATTTCGCGCACCCCCAATCCACTGCTGATGATGTCGCATATTACATCATTCATGACATGGTCAGTGAAATCACTGATGACATCTCAAATGAGCTAATTCCCCTTGCATACTTGGGGTCCCTGGGGGCCAACTAGCCCACCTGGAACCTCCAGTATGCCCCAGGGGGCTGCATTGCACAGAGGTGTAATGAGGCTATGCCCCTTTTTACACCTCTCTGCAACGCAGCCCACTGGCGCGTTTGCAGAGGAGGAACTAATTCCCATTGCATACTGGGGGTTCCTGGGGGCCAACTAGCCCACCAGGAGCCTCCAGTATGTGCCAGGGGGCTGTGTTGCTTTGCCCCAGAGGGCGGCGGTCCCCGAAGCAGTGTGGGGGGGATTGGGCACCCCCCACACATCTATATCACTATGCCCCTGCGATTTGGACCCCCTGGGGGGTCATTTTTAAAAAAACATACCGGGTTTAAAAAAATGTTTTGCCTTGGGGGTCCTTGTGGGACCACCTTAGCAGGCCTCGGGGGTCAGGGTGTTTCTACCCTGCCCCTTTTTTGTGTTCTACACATTTGTTTTTCTGCTTTCTTTTGCCTCAGTCTAATGAGCACAAGATGGTTGCCAACACTTCCTGGTTTGGAGTGTTGACAGCCAATAAGCATGCAGCTTTCTCTGAAAGGTACGCGCACCGTCCGCATACCGTACGCGTACGTACGCGGATCCGTGCGCGCACGGTACGCGACCCCGCGATTTTTTTGAAAAAAATGTATATATTTTTTTGCCTTGGGGGGTCCTAGTGGGACCCCCTGAGCAGGCCTAGGGGGTCAGGGTGCTTCTACCCTGCTCCCTTTTTCAGTTCTACACGTTTGTTTTTCTGCTTTCTTGTGCCTCAGTCTACCGAGGCACAAAATGGCTGCCAACAATTTCTGTTTTGGAGTGTTGACAGACATTAGCAGCCAATCAGCATTCAGCTCGCGCACACGAAGGTCCCTGTACGTCCGCGCACGTATGCATAAATATATATATATTATAGTTAGCTGGACCTTTTACTCATACAAAACCATTGAACTTCCCCCGTTATAGTTAGTTGTACTCACTATAACTCGCACGCCCGCAATCCACTGCTGATGATGTCACATATTACATCATTCAGTGCAGCTTTCGATACTGTCTCCCACAGTATTCTTCTCGATAGCCTTGCCTCCTTTGGCATTTGTGACAAAGCCTTACTCTGGTTTTCGTCCTTTCTTTCTGATAGGACCTTTCAAATCTTTTCTAATACTTCCACTTCGAACATCCACTATTCCCCTCACGGTGTTCCCCAAGGTTCTATCCTTAGCCCTCTCCTCTTTAATCTGTATGTCGTTCCGTTAGCCCATGTTGCACAGCTTTCTGGTCTTAATCTTTTCACTTATGCTGATGATTCTCAGATTGTTTTTTCTTTATCTCAAGCTGATCCTTCTTCACCTTCCTCTTTGCAATCCGGTCTCAGCGACATCTCCCGTTGGATGAGCCGTAATTTTCTAAAACTTAATAGTGAAAAGACGGAGGTGCTTGTCTTCGGTAACAAGCCTGACCTTTGGAGTCCGAGACACTGGCCATCAACCATGGGCGTTCTACCTACTCCATCTGAACGTGCTAGGAACCTCGGGGTTCTCATTGACAGGGATCTGTCGATGAAAGACCAAGTCAATAAAGTCTCAGCCACCTGTTTTACTATTCTTAGATGGCTGAGAAAGATCTTCTGGATTCTGCCATCTGACACCCGGAGATCTGCTGTGACGGCCTTGGTGACCTCTAGATTGGATTACAGTAATGTGCTCTATCTGGGTGTTACCAAGGCGGTCTTGCGTCGTCTCCAATTGGTCCAGAATGCTGCTGCCCGACTCCTGTGTGGATGTCGGAAATATGATCCTATCACGAAACGAATTAAGCAACTTCATTGGCTTAATATCGAAAATCGTGTAAAATTTAAGGCACTATGCTTTATGCATAAGATTAAAATTGATGTTGCTCCCACCTATCTTCGAGCACTCGTCAAGCCTTATCTACCCATCCGCTCACTCCGTTCTTCTTCTCAACATTTGTTCTGTGTACCTAGATTCAGACTTTCTAGAATGGGAGGCCATTCCTTTACTGTACTGGGACCCAAATTGTGGAACTCTCTTCCCATGGACTTACGAATGGAGCAGTGCCATCTCCGTTTTCGAAGAGCCTTAAAGACCTGGCTATTTGCCCAATAATTTTTCTCTTCAGGATCAACTATGTGCTTACTGTTAATCAGCGCCGGGAAACCCTTATGGGTAGCTGTCGCGCTCTATAAGATTAATAATAAATAAATAAATAAATAAATTCATGACATGGTCAGTGACATCACTGATGACATCACTGATGACATCTCAAATGACATCACTGATGACATCACTGATGACATCATCCAGTGAATGTGGTTTGCTTTGATATTTAAATATGTATCATAAATACACTACTTTGTATTGAAGAATGAGTGGATATATAAATATAAATGTGTGGATTGTGGATTTAGTAACAGTGTCATTGATTGTTTCCTTGACTAATTTGTAAAGTCTCACTATATATAATGTGTAGTTACTAAACTGTGTGAAAGTTTTTATTGCTTTGTCTTAATTGCTATGTTAAAGACTATGGCCCACATGCATCATTGTTTCATTTTGCACTTCCTAATTTGCGATTTTTAGGGAATCGCAAATTAGGAAATGCAAAATGGGATGCATGTACATTTTCTCAAAATATTTGAGAATCGGTAAAAATCGCAATTTTTACCGATTCTCAAATATTATGCGATTAGCAAAGTGCGAATTCGCAATTCCCATTCATTCCTATAGGCTAAAATGCCCATAGGAATGAATGGGAATTGCGAATTCGCACTTTGCTAATCGCAAATCCTGATTGCATTTCAAGGGTGGAGAGGGGGGTTCAAATGACCCCCCTGCACCCATGAAATGTTGTTTTCGCATCATGTTGCACACACACATGTCCTAAGGACATGTGTGTCCGTAACATGAATGTGTAAAAAATGCTTTTGCAGCGTTTTTAACACTTTTTGCAAATTTACCGAGTGGTTCAACCACTCGGTAAATTTGACACCCTAATTGCGAATTCGCAATTATAAAAGTAATCATGCATTGCTTTTAAGAAATCGCAAATTTGCGATTTCTTAAAAGCAATCGCATTTTTAGAAATTGCAAAAATGTTGCAATTTCTAAAAATGCTTGATGCATTCCAAAAAGCATTTTTGGAATCGCAAACGGCCGATTTTAAGGAATCGCACCGTTTGCGACTCCAAAAATGCTTGATGCATGTGCCCCTATATTTGTTATTGGTTTCTTAACTGAGTAATTGTATGGGTAAATGAATGTCTATGTTGTTTGGTGGGGGGTGTGTGATTGCCAAAAAATGTGTGAATAGTTCATTCAGTAGGTATGAGGTTAAGACTACATGTTATAACAGTTGTTTCAGTGAGTGTATATGTTTATGGGTGTGGTGGTGATGAAATATTTCTCTCAATTGGACATCTCCATTAAACTTGAAAAAAAAGGCAGTGTATGTGACAGTTATATCTAATTAAGTGTGTCTAAGACTTAGTGATTGTATGAGTCACTATATGGATAACTGTATACTTGTAATAGTGATTTTATAACACACTAAGTGTGAGTTACTATCTATATAAATAGATGAAGTGGTGTTTGTATAAGTGTGTAGGTGAGTAAATTTAAGTATAAGCAATTGTTTGCATAAGTCAGAAGGATGTCTTTATAAGTGAATACAATGTGTGCTGGTGAGTAATGTTGAAATAGGCATATAAGTATATTTGATAGTGTTCTGTTGATTATTCACTGCATATAACACTAAATCTATAGGTAAGAGTTTAGATGTGTGTATAGTTCTATGAATAAATGAGTGGGTGTTAACAAATTTCTATTGGTGTGTCAATGGTTTCAAATATGGCACTTTCTATTTTACAGTGAGTGATGAAAGATTATACTAGTGTGTGATGAGGTGTATTTGATTGTCACATGGATGATGTCATCAGTGATGTCATCAGTGATGTCATCTGAGATGTAATCAGTGATGTCATCAGTGATGTCACTGACCATGTCATGAATGATGCACTTTTTGTGATGTTCCGGTGGCGCAGAAGACTGAGTGATATTTTTCAGGCAGGACTAAACCACTTTTTGTGGCGTAATCCTGCCTGATTAATATCAGTCCCTTTAACCTAGTGTCTTGCGTTAAAGGGGTGTGCAATGGGTGTTGCTGGGGGCGTTCCCAGCAGCATCCATGGACTTGAGTAATTTATAGCATCCTCAAAGTCAGTCTTTCAAAAATTCCAAAGTATAGGACATGATAATCCAAATCCAAATGTTTCTCAAGAAAAGTCATAAACCGTGTCCGTGGGTCATATCTGCCCAAATGCCGATATTCCGAATGATTGAAAATGACTTTTCTTGAGAAACATTTAGATTTGGATTATCATGTCCTATACTTTGAAATTTTTGAAAGACTGACTTTGAGGATGCTATAAATTACTCAAGCCTGCCCGAATTGTGTGGGTAAAATTGATACCTAGTCACTTTGAATAAGAATGTACTTACGTCTCGTCTAACATTTGGAAGAAATATTTAGTTATATGTCAACAGGATACCGACATAACTTGAAGGAAAGAAGAGCGCCCTGAAGAAGTTCTGTTGTACAGAACAAAACGCATCGGCTGGCTGTGATACATAAACTTAAGGAATATAAAAGCATTTGAATATACACCAAGATTAAGCGCTTCAATAAGGACTCTAAGTGATATGATTTGATTGGACTTGTTGTGCAAGTGGTGCTGTGCCAAACTTTGGAATATTCTCCACTACTCTCTACTACTCCACTACTCTCTAACTCACTCTCTACTACTCATTCTCTACTACTCTACTACTCTCTACTACTCTCTCTCTACTACTCACTCCCTATTACTCACTATCTACTACTCTCTACTACTCACTCTCTACTACTCTCTACTCTCTAGTACTCACTCTCTACTACTCTCTCCCTACTACTCACTCTTTACTACTCACTCTCTACTACTCACTCTCTACTTCTCACTCTCTACTACTCTCTACTACTCACTCTCTACTACTCTCTCTGTACTACTCTCTACTACTCACTCTCTACTACTCACTCTCCTACTCACTCTCTACTACTCACTCTCTACTACTCTCTCTCTACTACTCTCTACTACTCACTCTACTACTCACTCTCTACTACTCTCTACTATTCTCTCTCTCTGCCACTCACTCTCTACTACTCACTCTCTACTACTCTCTACTACTCACTCTCTACTACTACTCTCTACTACTCACTCTTTACTACTCTCTACTACTCACTCTCTACTGCTCTCTACTACTCACTCTACTACTTACTCTCTACTACTCTCTACTACTCACTCTACTACTTACTCTACTACTTTCTACTACACACTCTCTGCTACTCTCTCTACTGCTCCCTACTACTCTCTACTACTCACTCTCTACTCTCTATTACTCTCTACTCTCTACCTCTCTCTACTTCTCTCCCTACTAGTCTCTACCTCTCTACCTCTACCTCTCTACCTCTACCTCTCTACCTCTACACCTCTACCTCTCTACCTCTCTACACGCACACATATACACCAACTTAGAGCGTACCTGTGGTTCTTCTGGTGCGGGACTCGTGGCACCTGACCAAAGCTTGCCCTCTATCCTCTCTCCTGAGGGGATACCACTACCCCAATCAACCTCTCGCCACTCACTCTTTACTACTCACTCTCTACTACTCACTCTCTACTTCTCACTCTCTACTACTCTCTACTACTCACTCTCTACTACTCTCTCTGTACTACTCTGTACTACTCACTCTCTACTACTCACTCTCCTACTCACTCTCTACTACTCACTCTCTACTACTCTCTCTCTACTACTCTCTACTACTCACTCTACTACTCACTCTCTACTACTCTCTACTATTCTCTCTCTCTGCCACTCACTCTCTACTACTCACTCTCTACTACTCTCTACTACTCACTCTCTACTACTACTCTCTACTACTCACTCTTTACTACTCTCTACTACTCACTCTCTACTGCTCTCTACTACTCACTCTACTACTTACTCTCTACTACTCTCTACTACTCACTCTACTACTTACTCTACTACTTTCTACTACACACTCTCTGCTACTCTCTCTACTGCTCCCTACTACTCTCTACTACTCACTCTCTACTCTCTATTACTCTCTACTCTCTACCTCTCTCTACTTCTCTCCCTACTAGTCTCTACCTCTCTACCTCTACCTCTCTACCTCTACCTCTCTACCTCTACACCTCTACCTCTCTACCTCTCTACACGCACACATATACACCAACTTAGAGCGTACCTGTGGTTCTTCTGGTGCGGGACTCGTGGCACCTGACCAAAGCTTGCCCTCTATCCTCTCTCCTGAGGGGATACCACTACCCCAATCAACCTCTCGCCGCACCCGCTTCGCGGGTGCCGCTTCGCGTGGGTAGCAAGGGGCTGCTCGTGTCTTCTCTCCTGTTCCCGAAGTGCGGCCATTGAGAGCAACGAGGAGCTCTTGGGAGGCGGAGCAAGCGCCAGGGGCTACACTGACCAGGAGCCCCTGCGCAGTACCGGCAATTGCCGCCGCGCCCTCTGGATACCACGCCCCCCGCCCGGCCAGGTGTAAAAGGCCGGGGGTTTTACCAAGCAGGTGGGACACCAACTTAGAGCGTATCTGTGGTTCTTCTGGTGCGGGACTCGTGGCACCTGACCAAAGCTTGCCCTCTATCCTCTCTCCTGAGGGGATACCGCTACCCCATTCAACCTCTCGCTGCACCCGCTTCGTGGGTGCCGCTTCGTGTGGGTAGCGAGGGGCTGCTCGTGTCTTCTCTCCTGTTCCCGAAGTGCGGCCATTGAGAGCAACGTGGAGCTCTTGGGAGGCGGAGCAAGTGCCAGGGACTACACTGACCAGGAGCCCCTGCGCAGTACCGGCAATTGCCGCCGTGCCCTCTGGACACCACGCCCCCCCGCCCGGCCAGGTGTAAAAGGCCGGGCGTTTTGCCAAGCAGATCGGACACCAACTTAGAGCGTACCTGTGGTTCTTCTGGTGCGGGACTCGTGGCACCTGACCGAAGCTTGCCCTCTATCCTCTCTCCTGAGGGGATACCGCTACCCCATTCAACCTCTCGCCGCACCCGCTTCGCGGGTGCCGCTTCGTGTGGGTAGCGAGGGGCTGCTTGTGTCTTCTCTCCTGTTCCCGAAGTGCGGCCATTGAGAGCAACGAGGAGCTCTTGGGAGGCGGAGCAAGCGCCAGGGACTACACTGACCAGGAGCCCCTGCGCAGTACCGGCAATTGCCGCCGCGCCCTCTGGACACCACGCCCCCCGCCCGGCCAGGTGTAAAAGGCCGGGCGTTTTGCCAAGCAGATCGGACACCAACTTAGAGCGTACCTGTGGTTCTTCTGGTGCGGGACTCGTGGCACCTGACCGAAGCTTGCCCTCTATCCTCTCTCCTGAGGGGATACCGCTACCCCATTCAACCTCTCGCCGCACCCGCTTCGCGGGTCCCGCTTCGTGTGGGTAGCGAGGGGCTGCTCGTGTCTTCTCTCCTGTTCCCGAAGTGCGGCCATTGAGAGCAACGCAGAGCTCTTGGGAGGCGGAGCAAGCGCCAGGGACTACACTAACCAGGAGCCCCTGCGCAGTACCGGCAATTGCCGCCGCGCCCTCTGGACACCACGCCCCCCGCCCGCAACGCCCCTTTACCAAGGATCGGCTTTTGCATAGCGGGACGCCGAGCGAAGCCCGGGCAAAGGGCGGGCAGCCTGTGGCAGTCAGGGGCTGTCAGAGGCTGGGCTGGGCCACCCCCCAGTCATTTGATACCTCAGGTCCCGAAGGTGATTGAACATTGGCTGAGGGTCTAGCTACTCCGATGTCTACTCGGTCAGGGAAAATACTAAGGGGTGGGGGTGAGGAGGGTTGTGGGAGTACGACGATTCGAACAATGGAAAAATTCATCACCAGAGTAACTGCTGTAATAGAGAAAGAGATTGTGATGACGGAGCGACGCCTTTCACAGGAACTCCTACCGGCCAGACGCTCCTCGCTTGGTGCAATGGCGCAGGCCCAGTCGCCTACCATTATCCCCGCTCCTTCCCCTCTCCTTTCGGGCTTGGTCGAGCAGCCACTGGTGGCTGCTATAAGAGCAAGCATTGAGAGGTTGGAGAGTTTGGTAGTACAATCGCCATCTCTTACTGGCAGTCCTGCGGGCTTGGGTCCACGTGCCCTTGATCCCCCGTGCCTCTCCATCGGCCAGGATTTGCCCTTGCTACACCAAGGCCTTCCCCAGGCTCCGATTTTGCCGTACTTGGTCCACGACCCCTCAGTTTGTAGAAAAAGGAAAAGGAACAGGGTTGTGAGTTGGCGGAAGGGTAGCCTCACTATACTGCACAAGCGCCCAAGGAAGCATGTTTCAAGGGGTTTGGGCTCTAAATCAGGCAACGGCTCAGCCTCAGTGAACCCCGAGATGGAAGGAGGGTACGTTTCCCTAGGCACTACACCTGAGGTTGCGCAGGCACATTCCAACTTCCCTGACAAACCAGCAATACTGCATGACCCTGCGTCTCTTAAACAAATGGAGGACCTGATTAATTCCCTACTAGTCCCGCTCATTGATCAAGTTAAGGGTCTGGGGGAAAGGTTAGACAGGTTTGAGCAGACTACACTGGACAACTTTTTCTCAATGAAAACCCTTATTAAACTCCAGTCAAGAGCCAGGGAGGACAGCATGGGCGGGAATATGGGTAAGCGGGTATCTGATGATGTAGTGCAGGCTCAACCTTCGATAACGACTGCACCTATTACTGCAGTCTGTAAGGACTCAACCATTGCTTCTGTAGCTCCTACTGCGGCCAAACTTGGGACCACCACCCATACTGCCCAGGTCCATTCAAGCTCCCTTGAGACATCCAAAGCTTCAAATAGGAAACCCGGCCATGCCAAGTTGCCAGTTGGTGGGGATTCGGCTAAGTCTAAATGATTGGTTCAGGTAAAGGTCAACGGCAGGGGAGTCGGCCCAGCTCCCCAGGCTAAACCCGTTGCGAGCCGCCCAGGTGTTGGCTCTTCAGCAGTCATTCCGCTGAAAGCGACTCCAAAGAGCCCATCAGTAAATCTCCCCCCAGAGTGCCACCCATATGTTGCTGTTCTTATTAATGTCCCCCCTCTGAAGGATGCTCATCTTGAAACCCACCAGGCCCTAAAGAATAAAACTCTGCATTGGTTGAAATCCAACAAACCGCTACCTAGGGGCCTGGATGGGCTGATACTCGGAGTGCATATGGTAGGCTGGGTAGGACTGGGCAAGAAACGCCTAGAAGGAGATTGTGTGGTAGTCAACTTTAAAGACAACAGAGTTGCACACACAATCTGTAACCATAACCAAGTAGCGGGCGGTCCAGGCATTGATGTGGTGGATTTAACTTATTTCTACCCGCGGCCTGTTATGAATTACATCGGCCCACCCTATGCTGAGACACAACATAGTAATAGCGGCTGCCCAGAGTATCCGGTGGCACGACAGTTCCACCCACAGGCAGCTTGGTCAGGATTGAACTGGGGCTCTACAGGTTATTGACTTGATGATGTCTGTGGGTTGGCCTTGGGGGATCACTAAGCGGGCGGGGCTGCCCATCCTACTGCACTGCTGACCAGCTCATCCACCCCAATAATAAACCATATAGCCCCATCTGTCACCCGGGAACCTGGTGGGGGGCAGGGTAACAATGGAGAAGGGAGAGGACCTCTTGTTCCGGTCAGGGCAGATGTCCGCCGCGATGTCGTGCCCGGCCGCTTCCCAGCTGTAACGGATCCAGTCCTTAGGATTTTCAGCTGGAAAGTGGCCGGAATTGACAGGAAGCTGGCCCTGCCGGATTGGAATGCCCTTGTGGAAGAGTACTCCATTTGTATCTTCCAGGAGACATGGAGCAGGGAGCCCACCCACAAGGTGGGATATTCTTCCTACTCTATTTCTGCTGTCTATCCGGCATCGGGGAGGGGACGCCCCTCGGGTGGCCTCCTCATCTGGGTGGCAACTTCTTTAAATTGTAGAGTAGAGGAGCACCAGACCAATTGCCCTGATCTTCTCAACATCACCCTAAAAGATGCCCGGGGTCGTGTCATCTTGAACATTTATAACATCTATGCTCGGGGCACAAAGGGAGGTAGACAGTCGCCCACTATTGCTCTCCTGGAGGGCCTGCTAAGGTCATCTCCATTCAAATCATGTACCCTGGTTGCGGGCGATTTAAACTGTAGGTTCGAGCCCTTGGGCTCGGACGACACCTTGGATCTAGAGGAAGAGGACCAAAGGAGGGGGATTCCGGCTTTAGAGCTAACCCCGATCAAGAGGTGGACTGAAGTGGCACTCCAGATTAACACCCTTACCATGGAATTCGATCTGAGAGCCCTCAATGGGAGGTCAAGCTCTGATAAGGCGGGAGCCCATACGTACAACAGGCCCAACCACACGTCAAGAATTGACTACATCTTGCTTGACGTGTGCTTATGGAGCTCAGTGAGGGATATGGAAATTATCACGTCCGGTGAGAGCGATCACAACCTGCTCTCTCTCGCTCTGACTCCCTGGTGGTCGGAGGGAAAGGGGGCCCTTGGCCCCGTACCATTGCTAAACTTGGGGAAACATTTGTTTCGAATTGTGGAAGGCGGCTGAAGTGGGCAAAGCTCACCCTATCTGTGGAGAAGGTTGCAGCTATAACACTACTTCTGGCCACAGCCCAATGTAATTTGGACTCTCTTGACGGCGGGCCTGAGGAGGTGTCTGGGACCTTTTGCGACCTGACCACGGCCATAAGCAATTTGTTTATTGTTCCAACTAGACACACTGGGGCTAAGACATTGGCCGGCCCATTGAAAAGACAGGGCTGGTATACCCATAAATGTGGGGCAAGTAAGAAAGCACTGGTGGAGGCAGTCAAATCAAACTCCCAAACTAGGATCAGGTCGGCTAGGAAGATCTACACCCAAACCTTAAATATAGCGAAAAAGGAGTGGGAGGAAAAGTTTTGAGCGGACCTTCTGGATGCTAGTCAAGGAAAGGATGCTAGGGGATTCTGGAATTTGGTGGGATCCAGGAACAGACCTGATGACACATTGAGGACTTGCATTATCCAGGCCCAGACCTGGTTTAACCACTTCAGGGCCTTATACTCACCGGTAGAAGGGTCCCTCAATGAGCCATTTTCCCCTGTCCTCTTGGTAGAGGACAGCATTCTCGACCCCTTCATTTTATGGGAGGTCGTGAATGTAATCAAGTCCTTGGTACCCTTGAAGGCAGCCGGTCCTGATGGGCTTCCAGGGGACCTACTTGGAGCCTACCCGACTGAATGGGGCAAATTGGTAACCGCCCTTCTGAATGCCATCTTGGAGGGAGGACCTGTTCCTGAATCTTGGAAAGGGGCAGAGGTTGTTCCCATATTTAAAAAGGGATGTAGGGACAATCCGAGGAACTATAGGCCGATAAGCCTGATTGACTCGACACAAAAGGTGGCGGGGAAGGCGATCCTGGGGAGGATTCTCCACTGGGTGGACGAAAACCATATCTTGTCTGATTTTCAGGCGGGATTCCGCTCAGGAACGGGGACCATTGAACAGGTCTTCAGACTGATGCTACTGCATTGGAAGGTGGTGGTCCTGGGCAAAGGCAGTCTCTACCTGGCCTTCATTGACTTGAAGACTGCCTTTGACCTGGTTCCTAGGGAGGAACTCTGGAGGGTTCTGCAGGGTCTTGGGCTGCCCCCCTACATTCTGTCGCTCATGATCAAACTCCACACAGATAACTATGCCCAGGTGCGTTGGGGCCAGAATGGGGAAAAGACTGATAGGATCCCGGTCTGCAGGGGTGTCCGACAGGGATGTGTGCTAGCTCCCACTCTATTTTCCTTGTACGTAAATGGTGTGGTAGAGCACCTGCTTCAAGAACCAGCAGATGCACCCTCCCTGGGGGGCGTACAGATCCCTGCCCTGCTGTTTGCAGACGACACCCTCCTCATTGCCAAGTCTCCCCAGGGTCTCCAGAAGCTTTTGAATCGTTTCCAGGAATTTTGTTCGGCAAGGGGTTTGGTGATCAATGTGGACAAGACAAAATACCTGATCATGCACCCACCACGGAAACTAGGACGTGCTCCAGTTTTGAACTCTGTCCCTCTCGAGAAAGTCTCTGAGTTTGACTATTTGGGACTACGTATGAGCGATGCTATGAGCTGGACACCCCATATTAACAAGATGGTTCTTAGCCATAAAAGGGTGGGGGTGCGCTGTTAAGGGAGTATCGCGCCACATCTAAACAGTTCGTGGCACCTGCAATTGACATCTACAAAGCAAGAGGAGTCACTGCTGCGTTATACGGGGCGGAGCTATGGGGCCTTTGTAACTTGGAGGCTCTATCCAAGTCGGAGAGCAAATTTTTGAAAGACCTACTGGCTCTCCCCTTGAGCACCCCCACAGTTCCGGTGCTCTTGGACGTGGGCTGTAAATCGATCAAGGACCAGGCTCGCCTCCGGCCGCTGCTTCTATGGGCCCGCTTGTGGAGGGTCCCAGAACTGAAATCATATGCTGATGGGCTGTCTGAGGTGATGGGAATGGGGGGCTGGCACAAGATCAAGTGGTTAAGGGATATCAAAAACCTCTTGGGGGAACTGGGTTTGGGGGCGTCTTGGGCTACAAAATCTGCTCCACCCAAGGCTATCCTGAAAAAACTGTACTGGGAATGGGTCTCCTCCCAACTTATCGGTAATCCCCGTCACTGCAATTCCACCGCAGCTTTTCTAAGAATGAAGGACGTGGTGGCCTACGAACCCTATCTTGATTTTATTACCATGCCAATTGATAGGGCTCTTTACTTTAATTTTAGAGTGGGCACCCTCCCGATAGGGGATTTCCTTTCCAGATGGAAAATGCCTGTGCAGTTATCGCCATTTTGTGCCCTTTGTTCCACAAGGTCCGAGACGGTGGCACATATCCTTTTTGAGTGCCCCGATTGTTCCCGACCAAGGAGGTGTTGGCTCAAACCTCTATTCAGACTATTAGGGACACGCCAGCACATGGTGGCGTTACGTATTTTACTAACTGATACTTCCCCCCTATAGTCTGTGGTGTCTCAAAATTTTTTAAATGGGCATGGTTGATTCGCACCAAAATGTAATTCATTTTTTATTAACTTATTGTATGTATTGATGGCATTTTTTACTTGTTTTAATCCTTGAATGCATTTTTAAATTGATGATCTGCAGTTTTATACATGTATGCAATGCTTTTAAGATATATCTGCATATCGAAATAAAGCTATCAACCAACCAACATATACGCATATATATATGCATATGCATTTATATATATATGTGTGTATATATATATATATATACATGCATATATAAACATATATAATCTGCATATCTATATAAATACAAAAATAAATGCATGCATACATATAGATATATGCATACATATGCATGTTATTTACATGAAAGTTTGAAAAACACTAATAAAAGCAAAGATAAAAAGCCACCTCATTACAAACAGAATGGATTTAACTTAAATGAGGGTGAGATCTATTGCATTTTCAATGCTTGTTTACTATGGTTCCATCAAGAAGGCATTCAGATGTGTCACACATTTGCCATAAATTCTGAATGTTAGCACTCTAGTTGCTCATTAGATCACTGTAGCAGTGGTGCTCAAAAACTGCTGTGCTGCTGCCTTTCAGTTACTTGTCCTTTGAGAAAGTGGAGAGACCACGAAACGCATCAGGCTGAACTTATACTTGTGGAGGCATGGCTGCTGGTTTCCTCAATGTAAACCCTCCAATAAAGAAATGTTGGCAATAGAACATCTTGTCAAGAGGCTGCTCCTTTGACAGCAACTCTGTTGGATTTATGGCGGCCTGCCTGATCCGCGGAGAGAGCTCTTGTGCTGTTTACAGCATTCCAGCTATGACATTAAAACGCTGTTGCGAATGGGACAGGAGCTGCATATTGGGGGAAGATTGTGTCAGCGGGGACTCGAGCTGTGTCCCACCGCCCACTGAGGTGTTTTAAATGAACAAAATTGGGGCAAATGCACAGCATCTCACTGCAGCAATACTGGGCACTACGAAGACCATGAGGCCACAGGAGTGGCCACGCCCATCTAGGCGGAGGTTTGTTATCAGGTGTGGTGCTCGAAAACTGCTGTGCTGCTGCCTTTCAGTTCCTTGGCCTTTGAGAAAGTGGAGAGACCGCGAAACGCGTCAGGCTGAACTTATACTTGTGGAGGCATGGCTGCTGGTTTCCTCGTTGTAACCCCTCCAATAAAGAAATGTTGGCAATAGAACATCTTGTCAAGAGGCTGCTCCTTTGACAGGCAACTCTGTTGGATATATATATATATATATATTCACTGAAAAAACCATAGGTTTCACACCAGTTATAGTTAGGAATTAGCATTTAAAAAACCTACCATAGGTTTGACACCAGTTATAGTTAGCTGGAAATTTTACTGACATAAAACCATTGAAATTCCCACGTTATAGTTAGTTGGACTCACTATAACTTGTGCCCCTACAATGCACTGCTGATGACGTCACATATGACATCACTCATAACATGGTCAGTGACATCACTCATGACATCACTGATGACACCATCCAGTGAATGTGTGTCTTTCTGAAAAAAAAAAATGTTTTATATATGTATATGTAAAGGTCGATGGAAGAATAAATGTTTAAATAAGTGTTTTAATGGATGTTTTAAAAAAAAAATGATTGGTTAACTGGCTTATTAAGTGTATCTTAGTGAATACATATATTAGCGAGTATTGTTCAAATATTTAAATGTTTGTATCAGTGTTTCACTTTGTGTATAAGCAACTGCATCGGTTGGTGAGTAGATACTTGTGTGTGTATATGGGTTATTAGATTTTTTTTTGTATCAGTATGAGAGTCTGTATGGTTTGGTGGGGGTGTTACTTAGCACATAGATGCATCAATGACTGACTCACTGTTTGTATGTGTTTTGAAGACAGCATATGTGCAGGACTGTATGGGTGGATGAGTGTGTATATGTGTGTGTTAGTGAGTGAATGACTGTCTCACTAGTGTCTTTATCAGTAACTACATATGTTTTAATCTAGTATATGTGAGTATTGATGTATATAAGTGAGTATTTGTGAGAGTGAGAGATTGAAAGAGTTCTTGTTTAAATAAGTATGTGTTTCTATAAGTGATTGTTTAAGAGAGTAAGTATGTGTAAGTTTCCTTAGAAGTAAGGTGGTAGTGTGTGTATAGCTGTATATGCAAATAAATGGATGTTCTATAGTTTATTTGCATGTGTGATTATGTGTGTGAGTAACTTTTGGATGACTGTCGGTGTGTAACAGGATGTATAGGTGTTTCACTACATATGATGAGTGGATATTTGTATGAGTGACTATATAGAACTGTTGGTGAATGGGTGGATGTGTATATAGATGGCGGTATTACTGAATTGGTTGTTGTAACTGGTATGGGTATCTCTATTCTTTTGAAAATTTTAGTTTCTATTTTTGAGAATGTGTTTCAAGGGTTACATTACACTGAAAGAAGGTCTGTCACTCTGTCACAAGGATGGTGTCATCAGTGATGTCATGAGTTATGTCACTGACCATGTCATGAGTGATGTAATATGTGACGTCATCAGCAGTGCATTGCAGGCGCGCAAGTTATAGTGAGTCCAACTAACTATCACGTGAAAATTTCTATGGTTTTATGTCAGTAAAATTTCCAGCTAACTATAACTGGTGTCAAACCTATGTTTTTTTCAGTGAATTTAATAGGTTTTTTAAATGCTAATTCCTAACTATAACTGGTGTGAAACCTATGGTTTTTTCAGTGAATTTCATAGGTTTTTTAAATGCTAATTCCTAACTATATAAGGCCTGAAACCTATGTTTTTTTCAGTGAATTTCAAAGGTTTTTTTAATGCTAATTCCTAACTATATAAGACCTGAAAGCCCACCAGGAATCTCCAGTATGCGCCAGGGGACTGCATTGCAGAGAGGTGTAATGAAGCCACGCCCCTTTTTACACCTCTCTGCAACGCAGCCCCCGTGCATGTTTGAGGAGGGGAACTAATTCCCCTTGCATACTGGGGGCCCCTGGGGGCCAACTAGCCCACCTGGAACCTCCAGTATGCGCCAGGGGGCTGCATTGCAGAGGTGTAATGAGGCTATGCCCCTTGTTACACCTCTCTGCAACGCAGCCCCCTGTCGCGTTTGCAGAGGGGGAACTAATTCCCCTTGCATACTGGGGGTCCCTGGGGGCCCACTAGCCGACCAGGAGCCTCCAGTATGCGCCAGGGGGCTGCATTGCAGAGAGGTGTAATGAGGCCACACACTTTTTTACACCTCTCTGCAACGCAGCTCCGTGCATGTTTGAAGAGGGGGAACTAATTCCCCTTGCATACTAGGGGTCCCTGGGGGCCAACTAGCCCACCTGGAACCTCCAGTATGCGCCAGGGGGCTGCATTGCACAGAGGTGTAATGAGGCTATGCCCCTTTTTACACCTCTCTGCAACGCAGGCCACTGGCGCGTTTGCAGAGCGGGGACTAATTCCCCTTGCATACTGGGGGTCCCTGGGTCATATCTGCCCAAACACCGATATTCCGAACGATGAAAAATGACTTTTCTTGAGAAACATTTGGATTTGGATTATCATGTCCTATATTTTGGAATTTTTGAAAGACTGACTTTGAGGATGCTATCAATTACTCAAGTCTGCCAGAATTGTGTGGGTAAAATTGATACCTAGTCACTTTGAATAAGAATGTACTTATGTCTCGTCTAACACATTTGGAAGAAATATCTAGTTATATGACAACAGGATACGAAATAACTTGAAGGAAATAAGAACGCCCTGAAGAAGTTCTGTTGTACAGAACGAAACGTTTCGGCTGGCTGTGGTACATAAACTTAAGGAAAATAGCATTTGAATATACACCAAGATTCAGCGCTTAAATAGGGACTCTAAGTGATATGATTTGATTGGACTTATTGTGCAAGTGGTGCTGTGCCAAACTTTGGAATATTCTCCACTACTCTCTACTACTCACTCTCTCCTACTCCACTACTCTCAAATACTCACTCTCTACTACTCATTCTCTACTACTCTACTACTCTATACTACTCACTCTCTACTACTCTCTCTATTACTCACTCTTTACTACTCACTCTCTACTACTCTCTACTACTCTCTCTCTACTGCTCACTCTCTACTACTCACTCTCTATTACTCTCTAGTACTCTCTACTACTCTCTCTACTACTCACTTTCTACTACTCTCTACTATTCTCTCTCTCTGCTACTCTTGCTCTACTACTCTCTACTACTCACTCTCTACTACTCTCTACTACTCACTATCTACTGCTCTCTACTACTCACTCTACTACTTACTCTCTACTACTCTCTACTACTCACTCTCTACTACTCACTCTCTACTACTCTCTACTACTCGCTCTACTATTCACTCTACTACTCTCTACTACTCACTCTGCTACTCTCTCTACTGCTCTCTACTACTCTCTACTACTCACTCTCTACTCTCTATTACTCACTCTCTACTCTCTACCTCTCTACCTCTCTCTACTTCTCTCTCTACTAGTCTCTACCTCTCTACCGCTACCTCTCTACCTCTACCTCTCTACCTCTCCACAACTCTAACTCTCTACCTCTCTCTACACGCACACATATACACATATATATGTGCATATATATATGCATATGCATTTATATATATATATGTATGTGTATGTATATATATATATACATACATATATAAACATATATAATCTGTATATCTATATAAATACAAATTTAAATGCATGCATACATACACATATATGCATACAGATGCATTGTATTTACATGAAAGTTTAAAAAACAGTAATAAAAGCAAAGCTAAAAAGCCACCTCATGGAAAGGGGAGACCACTCAGTCACCCCGAACGTATGGATGGGTGCCCCGATCCCCTGGGAAACCGTTGTGGGCAGGGGGCGTGTCCTGGCCGGTATGCCCATAGCGGCGTGGCCGGAGCACGCCCCTACCGCCCAAAAAGGGTTGTCCTAAACACCCGCCCAGAAGTCCGTGTACCAATGGGCGTGATGGGGGCGCGGCCCCGCCTTCCCGCTGCTGGATAAAAGGCGCGGGAATCCAAGGAAGCGTCCTCTTGTTCCTGCGCTCTGAAAGCTGCACCACTCGTCGCTCGTGAGCCCTCAAGGGAACAAGCTGCAGTTTTTTGAACGTGTAATCGTTGTTTTTCTGTAGCTGGAGTTCGAGTCACTTTGGGAAGACAGGCTGAGCTAACGTTGAACGCGGACATGCCTGGCAAGAAGTCTGGAGAGAGCTCCGAGATGGAACGTATGCTGCGTACATTGGTGAACCAGGTATCGGCGATGGACCCAAAGTTCAGTAAAGTAGACCAGCTGGGTCGCGGCTTAGCGGCCCTCAGGAAACAAGTTGAGGCTCAAGCTGGCCCCTCAGGGCGACCTAAAAGGGTCATAGGGCCTGCTTTGCCAAACGCTACCCCAGTGGGAGATAAGGGGAAGAAGAAGAGGGTGAAAGCGGGTCCTAGCGAGGCCCCAGTCCCGATGGAGGACCCACCGATCCCAGTAGCGCCAGCGTCCAGCCCGGTACCCACACCGGATGGGGGATTGCCAATCCCTGTGGTTATCACACCGCTGGAGGACGATCAAATGCCTCCCGAATTAGCGCTTCAGTTGGCAGCTGTGTTACCCTGGTTGAAAAAGGGAGCGGGGGGATCCGCGGCTGTGGAAGACCCGGCCGAGGAAGCTAGACTGAATATTGAACAGTTAAGGCAGACAAGGGGTGCTGGGGCAGCGAACGTGCCTTCTATTTCCCCACAGGTGGCGAAGGTGGTCCCGGCCGATAACCAGAATAAGGCGACGGACACGGCTGGAAGTGCGGCGAAAGCCAGTAAGAGATCGCTACCAATTATGGGGGAGGGCGCGGTACCCTCAAGGCGGGAAAGCTTGGCGCAACATTTTTCCATGGTTACTAAGGAGATGCTGTGGGCCAACAAATACATTATTATGTTTTTACTGTTGACTGATCATGGAGAGTTAGAATATGCCAAGACCCAGAAAGATTTATGGCACCCCAGTGTATGGCGGGCAAAAATGGCAGAATTCAGGGTCGAGGAGTCGATGATGAACTGGATCAGGGCCTTTTCTATCTTTGTAGCAATTATCGCTGAACGTACACCGGAACTGTTGAGTGACTTGGCCTGTTATCAGAGCAGAATCACGAGCTTCCATGAGAAGTATGAACTACGGGGGGGAGTCTCAGCCTAGATCGGGCGGGAACGGAAATAAGCGAGGGGTGTGTTGGGGTTTCAATAAGGGAACGTGTAGCAGGCCGCAAGGAACGTGTAGGTTCAGGCATGCGTGCTCCGGTTGTGGTAACACCTCACACCCTGAAACTAGCTGCCGATCCAGGGCAAATGGCACCGGAGGCAAAGGTGGTACCAAGCAGGATTGATACGGTGCCCCGGAAGTCCACATCTTCGCCCGTAGATATCTTGGCTTTGACCCCATGGCTGAACAGATACCCTGATCATGCGTCCGCCGGGATTCTGCGAGATGGCTTATCATTTGGCTTCAGGATCCCTGTGGGTGATTTTCGAGGGAACGCCTCTTGTAAGAACCAACTGTCCGTTCAGCACAACCCGGCGGTTGCCACCAAAAAGATCGCCAAGGAGGTTAGCCTGGGGCGAGTAGCAGGACCTTTTGGTGACCCACCAACGGCTGATTTTGTATGCTCCCCATTAGGGGTGGTGCCAAAAAGGGACCCGGGGGAGTACAGGCTCATTCCTAATTTGTCGGCTCCAAAGGGGGCTTCCGTCAATGAGGCGATCGATCCTGAGATTTGTAGTGTAAAGTATGCATCTTTCGATGACGCAGTGGTGATGTTGAATCGCTTAGGCCCCGGTGCATTGTTAGCAAAGTCGGACATTGAATCTGCATTTAGGTTGCTACCGGTGCATCCCCAAGATCAGCGCTTGTTGGGTTTTACATTTCAGGGGAAATACTACATGGATATGTGCATGCCAATGGGTTGTTCAATTTCGTGTGCCTATTTTGAAATGTTTAGCTAATTTCTGAAGTGGGTATTCGCAAAGGCCACAGGGCACCAACATGTGGTGCATTATCTTGATGATTTCCTCTTTCTCGGCCCAGCGGGCACTCGGGACTGTGCACGGGCATTGCAGGTCTTCTGCGTGCTCATGCGGGGTTTCGGGGTTCCATTGGCGCCAGGTAAGACAGTGGGGCCGACTACCTCCCTGGAGTTTTTGGGCATAGAACTAGACTCCGTGGAGGGGTGCTTCGCCAAATTCAGGGCTTCCTTGTTGCAGTGTCTCCGGACCGAGAAAGTGACATTGCACCAATTGCAGCAGACAGTGGGTCAGCTTAACTTTGCCTTAAGGGTGATACCGATGGCTCGCCCTTTCTCTCGATCCATTGCCCAGTCCATGGTAGGCCTCAAGGAAGTGCACCACGGCACGAGACTGTCGGCAGAGGTTCGCCAGGACATGCTCATTTGACTGGCATTCCTGGCGGACTTCAACGGCCCAGTGGTCTGGAGCAAGCCCCCAGCCTCGTCGGCGGAACTCCGCTTATGGACCGATTCAGCGGGCAGCGTGGGGTTTGGTGCGATCCTCGGAAACCGTTGGTCGGCACAAAGATGGCCGGCATGGTGGCAAACAAGCGGTTTGACGAGTAACATTGGCTTTCTAGAACTCTTCCCCATCTGGGTGGCTCTGTCGGCATGGCCGGAGGATTTCAGAGACCGCTCGGTGGTATTTTGGTCCGATAACATGACTGTGGTTGAGTGCATTAATCAGCAGGCAGCACGCTGCAAATGGATATTGCGATTGTTGAAAGAAATTGTGTTACGATGCTTGAGATTAAACGTACAGTTCAGGGCAAGACATGTGCCGGGTGTACTGAATAATGCAGCTGATGCACTCTCTCGTTTCAAAATGCAGGCTTTCAGGGATTGTTTACCCTCAGCGGAGCTAGTGGCGGCACCATTTCCCGAAGCACTATGGCAAATCGGTGCCCCGGACTACAAAACCTTGTGGCAGCCAGTTTAGCATCCAGGACAAGGAAAGCTTATGAAGGGGCGTTCCGCTCATACTGCGCCTTTTTGGGTCCGGCAGGGGAGCATAGATGGGGCAGGAGGAGTCCTTTGTCCAATTTTTAGTGGCACTTCATGAAGAAGGCCGGTCGGCGGCAACCACCATTTGGCATAAGGCCGCCATAACATTTATGGCTCAGCTCCATAGGATCAGGGAACCGATGGACTCCTTTCTAGTCAGAAAGGCCCTGCGTGGCTGGCGGCGCTTAGAAGGGTGCAGAAAGGATAACAGGCACCCGATAGGATTTGATAAGTTGACCACCTTGCTGACTAAACTAGAAAAAACATGCTCCTCACCTAGCGAGGTAATACTCTTCCGGGCAGCGTTCACATTAGCGTTCTAAGGGGCCCTGCGGGTGAGCGAACTAGTGGCTGCAAATAAGAGAGATACGGAAGGAGGTCTGCGCAGGGATCACATCCAAGTAAGGGGGGATTCTCTGCGGATCTCGATAGCCAGGTCAAAGACGGACCAGGAGGCCCAGGGGAATAGTGTTGTGTTGCAGCGCGCTCCAGGTAGTCCCGGTTGTCCAGTGAGGCATGTTGAGGCCTACCTAAAACAAAGGTTGGCAACATGGGGGGGGCCTTGCTGCGATATACGGACGGCACCCCGTTGACAAGGTTTCAGTTTCAGAGGGTGCTGGTAATAACGATTGCAGCAGCGGGCTTGAACCCAAGTGATTTTGGGACTCATTCATTCAGGATAGGGGCCGCTACAGAAGCTACGGCTCTAGGTCTGCAGGCAGACAAGGTGAAGCAGTTAGGCCTTTGGTCTTCGAATTGTTTCAAGAGGTACGTGCGACTGCACATGTTGTAGGTTAACTGATGAAGTGCACTCACGCTTGTTGTCTTTTGTTTGGATTACAGTTTCACGAGCCTGTGACGCAGGGCGGAAATTGGGACCGGCCCAGAATCAGCTAACCACTGCTTCAGGAGTAAGGAATGGAAGACGTGTGGTCTGGGTCGTGGGCCACTCATACGTGAGGCGTGCCGGAGACATATTCAAGACAGGTGATGTGATCCACACATCTGAGGAATATGGGTTCAGGGTGTCCTTCCATGGGAAGGGCGGCCTGTGTATTGAGCGACTGCAAAGTTTTGTGAAGGAATTATTAGGGCGGCACAGGTCAATCCCCATCTGTAGTCATAGTGCACATTGGGGGCAATGACTTGGTAAGACTGAGCAGACGAGCTTTAGTTGAGCACATACTTTCTGTAGTTAGCTGGTTAGCGAAAAGGCTCCCGAGATGTACGATTGCTTGGTTCCACATGATTCCGAGGAGGGTATGGCGGGGTGGTTTGTCCACAACAGCGTTGAACCATTCGGTAAAGAGGGTCAACAATAAAATGGAGAAATTGTTTAACTCTGCTCATCTCCAAAGCATATCTCATGGGTGCATATGGGGTCATCACTGTTATTCTGATGATGGGGTACACCTGTCCAGGGTGGGTAATGACTTACTGATAGGAGACATGATAGCTTGGCTAGTGGGTTTGAGGAGACATGACCTATAGGAGGTGTGGGGGGGCAAGATAGTCGGTCAACTATCTGGCCTGTGGCGGTAAGGTCATGATCGGTGAGCAGTGATTTCAAGGTCCCTAGGGGGGACGCTACCCACTATGGATGGGAGCGCCCGGGGTAGGCGGCACCCATTACGGATGGGTCGCCCAGGCGGAGACGGCTATATGCCCCTCCCCAGAATTTCCCGGGGGCCGCATATACTCTCTTCCGGTGGAAGAGAGTGCGGGGAAAGGGGGGGAGTCCTCGCTGTCCTTCTTACAGATACCTCGCACGGGAACTCGGACGACCTTAAGATGGCGTCGAGTGAAAGGGGGCCCCCACGACAAGGGAAGTTACAGTTGGCTGCGAGGGTAAAGTCCTCTGCGCATGCGCCACTCACACGTGAGGGCGGGAATTTAGTGATAGGGATCTGACACCGGTTAAGACCTTGCCGTTGGCCCTTAATGTTAGGATGTACAAATTCGAATGTAATGCATTTGTCATGATGTTAGACTCGGCTAGGAAATCTTTGTATTAGAGATTTGTTAAGGTTAGCCTGAATACCTGTCTTCATCAAATGTAATGGAAGTTGAATTTGTACATGATACATGAAACGTTTTAATTTAAAGTTTTAAATTTTGTTTCATATTTTAATAAATACGGCCGGGGGGGTCGTGAGGCCCCCCTGCCTTCCAAAAGTTCAAAACTGTGTCTGTCTCCTCCCATTGGGATTGGTGGTGGAAGGGGTGGCGGGCATCCCGGCCCATATGGAAAGGGGAGACCACTCGGTCACCCCGAACGTATGGATGGGTGCTCCGATCCCCCGGGAAACCATTGCGGGCGGGGGGCGTGTCCTGGCCGGTATGCCCATAGCGACGTGGCCGGAGCACACCCCTACTGCCCAAAAAGGGTTGTCCTAAACACCCGCCCGGAAGTCCGTGTACCGATGGGCGTGATGGGGTCGCGGCCCCGCCTTCCCGCTGTTGGATAAAAGGCGCGGGAATCCAAGGAAGCGTCCTCTTGTTCCTGCGCTCTGAAGGCTGCACCACTCGTCGCTCGTGAGCCCTCAAGGGAACAAGCTGCAGTTTTTTGACCCACCCACCAACCCCTGTTGCAAAATATTTGGAATGAATAAAGTCGTATGTTGCTATTTGATTGTAATAAAACATGTTTATTGGAATTGTTGCTTTCATCTTGAATTGATGACAAGAGTATGCATGCAATTGAATACTTGCTTATAGGCCTTTTTTCTCTTTGTAGAAATGTTAAGAAATGGATGCAATAATGATTGTTCTGTGCTTTAGGCCGATTTTTTCCTTTGTAGCAATGTTGAAGTCAGTGGATTTATCGAGCTGTTTACAAGAGTAAGCATAGGTTTTCTTTCCCTTAGTAGGTAACTAATTGTCGTATTTATTTAGTCTTCGGTCGGGCGGTAAGGTCATGATCGGTGAGCAGTGATTTCAAGGTCCCTAGGGGGGGCGCCACCCACTATGAATGGGAGCGCCCGGGGGAAGGCGGCCATTGGCCCCTCCCACAGGAGGCGGCACCCATTACGGATGGGTCACCCAGGGGGAGACGGCCATAGGCCCCTCCCAGGGGGAGACGGCTATATGCCCCTCCCCAGAATTTCCCGGGGGCCGGATATCCGCTCCGGCGGAAGAGAGTGCGGGGAAAGGGGGGGAGTCCGCGCTGTTCTTCTTACGGATACCTCGCACGGGAATTTGGACGACCTTAAGATGGCGTCGAGTGAAAGGGGGCCCCCACGACAAGGGAAGTTACAGTTGGCTGCGAGGGTAAAGTCCTTTGCGCATGCGCCACCCACACGTGAGGGTGGGAATTTGGTGATAGGGATCTGACACCGGTTAAGACCTTGCCGTTGGCCCTTAATGTTAGGATGTACAAATTCGAATGTAATATATGCAAAATACCACTCCCAGGCACATAAACAAAATACTGGCACAATGTGAGTGGCAAACAATAATAAACAACTAGGTCAAATTAAGAAAATACATTTTAATGTAACATGATAAAAAGAAGTGATAAAATGCATCGGTTCTTTGATAAGACTCAATAAAATGACATTGTATCAATACATATAATTTCACTTTAAAAAAGAATATATGTAAAAAATAGATGGTTTCCTGTCGACGCGTTTCGACACCAAAGCTGTGTCTTCATCAGGACTTTACCATCGTGATACTGTGAAAGAGATTATAGGAATATTTTACTAATAAATCTTTACATATTTTCACAGGTCTACAAACTAATTAACATTTGCCTCAAATTATTAACATTTGCCACAAACTTTCTTTCGCCAGTTGATACAGTACTTATGATATACCGCTTCATGTTCAGTTATAGAACCTAATATCAAAAACCTATGTAATTTTATTTGCATATGATGGTTCACAAGTATATTTATTTAAGGGTTAGAAACATTTTTTTTAAAAATTAGAAAAACATGTGATACGTATTTTGCCAATATAAGAGGAAGTTGACATTATAAGAGGAAGTTGACATTCCCTACATAATGATATCAGAATCTAGCCAATTGATATGTAGTTTGTTGATACAAGCAAGAAATAATAGCATTGCCTACATTGCGTTAGGAACATAGACTAGTATTTATCTGTCTTATATGTTTACTTGATACTTGACATATGCTAACCCATTTTCTGTTTTCAATATTTTAAGAAAGACACTTCATCAAAATATGTAAGGGCACGTACCGTGCGCATACCCCACGATTAAAAAAAAAAAATACTTTTTTTTTGCACTTGGTGGTCCTTCTGGGGTCCCCTGAGAAGGGCTAGGGGGTCTCAACCCTGCCCCCTTTTCGCGTTTTCCACTCTTGGTTTGTGCTCTGTTGTGCCTCACTTCTCCTGAGAAACAAGATGGCTGCTCAGGTGGTCCCAGAAGGATAATAACATATATAAACGTTATCCGCTAATATAATTAGCATTTACAAAACCTTTGAAATTTATTGAAAAAAAATATAGGTTTCACGCCTGATATAGTTAGGAATTAGCATTTAAAAAACCTTGCAAATTCACTTAAAAAACCATAGGTTTTAGGACTTATATAGTTAGGAATTAGCATTTAAAAAACCTTGCAAATTCACTTAAAAAACCATAGGTTTCAGGCCTTATATAGTTAGGAATTAGCATTTTAAAAACCATTGAAATTGCTCCTATATAGTTAGTTGTACTAACTATATTTCGCGGACCCGCAATCCACTGCTGATGATGTCACATATTACATCATTCATGACATGGTCAGTGACATCACTGACGACATCACTGATGACATCTCAAATGACATCACTGATGACATCAATGATGACATCTCATTTGACATCCCTGATCACATCACTGATGATATCATTCATGTGATTATAAGATGCACCTCCTCACACTCTAATATAACCTTTGATACACCCACTGTTAAATACAGACTACCATTCTTGAAACCATTGACACACCAATACCAGTTACTTCATATGCGCTCACTGATTCCTAAGTCTACTCACACATTCACTCATTCACCCATAGAATCACTCATACATACAGTCAATCATCAATACAACACTATCATATCCACTCATACACCTATACAGATACTCACACACTGCCACTCATCCATGGAGTTACTCACACACCTAGTCAGTCATGCAAAGAATCAATCACACTTCGTCAACTATACAGTTATACACACAACACCTTACTTATTCAAACATATACTAACACATACTTACTCTCTTATACAATCACTGATACAAGTACACAATGATCCATTTAGCCACTCGCACATTCACTGGCTCTTATGTATAGTCATTTATATATTCCAACTCTCACATGCACTGTGTTTTACATATGTACTTACTTGCACATGTAGCACTGAGATATCCATTCACTCACCAACACACCCATGCACACAGTCAACCACCCATAAAGCTGTTTCCACATGCACTCTTGAACTCATATACCTAGTGAATCAACTGCTCACACATCTATGCACAGAGTCACACACCTCCCAGCCACCCACACACACACTCAGTATCCCATTCAAATAATTGGGCAACCAATCACTAACCCATATAGCCACTCATATAGCTACTGATCAACACATGCAGCAGCTTACACAACAACAGACACACTGATGCACACATTCAGACAGTTTAGTCACTGACCCATGCATTTAGTAAGACACATTTAATCACTCACTCATACAGTCAGTCACGCACCTACTAAATCCTTCATCCAGATACTTATACATCCACTCATTCTTCAATATGTAAAACATATTTAAACTTTACAGAAACACACCGTCACTGGATGATGTCATCAGTGATGTCAAATGAGATGTCATCAGTGATGTCATCAGTGATGTCATTTGAGATGTCATCAGTGATGTCACTGACAATGTCATGAATGATGTAATATGTGACATCATCAGCAGTGGATTACGGGTGTGCGAAATATAGTTAGTACAACTAACTATATAGGAGCAATTTCAATGGTTTTTTAAATGCTAATTCCTAACTATATAAAGCCTGAAACCTATGGTTTTTTAAGTGAATTTGCAAGGTTTTTTAAATGCTAATTCCTAACGATATAAGGCCTGAAACCTATGGTTTTTTAAGTGAATTTGCAAGGTTTTTTAAATGCTAATTCCTAACTATATAAGTCCTAAAACCTATGGTTTTTTAAGTGAATATATATAGTGGTGAGTGAGCTGTGGCAGGGCTCATAGCTGCTGCGTGGCGCCAGCGCGCTGACTTTTTTAAACTGCTGTTGTGAGCATTTTAGTTTTAAAATTGGATATCACATTTTCTATTTTATTTCTTTTATTTCTGCAAGGCATTTTTCAGGACTCTCTGGAGGGGTCAAACCCTTAGCGGCTGAGGCTTACACCCCCCCCGCACCCCCCTGACTCACCTGACGCACTCGGGCGGCTGTCTTGTCCATCCTTCCTCCACGCCTCGTTCCGACAGGGTGGCTAGCACCGTTGAGCGGAGGGCGTGGAGGTGAGAGGCAGTCACTTCCGCTGCGCGAGGAGTCGGTTAGCGGTCTAGTGGCTGGGAGGCAGACGGGCTGAGGGATACAAAAGGCGGATGTACCCCCGGAAGCGCAGCGGGCGCGACGAAGGCGCGCCGAAGAGTCGCCAAAGTCGAGCCCGTCTGCGCCCGTCCGCGGCCGACTGCGGGCTAGGGCGAGAACCCCTGTTCCAGACGGTAAGATCTACTGGGACAGGGAGCAGCTCCTCAGACTACGTCCGGATACCACACAACCAAGTAGGCACGGCATGTCAAGTGAGGATGCGGAATGTGCTTACTGCGGTTTCCGTTTCACCACCTGGTTGCAAGATGCTGGGGAGCAAGCCGCGCTAACCTGCGGTCTCCTTAACGTGAGGTCATTGCGCAAACATAGACTCGACATATTCGAGCTACTTACGGAGAGAAAGTTTGACCTATTGTTCCTCACGGAAACATGGCTAGACCAGTTCTCCGACTCTGATATCATTGAGGCTATGCCTGAGAGTTACTCCATGGTCAGGCAGGACAGGCCAGTGGGGAAGGGAGGGGGGATAGCGATTATTTTTAGGAAAACTCTTGGATGCTTGTTGGAGTTTACGTTGGTCGCTGAGAGCGAGGCGGGAGCATTCACTATACAAGTCAACGGGGGAATGACGATTAAAGGTTTTCTTGTTTATAGACCCCCAGGGCCTTGTACCAAGTTCAGGGAGAGTCTGTTAGAAAGTTTAACAGAGGCAACGCTACGTAGGGACACATTCCTCCTACTGGGCGATCTGAATTTGCATTTGAATTGCCCAGAGGATAAAGGAGTGGAGGAGTTTTGCCGGGATAGTCAAGCCCTTCAGCTTGAACTCAAGCTCTCAGGCCCCACGCACCGTCAAGGTCATCTTTTAGACCTGGTTTTTGCAAACTGGGGAGGGGTCAAGGTCTCCACAGTTGAACCGATTCCCTGGACAGACCACTTTTTGGTGATATTTTCCATAAACTATTTAAGGAGGAAGTGGGCAAAATTCTCCTTGGAGGATTTTAACGAAGCTCTGATGAGGGACGGCCAGCCTGGAGGTGAGGACATAGAAATGGCGGTTTCTAACTTGAATAGGCGCATTACAGAAGCGCTTGATCAGACCGCTCCACTCTGCCGAACATCCGCATGCGGCCGCAAGGAAAGATCAGCCCCATGGTTCAGTGGAGAGCTGCGGCAAACAAAGGCGGAATGTAAGCGAGCTGAAAGAGCTTGGAGGGTGACATATGACACTCAGGCCAGGGAATTGTTTTTAGAAAAAAGGCGGCTTCATCACAGGCTGATTAAAAAGTTGAAGGCGGCCTTTTATGCAGGACAAATTTTAGGGGCAAAAAATTCGGCCGAAGAACTCTTCTGCATCTATAAGTCTCTGACTACTATAGACTCTTCTGCAGACCCGGAGAGTTGTTTGACGGAAACATGCGATCACATCGCCGAATACTTCTCCACTAAAGTCGAGAAAATTTACTCGACCTTTCCTAACCCTCCCCCTACAGGGGTTGAGTTTGAGGTAACATCGGAGGGCACGGAGATTGCGGGGCTCCTCACAGACTTTAGTACCCCCCCCCCTGAAGAGCTAGTCAGGGTATGCCTCTCTGTAAAATTGGGCTCCCCTTGGGCCCGGTGTCCCCTAAACGATTGGGGGACAGCCTGGAAGTACTGGAGCCCTATATAAGGCATGTCCTGGATACCTCCTTCAAGTCTGGCATGTTACCTAAGGGGTGGAAACAGGCAGTGGTGCTCCCTCTCCGGAAGAAATCCCACATTGGCTTTGAGGTGTTAGAAAATCTGAGGCCCATCTCACTCCTGCCTTTTCTGTCCAAAGTTGCGGAGAAGGTGGTAAACACCCAAATCATGAAACATGTGGAGGAGGCAGGATTGCTCCACGCTACGCAGTTTGGCTTTAGACCGCGCCATTCTACAGAGTCCGCCCTTCTTATGGCAACAGAACATCTGAGACAGGGCGTAGATGAAGGGCAAACTATGGCCCTGATCCTGCTAGACCTCAGTGCGGCGTTCGACACTGTAGCACATACCACCTTGCTACAGTGTCTGAACAGAGGTGGCATCGCTAACACTGCGCTGAGGTGGATCCAGGCCTTCCTAACGGGAAGAAGCTTTCAAGTGAGGCAAGGCGACTGCTATTCTAAAGGGGTACTTTTGGGCCAGGGCGTGCCTCAGGGCTCGTCCCTGAGCCCGACCCTTTTTAATCTGTATGTAGCGCCTGTAGCCTCCATTGTGGAGAGCCATGGCCTCCAAATGGTATCTTATGCCGATGATACGCAACTGGTCATCTCCCTGTCGCATGCGCCCTGTCTTGCTGCAGATGGCTTCCGGTTGTGCATGAAAGAGCTCGCCGATTGGATGGCCATCAATTGTTTGAAACTTAATGGCAGCAAGACAGAGGTGTTGGTGGTAGGGAGAGCCCAGTCTGCTTGGTCATCGGCTTGGTGGCCATCCTGTTTAGGACAGACTCCCACCCCCTGCCAGGAGGCAAAAAACCTATGAGTATGGTTTGATGCGGGTCTTACTTTCGGGCCCCAGATCAACCGGGTGGTCGGAGTGTGCTTTGGGGTCCTGAAAAGACTGAGGAAAGTCTTGGACCTACTGCCGATGGAAGCTCGTCAAACCCTGGTACATGCTCTGGTGACGGCAAGGCTGGATTATGCAAACCTGCTGTACCTGGGGGTACCGGAGAAAAGCATGGGCCGCCTTCAAGTGCTGCAAAATGCGGCAGCGCGCCTGATCCTTAGGCTGCCCAAAAGGGCGCCTTCGAAGGTGGCCCTGCAGAAGTTACACTGGCTCCCCGTGAGGAGCAGAGTCGAGTACAAGGCCCTCTGCACTTGTCACCGGATCCTGAATGGCAGGGCACCTCGACCATTGCGGAGACTGATTGAAGTCTACGAACCTGCTCGAGCGCTCAGATCCGCGGGTGGGGGACTGCTAAGGATCCTCAAGGTGAAGAAAGCTCGCATGGGAGGCAGATCCTCTCTGACTACTATAGACTCTTCTGCAGACCCGGAGAGTTGTTTGACGGAAACATGCGATCACATCGCCGAATACTTCTCCACTAAAGTCGAGAAAATTTACTCGACCTTTCCTAACCCTCCCCCTACAGGGGTTGAGTTTGAGGTAACATCGGAGGGCACGGAGATTGCGGGGCTCCTCACAGACTTTAGTACCCCCCCCCCCTGAAGAGCTAGTCAGGGTATGCCTCTCTGTAAAATTGGGCTCCCCTTGGGCCCGGTGTCCCCTAAACGATTGGGGGACAGCCTGGAAGTACTGGAGCCCTATATAAGGCATGTCCTGGATACCTCCTTCAAGTCTGGCATGTTACCTAAGGGGTGGAAACAGGCAGTGGTGCTCCCTCTCCGGAAGAAATCCCACATTGGCTTTGAGGTGTTAGAAAATCTGAGGCCCATCTCACTCCTGCCTTTTCTGTCCAAAGTTGCGGAGAAGGTGGTAAACACCCAAATCATGAAACATGTGGAGGAGGCGGGATTGCTCCACGCTACGCAGTTTGGCTTTAGACCGCGCCATTCTACAGAGTCCGCCCTTCTTATGGCAACAGAACATCTGAGACAGGGCGTAGATGAAGGGCAAACTATGGCCCTGATCCTGCTAGACCTCAGTGCGGCGTTCGACACTGTAGCACATACCACCTTGCTACAGTGTCTGAACAGAGGTGGCATCGCTAACACTGCGCTGAGGTGGATCCAGGCCTTCCTAACGGGAAGAAGCTTTCAAGTGAGGCAAGGCGACTGCTATTCTAAAGGGGTACTTTTGGGCCAGGGCGTGCCTCAGGGCTCGTCCCTGAGCCCGACCCTTTTTAATCTGTATGTAGCGCCTGTAGCCTCCATTGTGGAGAGCCATGGCCTCCAAATGGTATCTTATGCCGATGATACGCAACTGGTCATCTCCCTGTCGCATGCGCCCTGTCTTGCTGCAGATGGCTTCCGGTTGTGCATGAAAGAGCTCGCCGATTGGATGGCCATCAATTGTTTGAAACTTAATGGCAGCAAGACAGAGGTGTTGGTGGTAGGGAGAGCCCAGTCTGCTTGGTCATCGGCTTGGTGGCCATCCTGTTTAGGACAGACTCCCACCCCCTGCCAGGAGGCAAAAAACCTATGAGTATGGTTTGATGCGGGTCTTACTTTCGGGCCCCAGATCAACCGGGTGGTCGGAGTGTGCTTTGGGGTCCTGAAAAGACTGAGGAAAGTCTTGGACCTACTGCCGATGGAAGCTCGTCAAACCCTGGTACATGCTCTGGTGACGGCAAGGCTGGATTATGCAAACCTGCTGTACCTGGGGGTACCGGAGAAAAGCATGGGCCGCCTTCAAGTGCTGCAAAATGCGGCAGCGCGCCTGATCCTTAGGCTGCCCAAAAGGGCGCCTTCGAAGGTGGCCCTGCAGAAGTTACACTGGCTCCCCGTGAGGAGCAGAGTCGAGTACAAGGCCCTCTGCACTTGTCACCGGATCCTGAATGGCAGGGCACCTCGACCATTGCGGAGACTGATTGAAGTCTACGAACCTGCTCGAGCGCTCAGATCCGCGGGTGGGGGACTGCTAAGGATCCCCAAGGTGAAGAAAGCTCGCATGGGAGGCAGATCCTTTAGGTATTTAGTGGCAAACTACTGGAATAAACTCCCAGTGGACTTGCGCCTGGAACCTGAAGAAACGAGGTTTCGAGTTAAATTAAAAACCCACCTCTATGTTAGATAATGGCCTGCCTGGCAGCTGTTTTTCCCTGTTTGCCGCCTCTCACACTTTTCAGCGCGTGGACACGCCGGTGCGCGTAACTCAGCGCTTTATAAATGCCCCTATTATTATTATTATTATATATATATGTCGCCAGTAGGTATATATAGTTAGGATTTTTTCCCTATGGGATTTTTGAAAATTCTATGTCTAATAACTTTGGCGTTTGTGGACGGAATCGGCTGAAATTTTCAGGAAAATGGCACATTTTGTTTCTGAGCAGCCGTTGAAAATTTGGGGGGTTTCGTCAAGGGGGGGCCGAGAAAAAAGGGGGGTCCCAAAACGCGTTTTTCCCATGTTAATTTCCAAAGGGCGTTTGGCCTCACTTTTAGCTCGAACGGCTGAATGGATTTGCACGAAACTTGGCAAAATTGTAGGGACTGTTAGCCCGATGTGCCTTTGCTAGGTCTCAATATATGTGCTCCAGTGGATTTTGAGAAATTAACGTTCAAAACAAGATATATATCTGTAACAGCGCTCCGGGCTGCGCTCCGGTCCGCTTACTTTTCGCGAAACGGAACTTTGCGATGCGAAGCTGATTGGCTTTCCGGTGTCTGTCAACATTCTAAACAGTCCGGAGCGGCCGCCATCTTATCTCTCGGTAGGATCGAGAGAGAAGAAGAGGTGAAAAACGAAGGGGGAATTTAATGAAAGGGGGCAAGGTAGACCCCTCTTGACCCCCTAGGAATGATGTTGGGGTTATTAAAGGGTCCCGTGGGGAAAATAAAAACTAAATTGATTTTTCACGGTAGAAGCGCTTCCCGGGCCGCGAACTGGGCCGCAAACTGGTAGCGAAACGGGAATTCGCCATTTTGTGTTTCGTTTTAATTAAATTACTAGGTATAAGGGGGTGCGGGAGACGTATCCTGATCCCTTATGTTTTCTGAGGGTGGCTGAGGAGGCTCATATATGTTGATATATGTCTTCCAGCGGCTGTGCGTGCGCCATCTTATCTCTCGGTAGGATCGAGAGAGAAGAAGAGGTGAAAAACGAAGGGGGAATTTAATGAAAGGGGGCAAGGTAGACCCCTCTTGACCCCCTGGGAATGATTTTGGGGTTATTAAAGGGTCCCGTGGGGAAAATAAAAAAAAATTGATTTTTCACGGTAGAAGCGCTTCCCGGGCCGCGAACTGGGCCGCAAACTGGTAGCGAAACGGGAATTCGCCATTTTGTGTTTTGTTTTAATTAAATTACTAGGTATAAGGGGGTGCGGGAGACGTATCCTGATCCCTTATGTTTTCTGAGGGTGGCTGAGGAGGCTCATATATGTTGATACATGTCTTCCAGCGGCTGTGCGTGAGCGTTTTTTTTTTGTTGCTGCGTGACGTCTGTTAACGTTCGATTCGATGTAAATCAGGAAGTGTTGACCGCCAATTTGTCACTGCGATAAAATATTTTGTTATAAATGAATCCTTATTGATAAACATTGTCTGCGCCATCTTGCCTTTTTTCCAATGCCACAATTTTGTCGTGCACGGCAGCCATTTTAGATGCCTTGACCAGACCCACTCTCTGCACGCCGTCGATTCTCAGCACGGCTCCCCACCCTCACAAGCATCTCCCCCACGCACTGGTCACCCCCGCTCTCTCTCTCATGCATGGGCCATAAACTTCCCCCCATCTGCGCTGCTCTTCCCTGAGAATCACACCCTGTGCCCGCCCGACACCTCCCTTTCACCCTATTCACTACCGCACCCTCTGACACTCCTCTTCCTCTGTGTCCGATTGTCCAGGCCGGTCCCAGGCTATCACCTAGCCCTGCGGATGTAGTTTATGGCCCCAGCTGTAGAGAATCCAGACATGCCAACCCTCCCGATTCAGGCGTGAGACTACCGATTTCAGTGCTAGTCTCCCGCCTCCCGATTCTTGCAAGCAAAAACCCGATTCCTCAGGGGTTTCAGCTGACAGGGCTTGGTATTGTGTTACGTGCTAATTCTTCCAGGAAACGTCAGAGGGCCGATGCAGGGGCTCTAGAAGGGGTCATAAATCATTTAAGCCTCATTAACAAGCGCATGGTCTTTTAAAGATCTGTGAAGTACTCGGGCGGCGGTGTGTGTGTGCCCTCTTTCAGGAGCGGGCGGGGGGGGGGGGGGCACTGCCAGCAATTTGCCAGGCCAGGCAGTGTTCAACACTTGCATCACCCTTTCTCTGCCTGCTATTGCGCTCCATGCTTCGGAAAGGTAAGAAAAAGAACGTGCATTTGAGTTTGAAATGTCCGATCCTGTAGCAGCACACTTCCAAAGCCCACACATGACAATAACCCGATTCAAGGCCCCATTCACCCGATTTTTAAAAAATATATAGCACTCCAACAAAGTAGGATTATAAAACTTTATTAACTTATAAATATATCGAACGCAATAAAAACTGTAAATAAATTTAAACATTTTTTGGCAAAAAGAAGCAACAATAGTCAGTAGCTGTCTTTTGTGCGAATAGTCCCAAGGCAGCACAACGTGCTGAGTTCTGGACGGCACCCAGGTGATGTCACCTGGGTGCCGCACTGGTTTTTGGTATCCTACAATGCAGCTCAGAAAAACAGCGTGGGGCGCCCCGGGTGGTGCGCGGGGAGGCCTCGTCAGTAGCGGTCTGTTGTGCGAATAGTCCCAAGGCAGCAGAACGCGCTGAGATGTGGATGGCACCCAGGTGATGTCCAGTAACTTGCCGCACTGGTTTTGGTATCCTACAATGCTGCTCTGAAAAACGGCGTGGGGCGCCCCGGGGGGGCGTGGGGGAGGCGGCGTGAACGGGCCTCCCCAGGTGGAGGCTCGTCTGCTGTACTGGGGCGCCCCTTTACCGTTTCAGTTGCCATTCCGCCCGCTTTTGCTACACTGTGCCTCATCCTCCATTCAGCTGTTTATCGCCCGCTCTTGCGGCTACAGCGTCTCGCTCACCATGTAGTTGAGTTGCGCCCACTCTTGCGGTTTAGCGATAGGCGGCTGCCATAGGACTCTTAAAATGGCGGACGGCTCTTCGGATTTGGGCCTGGTCCACTAAAATGGCCCTGGGACACCTTGGAACTTGGACGCTTGCCTGCTAGGGCTTGGGCTCCATTCTCGAAAGCGTCCCCTCAGCCGTGAAGATTCTACAAAAGTCTTGGGGGCTCCCGACTCCTGCAGGCTTCCGGTGGGGAGCGGCTGCCATGATTGCTCGCGGAATGACCACGACGGAGCCACGAGATGGTGGTGCTCTCATGCTGACGCCAGCTTCAGTCTGAATCATCCAGAAACAAGGTGGGGCTTTCATCGTTTGGGAAAAAAAAATGTTCTAAACCAATGAAAGGTGTTATTTTTAGGTCATATGACCAAGCCTTCCATCATTAGGAAACCAAAAGTAAAATGAACCAATGAAAAGTTTTATAAACAAGTCACATGACCTGTTATGCGGCATAGGGCTACAAAAAGCGTAGAAAATCCGTTGGCACGTGAGGCGGCGTCAGTAGCGGACCGATGTGCGAATAGGCCGAAGGCAGCACAACGCGCCGAGATCCGGATGGCACCGAGTTGGTGTCCAGCTAGTTGCTGCACTGGTGTGGCTATCCTACAATGCTGCGCCAAAAGTTGGCGTGGGGCGCCCCGTTGGCCTGTGAGGTCGCGTCAGTCAGTGGGGGCTGTGCGTCTCCCCCAAGATGGAGGCTCCTCGGCTGCAGTGGGGCGCCCCTTAGCGTTTCACTCGCCGTCCAACTGAGTTGCGTCCGCACTTGCGGCTACAGTAGGCCGAAGGCAGCACAGCGCGCCGAGATCTGGATGGCACCGAGGTGGTGTCCAGCAAGTTGCCGCACTGGTGTGGCCATCCTACAATGCTGCGCCGAAAGACGGCGTGTCCAGCTGAGTTCCGGTCACTCTTGCGGTACAGTGACTCGAACGCGCCGAGATCCGGATGGCACCGAGGTGGTGTCCAGCAAATTGCCGCACTGGTGTGGCCATCCTACAATGCTGCGCCGAAAGACGGCGTGTCCAGCTGAGTTGCGGTCACTCTTGCGGTACAGTGACTCGAACGCGCCGAGATCCGGATGGCACCGAGGTGGTGTCCAGCAAGTTGCCGCACTGGTGTGGCCATCCTACAATGCTGCGCCGAAAGTCGGCGTGGGGTGCCCCGTTGGCTTATGAGGTGATGTCAGTAGTGGACCGATGTGTGAAAAGGTCGGAACCAGCACAAGGCGCCAAGATCTGGATGGCAAGTCCTGGATGTTGAGTGCCATAGTTGAGAGTTCTGAGCAGTGTTTGTAATACTGTCTGAAGCTTATTTGCACCTGCTGCAGCTTCACTATTGCCCTGGTGTGGCCAAAGATCGCCCATGACATAGGCGGCCGGCTCCCGGGGTCCGGCGGAACTTTTTTCCTTTTCCTTTCTGCATCTTGTCCCACAATTTGTTTGACCTGAAGACACGACCAGGTCCCTGAATGTGTGCAGGGGGACGCTATTGATTGAATCAAAATGGCGGCTTCACACAAAGCTGAGTCAAGCGTTGCTGTTGATGCTATACAGACAAAAATTGGTTTTCAGTTTGTACATTCTTCAGGTTTTTTGTTTTCCATCCAAGGCTGATTGAGAGTTTGTAGAACAATGGCTTCAGATTTTCAACATACTACTCTTCAACATTCTTCCTAAATGTAAGAATGTGAGACTCACTAGGAGAACGGCTGTTTATCTTTCCTTTCAAAATGCTGCCAACAATATTTTCTGAATGGAAGACACCATCTTGTAGCATAAAGGGCCAAAAGGGGTTCTGGTCTGGCCGATGGTTGGTGGAGACATTTTGACTATATCTTGGACCTGCCCGGCCTCGCCCAAAATGGCGCCGGTATAAATGGGACTCGTAACTCCTTGTTGTGTACTGGTTGAACAACCTTGATATCACGAGATATGAATGCAGTTTTGATGCTCATGGTGGGCGGGGACGAGAATTGATTGAATATTTCGACATCCCTATTGATATTAAGTTCTGATGTGTTATTGATTACTGTACTATTGAAAGTTCAAATTAACGTCACCCATGGTACTTGCCCGCAAATGTATATCTAGATAATTTTTTTGTAAGTGGCCCTGTCGTACTTTAATTACAAAATGTACGTCCACCGATTCCGCAACTGTTAGACACCTTAGTTCTTGCAACCTAATGGCCCGCTCGTTACGTTCCTCTACAGTGTAAATGTCTCCTCATCATATACAATTTCAGTTTGCTCCGTGGCCGGCCCACGTGGTTATAGGCCCGTATTTGTATACTGACATTTTCACAATAAAGGTTTTTAAAACAAAACATGGTAGTAGTATTTACATTGGTAAAGTTTTTACTTTTAGTCACTGTTTTCGAATCAGTAAAAGGCAAGTGAAATAAAGCAGTCCAATTACATGACGGATAAAAGGTATAATACGTAGGAACGCAGTAAAGATAAATGGTCAAGGGCAGTTGTGTTTTCCACTCCTGCAACATAAAGTGATCGATAAGAATCTGATAATCAGGCGTATCGGCGAGTAAGACAGCAGGCCGAGCCTCTTTTACTCAATGGCTCCGTCATGGGACGAAGAAACGCCCTTTTTCTCGAAAAAGGAATATATTTTACTTGCAGGACAGTTGTAAATTTTCCGGGAAAGTACATTAGCCTGGAACATTATAACATATATGTTTAAAAAAAAATAATGTTCGAATTCAATAAAAAGCGTCATTTTTAGGTCATATGACCAAGCTTTTCATCATTAAAATAACAAAAGTAAAATGAACCAATGAAAAGTTTTATTAACAAGTCACATGACCTGTTATGCTTACGTTACGCGCTGCGCGCCGCGCCCCGGATCACTTCCGGGTGCGCTAACGCGGCGTGTCATATAACGCATTACGCGACAACGTAGGTCAAGAATATAGTCAAAATGTCTCCACCAACCAGCGTTCGGAACACAACCCCTTTCAGCAGTCCAAAAAGTTCTGTTAAATGACAACAGAGGGGACAGGCAACAAGAACCATCAGTCAAAGAGGGGAGGGAAAGTTCTTCTCTACCGGGTCATGTTGGGGCGCTACCGGAACTGATCGAATTGGTAGTCTACAGTGTTTCTGGATGTTTCAGACTGAAGCTGGCGTCAGCATGAGAGCACCACCATCTCGTAGCTCCGTCGTGGCCATTCCACAAGCAATCATGGCAGCCGCTCCCCACCAGAAGCCTGCAGGAGTCGGGGGCCCCCAAGACTTTTGTAGAATCTTCACGGCTGAGGGGACGCTTTCGAGAATGAGACCCAAGCCCTATCAGGCAAGCGTCCGAGTTCCAAGGTGTCCCAGGGCCATTTTAGTGGACCACGCCCAAATCTGAAGAGCCGGCCGCCATTTTGAGAGTCCTGTGGCAGTCGCCTATCGTTGCATAGCAAGAGCGGGAGCAACTCAACTACATGGTGAGCGAGACGCTGTAGTTGCAAGAGCGGGCGGTAAACAGGTGAATGGCGGAAGAGGCACAGTGTAGCAAAAGCAGGCGGAATGGCAACTAAAACGGTAAAGGGGCGCCCCACTACAGAGTGTCTTCAGGTCAAACGGATTGTGGGACAAGGTCCAGAATAGAAGAGTCATCAAAAGGCAAAAAGTTCCGCCGGACCCCGGGAGCCGGCCGCCTATGTCGGGGGCGATCTCAGGCTACACCAGTGCTATAAGACTTGGGGAGGGGGTCGGAGCCAAGCGTCTTCTCCGAGTCCGTGCCATCACACCGCCCCTCGGGGGCCTCCGTCAAGCGGTTTAGGGAGGTACCATATCACATTGTTTTCAAATGCAGTCAGGTCCACAAACGGCCCTCACTTACTTTGAGAATAGTGAAGCTGCAGTAGGTGCAAATAAGCTTCAGACAGTGTTACAAGCGCTGCTCAGAACTCTGAACTATGGCACCCAAAATCCAGAACTTATGCCATTTGAGAATGGCAGTGACATCGAAGCAACTCAGGGACCAAAACCATGAACGTACTTTCACGTATGAAAATCTTACTTAGGGAGGGGGCAGGAGCCAAGCACCCCCTCCCAGTCCGCGCCACCACACCGTATGTTGAAAATCTGAAGCCATCGTTCTACAAACTCAACCAACCTTGGATGGAAAAAGCTAGAAGAAAGTACAAACTGAAAACCAGTTTTGGTCTGCATAGCATCAGCAGCAACGCTTGCTATCAGAGTGCATGAGTTTCATGCTCGATCGATTGAGCTAGCCGGATCGGGCAACAAAAAGTATAAAATAGTTATGTAAATAGTTATTTAATAAAATGTTTTACCCTGTTACTTTGCTGGTGTGTTGTATATATTTTTAATATTTGCATAGGGTTTGCCGTTATTTTGGGCGGAGTGGGTGACGGAGCCGAGCTGTCTTGCAGCCCTCATGGTGTGGAGCTCAGTTTATCTCACTATTTTCGTATTTCTCATGAAGGGTTGTTCCTAATGTTTCTATTTTAGCGAGGTCAAAAAGAGATCCAATTAGTGGCCTACTGATTTTGCTCGATTACTTTTATTTTTTTACACAATTTTTCACGATTTTTCACTATCTGCAAAGACTAAACAGAGTATTGCGACTTTGTGCTTGTTTGTAAATAGAGAATGAACCAAAGAGAATCAATTGTAAAACAGTAAATGCTTGGATAACAATCAATCAAATGGAGAGACAAGCAGGCACGACGGATTACAACAGGGGTAAAGGCCTGCGTTAACTACCCTTCACTATCTGCAAAGAGAGAGTACTACTAAGAGAAAAGAGGGGAGGGGGGGCAGCGTTCAAAGCACATCAGCGTGTATAAACACGAAAAAGTTTTTACCTATCACGTACTTGACATTTGACAGCTTTTGATATTTGCTATTAAAAAACCATTGAAATTCACAGAAAAAACCATAGGTTTTAGGCCATATATAGTTAGGAATTTGCATTTACAAAACCTTGAAAATTCAATGAAAAAACCATAGGTTATAGACCATATATAGTTAGGAATTCGCATTTACAAAACCTTATTTTACTCACACAAAACCATTGAAATTCCATATATAGTTAGTTGCACTAACTATATATCGCGCACCCGCAATCCACTGCTGATGATGTCACATATTACATCATTCATGACATGGTTAGTGACATCACTGATGACATCACTGATGACATCTCAAATGACATCACTGATGACATCACTGATGACAACATCCAGTGACTGTATGTTTCTGTAAAGTTAAAATATGTCTTACATATTGAAGAATGAGTGGATGTATAAGTGTCTGGAAGAAGGATTTAGTAGGTGCATGACTGACTGTATGAGAGAATGATTAAATGTGTCTTACTGAGTGCATGGGTTAGTGACTAAACTGTCTTAATTTGTGCATCATTATATCTGTTGTTCTACAAACTGCTGCATGTGTTGATCAGTAGCTATATGAGTAACTGTATGGGTTATTGATTGGTTGTCCAAGTATTTGTATGGGAGACTGAGTGTGTGTGTATGGGTGGCTGGGAGGTGTGTGACTCTGTACATAGATGTGTGAGTAGTTGATTCACTATATGTATGGGTTCAAAAGTGCATGTGGAAACAGCTGTATGGGCGGTTGACTGTGTGCATGAGTGTATTGGTGAGTGAATGGATATCTCAGTGCTACATGTCAAAGTAAGTACATATGTAAAACACAGTACATGTGAGAGTTGACATATATAAATAACTGTGCATAAGAGCCAGTGAATGTGTGAGTGGCTGTATGGATCATTGTGAACATGTATCCGGGATTGTATAAGAGAGTAAATATGTGTTAGTATATGTTTGAATAAGTAAGGTGTGTATAACTGTATAGTTAAGAAAATGGAGGTGTGATTGATTCTTTGCATGACTGACTAGGTGTGTGAGTAACTCCATGGATGAGTGACAGTCTGTGACTGTCTGTTTACACTGATTGTATCTAAGGTTATATTAGAGTCTGAAGAGGTTCATGGTATTATCACATGAATGATATCATCAGTGATGTGATCAGTAATGTCAAATGAGATGTTATCAGTGATTTTATCAGTGATGTCATTTGTGATGTCATCAGTGATGTCATTTGAGATGTCATCAGTGATGTCATTTGAGATGTCATCAGTGATGTCATCAGTGATGTCACTAACCATGTCATGAATGATGTAATATGTGACATCATCAGCAGTGGATTGCGGGTGCGCGATATATAGTTAGTGCAACTAACTATATATGGAATTTCAATGGTTTTGTGTGAGTAAAATAAGGTTTTGTAAATGTGAATTCCTAACTATATATGGTCTATAACCTATGGTTTTTTCATTGAATTTTCAAGGTTTTGTAAATGCAAATTCCTAACTATATATGGCCTAAAACCTATGGTTTTTTCTGTGAATATATATATATATATATATATATATATATATATATATATATATATATATATATATATATATATATATATATATTCAACACAATTTGTCCTGTCGCAGAGGGAGCGCTTAGCTGGTTGGTGCTGGAGTCGAAGCCAGGACAGGGCTCCGTGTTTGTATTTCACACGAGAAAATTAATAGGGCACTCAGCCCGAGTGACGAAATAACTCTGCACACATGATAGTACAAAAAACATGTCAAGTCTTGTAAATTGGAACATGCGTTGTTCACAAAAGGTGCAGATCTGAACACTGCCTGGTTGCCAAAAAGTGCAAATTTTGGGACTTTAATTACATCTAGGGCACTCAGCCTTAATTGAGACATTCAAGATGCTTGTGTTTGAATTTCATGAACAAATGTATAATTTACTATATTTGAAATGTAAGTAAAAATACTACATATCCCATAATGCACTAAGTAACTACAATCACTTAAATACTGAAAGTGAAGTAGGACAACTGTTTATGCCGCCGTGAGAAGGAACCATTAGGTTCGAAACGCGTAGGCTTGTACTTGAGCACTGAAATAAACCCTAAAACTTAAAACTAACGGAGTGCTGGAATTAATTTTCTCGTGTGAAATATATATATATATATATATATATATATATGTATATATTCACTGAAAAAACCATAGGTTATAGACCATATATAGTTAGGGATTAGCATTTACAAAACCTTATTTTACTCGCACAAAACCATTGAAATTCGCATATATAGTTAGTTGCAATAACTATATATCGCGCACCCGCAATCCACTGCTGATGATGTCACATATTACATCATTCATGACATGGTCAGTGACATCACTGATGACATCACTGATGACATCTCAAATGACATCACTGATGACATCACTGATGACATCTCAAATGACATCACTGATGACATCACTGATAACATCACTGATGACATCTCAAATGACATCACTGATGACATCACTGATGAAATCTCATTTGCCATTACTGATCACATCACTGATGACATCATTCATGTGATAATACGATGAAACTCTTCAGACTCTAATATAACCTTAGATACACTCAGTGTAAACAGACACTCACAGACTGTCACTCATCCATGGAGTTACTCACACACCTAGTCAGTCATGCAAAGAATCAATCACACCTCCATTTCCTCAACTATGCAGTTATACACACCTTACTTATTCAAACATATACTAACACATATCTACTCTCTTATACAATCCCTGATACAAGTTCACAATGATCCATACAGCCACTCACACATTCACTGGCTCTTATGCACAGTTATTTATATATGAAAACTCTCACATGTACTGAGTTTTACATATATACTTACTTTGACATGTAGCACTGAGATATCCATTCACTCACCAATACACTCATGCACACAATCAACCGCCCATACAGCTGTTTCCACATGCACTTTTGAACCCATACATCTAGTGAATCAACTGCTCACACATCTATTCACAGAGTCATACACCTCCCAGCCACCTACACACACACTCAGTCTCCCATACAAATAATTGGGCAACCAATCAATAACCCATATAGTTACTCATATAGCGACTGATCAACACATGCAGCAGTTTACAGAACAACAGACATAATGATGCACAAATTAAGACAGTTTAGTCACTAACCCATGCACTCAGTGAGACACATTTAATCACTCACTCATACAGTCAGTCATGCACCTACTAAATCCTTCATCCAGATACTTATACATCCACTCATTCTTCAATATGTAAGACATATTTTAACTTTACAGAAACATACAGTCACTGGATGTTGTCATCAGTGATGTCATCAGTGATGTCATTTGAGATGTCATCAGTGATGTCATTTGAGATGTTATCAGTGATGTCATCAGTGATGTCACTGACCATGTCATGAATGATGTAATATGTGACATCATCAGCAGTGGATTGCGGGTGCGCGATATATAGTTATTGCAACTAACTATATATGCGAATTTCAATGGTTTTGTGCGAGTAAAATAAGGTTTTGTAAATGCTAATCCCTAACTATATATGGTCTATAACCTTTGGTTTTTTCAGTGAATTTCAATGGTTTTTTAATAGCAAATATGAAAAGCTTTAAAATGTCAAGTACGTGGTAGATAAAAACATTTTCGTGTCTATGCACGCTGATGTGCTTTGAACGCTGCCCCCCCCTTTTTTTCTTTTAGGAGTATTCTCTCTTTGCAGATAGTGAAGGGTAGGTAACGCAGGCCTTTGCCCCCGTTGTATTCCTTCGTGCCTGCTTCTCTCTCCATTTGATTGATTGTTATCCAAGCATTTACTGTTTTAGAATTGGATCTCTTTGCTTCATTCTCTAATAACAAACAAGCACAGAGTCGCAATACTCTGTTTAGTCTTTGCAGATAGTGAAAAATCGTTTTAAAAAACAAAAGGAATCGAGCAAAATCAGTAGGCCACTAATAGGATCTCTTTTTGACCTCGCTAAAATAGAAACATTAGGAACAACCCCTCATGAGAAATACGAAACTAGTGAGATGAACTGAGCTCGACGCCATGATGACTGCAAGACAGCTCGGCTCCGCCACCCACCCCGCCAATATTCTATAAGTTCCGGTGGAGCCCCAACGTGAACAGGTAGAGAAGAACTTGCCCTCCCCTCTTTGACTGAAGGTTCTTGTAGCCTGTCCCTTCTGTTGTCATTTAACAGAACTTTTTGGACTACTGAAAGGGGTTGTGTTCCGACCGCTGGTTGGTGGAGACATTTTGACTATATTCTGAACCTGCGTTGTCGCATAAAGCGCCATATGACGCACAGCGTTAGCGCACCCGGAAGTACTCCGGTGCGCAAGGCGCAGCTTCCCGGAAGCGATCCAGAGCGCGGCGCACAGCGCATAACATAAGCATAACAGGTCATGTGACTTGTTAATAAAACTTTTCATTGGTTCATTTTACTTTTGTTATTCTAATGCTGAAAGGCTTGGTCAAAATAACGCTTTTCATTGCTTTCGAACATTTTTTTTTCTTAAACATATATGTTATAATGTTCCAGGCTAATGTATTTTCCCGGGAAATTTACAACTGTCCTGCAAGTAAAATATTCCTATTTCGAGAAAAGGGGCGTTTCTTCGTCCCATGAGGGAGCCGTTGAGCAAAAGAGGCTTGGCCTGCTGTTTTAGTCGCCGATAGGCCTGAATATCAGATTCTTATCGATCACTTTATGTTGCAGGAGTACAAAACACAACAGCCCTTGACCATTTATCTTTACTGCGTTCCTGCGTATTATACCTTTTAACCGTCATGTAATTGGATTGCTTTATTTCACTTGCCTTTTACTGATTCGAAAACAGTGGCTATTATTCAAAACTTTTCCAATGTAAGTACTACTACCATGTTTTGTTTTAAAAACCTTTATTGTGAAAATGTCAGTATACAAATACGGGCCTATAACCACGTGGGCCGGCCACGGAGCAAACTGGAATCGTATATGATGAGGGGACATTTACACTGTAGAACAACGTAACGGGCAACCCATTAGGTTGCAAGAACTAAGGTGTCAACATTTGTGGAATCGGTGGACCTACATTTTATAATTAAAGTACGACAGGGCCAGTTACAATAAAATTATCTAGATATACATTTGCGGGCAAGTACCATGGGTGGCGTTAAATCGAACTTTCAATAGTACAGTAATCAATTACACATCAGAACTTAATATCAATAGGGATGTCCAAATGTTCAATCAGTACTCGTCCCTGCCCGCCATGTGCTTCAAAACTGCATACGTATCTCGTGATATCAAGGTTGGGCAACCAGTACACAACAAGGAGTTACGAGTCCCATTTATACTGGCGCCATTTTGGGCAAGGTCGGACAGGTCCATGATATAGTCAAAATGTCTCCACCAACCAGCGACTATGATGATATTCATAAGCTCTATTGATTAGAATAACACTCCTCTCTCCAAATGAAATTAATTTGCCGCAAGTTAAACATGTCATTTTCATTTGTCCAAAGTTCTTCTGAAGATTTAGAACCGTTTCCCTTGCCTCTGATTGTGTAACTGCCACTTCAATGGTGGATGTACTGGCAGGTCGGGGATTATCCACCAAATCAAACTGCAGATGAGATGCCTTCACCTGGAGAGGCGGAAGAGGTCCGTTTACGCCGCCTCTCCCCCCCCCCCCCAGGCACCCCACGCCGTCTTTCGGCGCAGCATTGTAGGATGGCCACACCAGTGCGGCAACTTGCTGGACACCACCTCGGTGCCATCCGGATCTCAGCGCGTTGTGCTGCCTTCGGCGTATTGTTGTAGCAAGAGTGACCGCAACTCAGGTGGACACGCCGTCTTTCGGCGCAGCATTGTAGGATGGCCACACCAGTGAAACTTGCTACACACCACCTCGGTGCCATCCGGATCTCAGCGCCTTCGAGTCACTGTACCGCAAGAGTGGGAGAAACTCAGCTGGACACGCCGTCTTTCGGCGCAACATTGTAGGATGGCCACACCAGTGCGGCAACTTGCTGGACACCACCTCGGTGCAATCCAGATCCCGGCGCGTTCGAGTCACTGTACCGCAAGAGTGGGAGAAACTCAGCTGGACACGCCGTCTTTCGGCGCAGCATTGTAGGATGGCCACACCAGTGCGGCAACTTGCTGGACACCACCTCGGTGCCATCCGGATCTCGGCGAGTTGTGCTGCCTTCGGCCTACTGTAGCAGCAAGTGCGGGCGCAACTCGGCAGGACGGCGAGTGAAACGCTAAGGGGCGCCGCACTGCACATGAGGTGCCTCCACCTGGGGAGACGGAAGAAGGCCGTTCGCGCCGCCTCCCCCCGGGCACCCCACGCCGTCTTTCGGTGCAGCATTGTAGGATGGCCACACCAGTGCAACTTGCTGGACACCACCTTGGTGCCATCCGGATCTCGGCGCGTTGTGCTGCCTTCGGCCTATTCGCACATCGGTCCGCTACTGACGCCGCCTCATGGGCCAACGGGTTTTGTATGCTTTTTATAACCCAAAGCCGCATAACAGGTCATGTGACTTGTTTATAAAACTTTTCATTGGTTCATTTTACTTTTGGTTTCCTAATGATGGAAGGCTTGATCATATGACCTAAAAATAACACTTTTCATTGGATTAAAACATTTTTTTTCCCAAACGATGAAAGACCCACCTTTTTTTTCTCACTCGGCAATCAAAAAAGGTTCCGTTAGATGACAACAGAGGGGACAGGCAACAAGAACCATCACTCAAAAAAGGGGGGGGCAAGTTCTTCCCTACCGGGTCACATTGGGGCTCCACCGGAACTCATCAAATTGATAGTCTACAGTGTTTCTGGATGTTTCAGACTGAAGCTGGCGTCAGCATGAGAGCACCACCATCTCATAGCTCCGTCGTGGCCATTCCGCAAGCAATCATGGCAGCCGCTCCCCACCGGAAGCCTGCGGGAGTCGGGGGCCCCCAAGACTTTTGTAGAATCTTCAAGGCTGAGGGGACGCTTTCGAGAATGGGGCCCAAGCCCTAGCAGACAAGCGTCCGAGTTCCAAGGTGTCCCAGGGCCATTTTAGTGGACCAGGCCCAAATCCGAAGAGCCGGCCGCCATTTTAAGAGTCCTGTGGCAGCCGCTTATCGCTGCACCGCAAGAGTGGGAGCAACTCAACTACATGGTGAGCGAGACGCTGTAGCAGCAAGAGCGGGCGGTAAACAGCTGAATGGCGGATGAGGCACAGTGTAGGAAAAGCGGGCGGAATGGCAACTGAAACGCTAAAGGGGCGCCCCACTACAACAGACGAGCCTCCACCTGGGGAGGCCCGTTCACGCCGCCCCCCCCCCACCCCCCCGGGGTGCCCCACGCCGTTTTTTGGAGCAGCATTGTAGGATACCAAAACCAGTGCGGCACCCAGGTGACATCACCTGGGTGCCGTCCAGAACTCAGCACGCTGTGCTGCCTTGGGACTATTCGCACAACAGACCGCTACTGACCATTGTTGCTTCTGTTTTAATAAAAAAATGTTTAAGGTGTTTACTGTTTTTATTGCGATGTATATATTTATAAGTTATTAAAGTGTTATAATCCTACTACTTTGTTGGAGTGCTATATATTTTTAATGTGACACATAATTGTGAAGACTTTGATGTACAAAAAGGCATCCCTGAAATCTTCCGCTTCAGGCTCGGTCCCACACACCCTCACAGTGAGAATCCCCTCTCCAATCACAATACAGGATGGTTATCAGATAGTAGGAACGCGTGTGGTGTGACAGATCTCATCGGGTGGGGGCCTTGATCTACTGTAACTCCTTTGAAGAGGGGTGATTCTTTACAGTTGAGGCCATAAACTACATCCGAAGGGCTAGGTGATAGCCTGGGACCGGCCTGGACAATCAGACACAAAGGAAGACGAATGTCAGAGGGTGCGGTAGTGAATAGGGTGAAAGGGTGGTGTCGGGCGGGCACAGGGTGTGATTCTCAGGGAAGAGCAGCGCAGATGGGGGGAGGTTTATGGCCCATGCAAAAGACAGAGAGCGGGGGTGACCAGTGCGTGGGGGAGATGCTTGCGAGGGTGGGGAGCCATGCTGAGGATCGGCGGCGTGCAGAGAGTGGGTCTGGTCAAGGCATCTAAAATGGCTGCCGTGCACGACAAAAGTGTGGCATTGGAAAAAAAGCAAGATGGCGCAGACAATGTTTATCAATACGAATTAATTTATAACAATTATTTTTAACAATATATTTACTCGCAGTGACAAAATGGCAGTCAACACTTCCTGATTTCCTTCGAATCGAACGTTAACAGACGTCACGATCGGCGGCGTGCAGAGAGTGGGTCTGGTCAAGGCATCTAAAATGGCTGCCGTGCATGACAAAAGTCTGGCATTGGAAAAAAAGCAAGATGGCGCAGACAATGTTTATCAATACGGATTAATTTATAACAATTATTTTTAACAATATATTTACTCGCAGTGTCAAAATGGCGGTCAACACTTCCTGATTTCCTTCGAATCGAACGTTAACAGACGTCACGCAGCAAAAAAAAAAAAAACGCTCACGCGCAGCCGCTGGAAGACAAGTATCAACATATATGAGCATCCTCAGCCACCCTCAGAAAACATAGGGGGTCAGGATACGTCTCACGTACCCCCTTATACCCATTTCTCACATTGTTTTTCCTCCATCTTGTAATTTAATTAAAACGAAACACAAAATGGCGAATTCCCGTTTCGCGTCCCTGTTCACTACCCGGTTCGCGAACCGCAAAGCGCTTCTACCGCAAAAAAACAATATTTTTTTATTTGCCCCTCTGGACCCTTTAATAACCCCAACATCATTCCTAGGGGGTCAAGAAGGGTCTACCTTGCCCCCTTTGATTAAATTCCCCCTTCGTTTTTCTCCTCCTCTTGTCTCTCGATCCTACCGAGAGACAAGATGGCGGCCGCTCCGGACTGTTTAGAATGTTGACAGACACCGGAGAGCCAATCAGCTTCGCTTCGCAAAATTCCGTTACGCGAAAAGTTCGCGAACCGGAGCGCTACCCGGGACGCTGTCACACATATATCTGTTTTTTAAAACATTAATTTCTCAAAATCCACTGGAGCACATATATTGAGACCCAGCAAAGGCACATCAGGCTACCAGTCCCTACAATTTTGCCAAGTTTCGTGCAAATCCATTCAGCCGTTCGAGCTAAAAGTGAGGCCAAACGCCCTACGGAAAAATGAATGGGAAAAACGCGTTTTGGGACCCCCCTTTTTTCTCGGCCCCCCTTGACGAAACCCCCCCAAATTTTTAGGGGCTGATCAGAAACAAAATGTGCCATTTTCCTGAAATTTTCAGCCGATTCCGTCCACAAACGCCAAAGTTGTTAGACATAGAATTTTCAAAAGTCCCATAGAGAAAAAATCCTAACTATATATACCTACTGGCGACCGCCAGTAGGTATTATACATATTACCTACTGGCGGTCGCCAGTAGGTAGTTATAGTTAGGATTTTTTTCAATGTTAAATCTCAAAATTCTATTTGGAATAACTTTGGAGCCGGTTGACGAATCTGCCTGAAAATTTTTTGAAAATGGCCTCGTTGAGCTCCGGTCCTTCCCAGAAAGTTTGGGGGGGATTCGTCAAGCGAGGGCCGAGATAAAAGGGGGGTCCCAAAACGCGTTTTCTCCATGGAAATTTCCATAGGGCGGTCGATTTCACTTTTAGCCCGAACGGATGAATCGATTTCCACCAAACTTGGCAAAATTGTAGGGACTGGTAGCCCGATGTGCCTTTGCTATGTCTCAAGATATGTGCTCCAGTAGAATTTGAGTAATTTAAGTTTAAAAAAATATATATATCTGTAAGCGCGCCCCGGTCGCGCCACGTGAGGTGCGCACGGAAAGCTGATTGGCTCTCGGGTGTCTGAAAACATTCGAAACAGTCCGGAGCGGCCGCCATCTTGTGTCTCGGTAAAATCGAGACACAAGAGATGTCAAAAACAAAGGGGGGAATTGACCATAAGGGGGCAGGGTAGACCCCCCCTGACCCCCTAGGTTTAATGTGGGGGCCATAAAAGGGCCCCGCGGGGTCAAAAAAAATATATATTTTTTTGATTATCGCGGGGGGCGCGCCCGGTACGCGCACCGGGGAGCGCACCGGGGAGCGCACCAGGGAGAAAAGAGAATGGCAGAGTTTTAAAATTTAAGTCATTTTATATAAATGGGAGGTAGTTCTGAAAAGAACTGTTTTTTTATTCTTTTTGTTGTTTTATATTTTTTTTCGGAGTTTTTAAACTTTTTTTGCTTTTTTTGGTTTTTCTGAACATTTTTTGTTTTTTTTGTATTTTTTAAGGAGAGAAACAAAAACCAAGCATTTCAAAAGGGCTCAACAGGAGAAAAAAAAAAGGGCAACAAATTAATATTTCCTTTGGCACTTGTGGTTTTCCCAAGCACGATTAATAAGAGTGATGCATTGCTCACCATAGCAAATCGTTTGACCACAAAATTTACAAACAATTTTAACATTTGAAAAGTTGGTTTGTATGATGGAGCATGTCTCCCTAACTTCCGGTCCTGATGGGGTGGGAACAGTAGTTTTGGAGGTGCTGGCAGAAGATTGTACAGGGTTTTTGGCCAGTTCCCTGACCTCTGCCCTAGAATAGTTGTTGGGATGTTTTCTAACCATATGCCGAATCATTGTGTGGTTGCCGAAGGAGTACTTCTTGTTGGGATTCCCCCTTGACATCTCCTGATGACAGATAAGGCAGGTTGCTTTAGGCGCATTCACTTTTTTTTTGTCACTTGGGATAGAAACAAATTGCCAAATGATGTGCTCTTTTGGCTTGTATGTTATGTTGTCCTCTGGGACGAATCTATTGTCCTATTCGTCCTCATCCTCCTCCTGTTCTGGATCTCCACCACTGTGAAGTTGAGGAGGTCCTTCTGGTGGTGGTGGTGGTGGTGGTGGTGGTCCAGAAGATCCAGCAGCTGCAGCTAATATAGCCATTTTCTATAGATAAAAGTAAAGGTCTTCCTCTCTCAAAGCAAAAAGGTAGAATAAGGAAAAAAGGTGGGGGCTTTCCTCATTTGGAAAAAAAAAATATCCTGAACCAATGAGAAGTGTTAATTTTAGGTCACATGACCAGGGGTTTTATCATTATGAAACCAAAACTGTTATGAACCAATCAAAAGTGTTATTTTTAGGGCACATGACCCGACGCGCTTACGCTACCCGCCCCGGGGCGTGCCCGGGGGCGCGCCCCGGGTCGCGTAGCGTAAGCGCGTCGGTGCGCTTACGTCGTGCGTTTCACGCATACGCGGCTACGCGATACGTCACAATCATGTTTTCGTTCGCGATATTGGCGCTTACGGGACGCTCCCCGGTTCGCGCCCCGGGGCGCTTCACATAATTGCGTTTTCTGGCGCGCTCCCCGGGGGCACTCCGGGAGCGCTCCCCCCCCCCAAAAAAAAAAAAATGAATAAATTAAAAAAAATGGGAAAAATTGTATGGACTGGAAGCCCTATTCTTAAGTTGTTTTTACGAAAATTAACTTTGAAAAAATATATATTGGGATACATTGGGCTATATATATGTTAGTGCCCAAACGTAGCCCAATGTAGCCAAATATAGCCCAATGTAGCCAAAAGATGGCCACCAGAGACAAAAAAAAATTGCCCAAATATCAGCCAGATGTAGCACAACTGTAACCCAATGACAGAATGTACCAGCATTAAAAAAAAACTATGAAATTCACTGAAAAAACCATAGGTTTCACACCAGTTATAGTTAGGAATTAGCATTTAAAAAACCTATGAAATTCACTGAAAAAACCATAGGTTTCACACCAGTTATAGTTAGGAATTAGCATTTAAAAAACCTATTAAATTCACTGAAAAAACCAGAGGTTTCACACCAGTTATAATTAGCTGGAAATTTTACTGACATAAAACCAATGAAATTCCCACGTTATAGTTATTCGGACTCACTATAACTTGCGCGTGCAATGCACTGCTGATGACACCATCCTTGTGACACAGTGACAGACCTCCTCTCACTGTAAAGTAACCTTTGAAACACATATTCAAAAATAGAAACTAACATTTTCAAAAAAGTGCATATACCCATACCAGTTACAACAACCAATTCAGTAATGCCATGTCATGAGTGATGTAATATGTGATGTCATCAGCAGTGCATTGCATGAGCAAGTTATAGTGAGTCCGAATAACTATAACGTGGGAATTTCATTGGTTTTATGTCAGTAAAATTTCCAGCTAACTATAACTGGTGTGAAACCTCTGGTTTTTTCAGTGAATATATATATTCACTGAAAAAAAGCATATGTTTCACACACGTTATAGTTAGGAATTAGCATTTAAAAAACCTTAGAAATTCACTAAAAAACCATAGGTTTTACACATGTTATAGTTAGCTGGACACTTCACTTATACAAAACCATTGAAATTTCCAAGTGAAACTAGTCAATGTTAGCCTATGGAAGGAAATTAAAGTTACTGTAAGTATGGTTAGAATTACTTTTCAGGAGCAGTAGTGCGCTCAAAAATGCAGCACTGACTTTTCTTGTGATAACAGGTGAGTAAATTGGAATTTTGAATATTTTGCTCAATAGTGAAGGAAGGGGACGGGGCCTGAGGTAACATGTGTGCAAGCACGCCCTGTGGTGCGTTTTAGATTGGGGAATTAATTCCTCTTCAATCCTGTGGTCCCCTGTGAGCCAACTAGCCCACTAGGTAACTCCAGTATTTCCCAGGCAGCTGTGTTGCAGAGAGGTGTTCAAAGGGCACGCCACATTTTTCCAACACTCTGCAACACAGCTCCGTGGCGCTTACTGGAGATACCTGTTGGACTAGTTGGCCCCTAGGGGACCTCTGGATTGAACAGGAATTAATTCCCCAACTTCAAACGCGCCTCAGGGCATGTTTGCACTCACATCACCTCAAGCCCCGCCCCCTACCTTCACCACTGTTCAAACGCGCCCTGTAGAGTGTTCTAAGTTGGGGGATTAAGTCCCCTTGCATACTGGGGGTCCCTGGGGGCCAAGTAGCCCACCAGGAACCTCCAGTATGTGCCATGAGGCTGCGTTGCAGAGAGGTATAATGAGGCCACGACCCTTTTTATACCTCTCTACAACGAAGCCCACGGGCGCGTTTTCAGAGGGGGAACTAATTCCCCTTGCATACTGTGGGTCCCTGGGAGCCAACTAGCCCACCAGGAATCTCCAGTATGCGCCAGGGGGCTACATTGCAGAGAGGTGTAATGAGTCTACACCCCTTTTTACACCTCTCTGCAACGCAGCCCCCTGGCACATTTGCAGAGGGAGAACTAATTCCCCTTGCATACTGGGGGTCCATGGGGTCCAACTAGCCCACCTGGAACCTCCAGTATGAGCCAGGGGGCTGCGTTGCAGAGCGGTGTAATGAGGCCACGCCCCTTTTTACGCCTCTGCAATGCAGCCCGATGGCACTTTTTCAGAGGGGGAACTAATTCCCCTTGCATACTGGGGGGTCCCTGGGGCCCAACTAGCCCACCAGGAGCCTCCAATAAGCGCCAGGGGGCTGCATTGCAGAGAGGTGTAAAATAATTACTTTGCCCCGGGGGTGGCGGTCCCCGGGGCAGTGTGGGAGGAATTGGGGCCCCCCACACTTCTTTTTCACTATGCCCCCGAGATTTGGTCCTCCCCGGGGGATAATTTGAAAAAAAGCAGACCTTTTTTTCTGCGGGGTACGCGTACGTACGCGTACCCCGTGATTTGTTGAAAAAAATAAAAAACTTTTTTTGGGCCTTGGGGGTCCTTGTGGGACCCCCTGAGCAGGCCTAGGGGATCAGGGTGTTTCTACCCGGTCCCCTTTTTGCGTTCAACACGTATGTTTTTCTGATTTCTTGTGCCTCAGTCTACCGAGGCACAAGATGGCTGCCAACACTTCCTGGTTTGGAGTGTTGACAGACAGTTGACAGCCATTCAGCATGCAACTCGTGCTCGGAAAGGTCCGTGGACCTGTACGCATACTGTACGCATACGGTAAGCGCCTTTAGATATAACTTTGATTTTACTTTTGATTTTACCAGGAACTACTGAACGGATTTACACCATTTAACAAAAAGGGTGATCTGCGAACCGAACTCTACCTCTCTACCAAATTTGGTGTAATTCCGTTCAGCCGTTCGGGCTCTAGTCCTGGCTAAAGGTCCTACAGAAAATTACATGGGGAAAATATGTTTTGAGACCCCCTTTTTTCTCAGCCCCCACTTCACGAATCACCCCCAAACTTTCAGGGAAGGAGCAGAGCGGAGCAGGCCATTTTCTTGGAGAAATTGGCAAAGATTCGTCAACCGGCGCCAAAGTTATTCCAAATAGAATGTTGCAGATTTCCTATGGAAACTAGGTCCTAACTATAACTACCTACTAATATCCAGGTGGGGGGGAATTGCCCAAAGGCTTGAAGACGCACGCCACAGCAGTGTGATTGTAAAATCCTTTATCTGTTAAGAAGCGACCAGCGTCTGCTCTCTGGTGTTATTTGCATCCATTTCCCTGACGCGTTTCGGAGCTCTCCTGGCTCCTTGTTCACAGGGCTACGATAGAGGTTTGCAGCGTGTATGAGCACCTTATTCTTTCACGAAATCACACGCCCTCTGGTGGGCCTCACAGGTGAGTGGTAGTCCAGTGCATTGTGGTGCTTGTAGTGCTCATATCAATTCTTGCCTCCGGTGGGTGCTGCTCCACTCCATGAATTAATTGGTAATATTTTTCAAACCCTCTGGTGGGCCCCAGATAGCATTGGCTCAGGCAATTAAGTAGTTTTGTTGCTTCACTGCTGTTCCCAAAAGGGGGCTTGAATGGTGAACAGGCCCCATGGTCACACATATTTCTTGTTTGTGGGGGTGCCATTCAAGCCCCCTTGTGGGAACAGCAGCACAGATGCTCTGAAACGCATCAGGCAAACAGACAATATTGTTTTGAAGTTGAAATGTCTGTTCCTTGAAATAAAGGTTTTGCAAATCACCGGCTGGAAGAGTGGCGCCTCTGAATGCAGGGGCATTTTTGTGGAAATCTAATGCACAGTGGGTCCAGCCGTGGGAGTGCGCACCACCCTTTGGAATTATCAGAAAGGGTTCATCTTACCTGAACTGTTCGGGTTGCAGTGATGGCGCAGCTGGTTCATAAACACGGAGCAGTATTTAGACTCTGAGGCCCACTGGAGAGCTGTTATCGGTCTGGCAAATGTTTGAAGCACACGAATACCACTGAATGTAAAAAATTAACAGAGTAGAACCACAAGTTCCGGCATGCATCAAAATTAATTGACTAACAGTGGCTCACCGGAGGCCTTTTAAATTGATAGTACATGCAGGGAACCATGGGAGCAAAATAACGGTCGTGTGCACAAACTGCCTCTGAGGAAAGAGCACAGATGCTCTGAAACGCGTCAGGCAAACTGACAATATTGTTTTGGAGTTGAAATGTCTGTTCCTTGAAATAAAGGTTTTGCAAATCACCGGCTGGAGGAGTGGCGCCTCTGAGTGCAGGGGCATTTTTGTGGAAATATATGTGTATATATATACACATATATAGTCCAGCTCTCCACAGAATGTGCCGCCGCCGCCCGGGCACTCGAAGCCCTTGGACTCTTGCAAGGATGAACCCTGGCTGGTCTGCCCCACAGTGCAGTAAGCACTGACCCTCTCCTCCCAGCCAGGGTATGGTGTGCCCTGAAACATGCGAGTCCTGCCGAGGGTCACTGCCGTCTGCAGCACCATGGAAGTGCCTTCAGCTGCGTGTGTGAGCCGAGTTTCAAGGAGCCCCGGAGCAGCGCAAGCTCCCCTCAGAGCCTCCGGAGATCAAATATCCGCGCACGCCAGGGCCTCACCGCGTCCATGATACAGTCAAGCCAGCGGCCCACCACAGAGAGCCCAGCGCTCCTGCACTTCTCCAGGCTCCGTTCTCCTCCAGCACCAACAGCTCAGCGCCCGGGCGGGCGCCATTTTCTGCAGGGAAGCTCCGGAGCTCACCAGGTCAGTTTGGGGGCAGACTACGGGACTATCTGACCACCAAGAGCCTGCTTTTAGCTGCCGCTGAGCCCCCCACACACAACGCCACCCCCCACAGCGTGTTTAACTGGGCTCTGGTTAGAGGCTCCCTCCTCCATCCCTTTAAACTTTGTTTTAGAACTAGACAATAGCCACAACTTCCTTAACAAACCTAGTAATATAGGAGCAGTAACTGCCCTTAAACCCACAGATCAAGGTAGGAGGTTGAAGTGGAGTAAAATCATTCCTGAAAACCTTGCGAATACTATCACCCAAAAAGCTGTAAAAGAATTAAGTATCTGCCAAGATCCATCCAGTCAGGGGGGAAGTAATCTCATCATTTGAGTTTATCTGTCGCCTAGTGGACAAGGAACTTACGGTAAAATCCAGACAAAAAAAGACCCTTGTCAAGGGGTGGTTTGATAGTAACTGCTCAAGAGCACATAGAAAGCTTATGGAGGCCCTTAAAAAACACCTAGGGATAAACAGCAAGTAATGCAGTTAAGGAAAGAATATAAAGCCACAGTGCAAGCACGTAAAAGTGAACTGAAAAGGGAGGCATGGGAAGCCCTTATGGACAAGGCGACAATGAGGGATAGCACTAGGTTCTGGGCCATTGTTTATACCCCTCTGTTCTCTGGTGTAGAAAATTGTATACTAGAATCTAACATCACAGAAGAGGAATGGCTAGGCCATTTTAAATCTATATGTTGTAGTGACCTGGTTCTAGAGCCTTTTGAGGCTGAGCCAATTACCCAACCGGGGCAACAAATTTGTTTTTCGGTGGGGGAGGTCGAGAAGGCCATCATGACCTGGTGGTAAGGCCCCTGGGCCTGATGGTGTCCCCGCGGACATGCATAAAGAAAAACCTAGATATTGGGCCAACTTCTAACAAATGTTTTTAATTCCGCAGTAAACTCTGGGTTCCCTGCAACATGGTCATGTTCAACAATTATCCCTATATTTAAAAAGGGGCAAAGAGGGGATCCTAGATGTTGCAGGCCCATATCTCCTTTAGACTCGTCCTTTAAAATTCTGGGGAAAGTCATTTTGCCAAAATTAGATGGCTGGGTTATAGAAAAAGACCTCCTCTCGAATGCCCAATATGGGTTTAGGGCGGGCAGAGGGACTGAAGACCAGTGCCTTAACTTGCACCTAATTATAAATAAGGACACAGTTGCCTCTAGAGGCTCGATTTACATGGGGTTCATGGATTTGTCCACAGCCTTTGACCTAGTCAATAGGTCAAGGCTGTGGGCGATGCTACTGGATCTGGACCTAGACAAGGAACTCGTGTATTTCTTGGCAGAATTACACAAAGATCTATATGCCTCAGTTAGAATGACCGAGGAGGGTAATTGTTCTGCAAAATTTTGGTCAGGGAGAGGGGTACACCAAGGGTGTATACTTGCCCCAATTGTATTCACATTGTACATTAATTCTCTGGAAGAAGCACTGGGGAAGGCTACGTTTGATGTTCCGCGTATGGGAGGTACACCGACACCTGTACTCCTGTACGCGGACGATACCGTCCTTCTAGTCCGGACACCTCTGGGTCTCCAAAGGCTATAAAACACCTTTGGTGAGTTTATGAAGTCTTTGGACCTACTGGTCAACGTGGGAAAATCACATGTGATGGCAGTGGGAGCTAGAAAGTATATTACAACTGGCTACCACTGTAATGGCAATGTGATTTCCAGAGTCAAGGTTTTTACATATTTGGGTGTAGTATTTGATGACAGAGGTGCTTGGGTTCCCCAAATTAAGTATAAAGTTAGCTCTGTTAGAAGATCTTCCACTGCAATCTTAGGTTTTGCAAAGCGATTGGGAGGGAAACCTTGTGAAGTGATTCTTACCATCTATAGAGCAAAAACAATTGCCATTGCCAGATATGGGGCAGCAATTTGGGGTTATAAAAACTCTGAGTTAATTCAAAATGAAGAAAATACATTTTTGCGCGCCCTACTTGGCTTACCCCAATCTTCAGCCACTTTCTCAATCCACCAGGAGCTGGGTATGGGTTGCATTGTTGATATGATTAATCTGGCACCCATCCTACTATGGGTAAAAATCTGGTTGAATCCCAATCTCACATTGAATCACCTTATACTGTGGGATTGCATGAGCCTAGATTCTGTTATTCAACCCCTGAGGCGGAAACCGGGGGAGCTTTGCACTTTCTTGTGCAAATCTGTGGACAATGCGAGGTATTGATTGCCTAATAACCCGTTTTTTAAAACTTGTACAAATCTTAAATTTCATGTTTTAAATTGCTCAGCCCCCACCTTGGTGCGAGATGTGCTTCGCCCAAGACTTTTTCTTGGTCTCCCCACTCAGCGCCGCCGTTATTAGGCGCTCACAGCCGAGCACAGCCACTTTAGCCGCCATCTTGGGTAGGGGAAGTCTGCCGGTCCAGGTGATCACTCCTCCCGCCCTCCCAGGACATTTAAGGGCGCTTTCTACTTCCCTCGTGGATTCTGTTATTCAACCCCTGAGGCGGAAGCCGGGGGAGCTCTGCACTTTCTTGTGCAAATCTGTGGACAACACGAGTTATTGATTGCCTAATAACCCGTTTTTTAAAACTTGTACAAATCTTAAATTTCATGTTTTGAATTGCTCAGTCCCCACCTTGGTGCGAGATTTGCTTTGCCCAAGACTTTTTCTTGATCTCCCCACTCAGCGCCGCCGTTATTTGGCGCTCACAACCGAGCACAGCCACTTTAGCCGCCATCTTGGGTAGGGGAAGGCTGCCGGTCCAGGTGATTGCTCCTCCCGCCCTCCCAGGACATTTAAGAGCGCTTTCTACTTCCCTCGTGGATTCTGTTATTCAACCCCTGAGGCGGAAGCCGGGGGAGCTCTGCACTTTCTTGTGCAAATCTGTGGACAACGCGAGTTATTGATTGCCTAATAACCCGTTTTTTAAAACTTGTACAAATCTTAAATTTCATGTTTTAAATTGCTCAGTCCCCACCTTGGTGCGAGATTTGCTTCGCCCAAGACTTTTTCTTGATCTCCCCACTCAGCGCCGCCGTTATTAGGCGCTCACAACCGAGCACAGCCTCTGTAGCCGCCATCTTGGGTAGGGGAAGGCTGCCGGTCCAGGTGATCGCTCCTCCCGCCCTCCCAGGACATTTAAGGGCGCTTTCTACTTCCCTCGTGGATTCTGTTATTCAACCCCTGAGGCGGAAGCCGGGGGAGCTCTGCACTTTCTTGTGCAAATCTGTGGACAACGCGAGTTATTGATTGCCTAATAACCAGTTTTTTAAAACTTGTACAAATCTTACATTTCATGTTTTAAATTGCTCAGTCCCCACCTTGGTGCGAGATTTGCTTCGCCCAAGACTTTTTCTTGATCTCCCCACTCAGCGCCGCCGTTATTAGGCGCTCACAACCGAGCACAGCCACTTTAGCCGCCATCTTGGGTAGGGAAAGGCTGCCGGTCCAGGTGATCGCTCCTCCCACCCTGCTCTGTCATGGATAAAAGCAACAGACCCACCCGTCCACGCAGCGGGCGGGCGCAGCGGGCGCGCCAAAGGCAGGCCCGTCTGCGCCCGTCCGCGCCTGGACAGGGCCCAGGGCCACCGCCCTGGTTTAACCACCTTGATCTCATGAACAACATACTCCTCGAGTATGCTCCACCAGCTAGGGCCCCCTGAACATCAATCATGCTCTGCACTTGACCCTTCACTCCTTGCTCGAAACGCTGCCCACATCTGCTCTTGCTGCAAAACATCTATACCATTCCTGTTTAAACCCGCTCTTGCCAACACCTTTAAATCTCCAAAATCACCCAAAACTTATCTAATGGCTCTCATTAATGTCTGGTCACTCGGTAAACACCGACAGGACATAGCTGACCTGATTGAGGACAACAAAATTGATATACTATTCCTGACTGAAACCTGAATGGACAGTTCATCCGACCCAGACTTAGTGATCGCTGTTCCCAAAGGCTTCTCTATCCAGAGATTGGATAGACAGCGTAAGAAAGGCGGTGGAATTGCAATCATCCTACATGATGATTTGACTGTGAGAAGTAACCCAATTTCTTCAACATCATGCGAGGCTTTACAATTCTCCATTAAACTGTCTCCATCCTATAATTTTAAAGGGATTTTACTATACCGACCCCCGGGGTCAAGGATTGGATTTATGTCAGACCTTAGGGCAATCCTTGAATCTTCCGCCTTGGATAGCTCTTTAACCGTCCTCGGCGATTTCAATTTTCATTTTGATAACACCGAGGACAAGGACACAGCAACCATCCTGGCTGACATGACCACCTTTGGTCTCTCGCTGCTGGTCAGATCCCCTACACATGAGGGAGGCCATATTTTGGATGGCATCTTCACTAACTTACCGGAGCTACATGTTGACCAAATCCTCCCCATAACATGGTCAGATCATTATGTCATCCTGGCATCTCTGGCGATTAATGATTCCGTCTCTCCCAAACCACACTCCCACTCTCCACGGCAGTCTTTCCCAGTTTGGAGTGATATTGACGCCGCCAGCCTAAAAACTCTTCTGTCCACTTCCACCCCCTCTCTCTCAGTTGATCCCAACACTGCCACCACACAATTCAATGAGTGGGTAGGTTCCGCAGCTATTTCCCTATCCCCTCTGAAACAACGATCCCGGAACAGATCCGTTCCATCTGCCCCCTGGTATTCAGAGGAGCTAAGAATTCAGAAACAGCAGTGCAGGAACAAAGAAAGGCTCTGGCGGAAAGATTACTCCGCCGGGGCTAAAATTAAGTATAAAGAAACGTTGGTCGGATATAAATCTATGATTCACGAGGCTAAGAAAAAGTTCTTTAGCGACAAAATTGAACTAGCAAAAAACTCCAGTAAGGCACTGTATGAAACTACCAAACAGTTAGCCGGTTGATCTCCAAATCTAACCCCCCCACCCTCTCAGTCGCTATGCGACGCCTTAGCCAAATTCTTTTATAGTAAAGTCAACGACATCTATGCTGCCTTTGCAAATAACACCAACTCCCCCTTTAATTCATCGACTAACCCTCGGACTGGACCTACTCTTTCTCAGTTTAAAGACATTTCCAGCTCTCAGGTAGTGGATCTTATATCCACCATAAAATCAGGTTCAGCTCTGGATCCATGTCCTCTTAAAGTTTTACTTCCTGTAATTGAAGTGGTGCTGCCTGTCATCACTTCCATTTGCAATTCTATGTTCACCTCAGGTATTTACCCAGTCACTCTAAAACAAACCCTCATTAAACCCCTGCTAAAAAAACCTCACCTTGACATGAACGACTTAAAGAGCTACCGACCAATCTCCAATCTTCCAATCCTGGCAAAAATAGCCGAAAAGGCCATGAACCTACAACTGTCGGCTTTTATAGAGGAACACCACCTCCTCGACGACTCCCAGTTTGGCTTTCGCCAATATCATGGGACGGAGACGGCTCTGATCAAAGCTGCGGATGATATAAGATCTATCCGGGATGCTGGGGGGACTGCAGTTCTAATACTGCTTGACTTGTCGGCTGCTTTCGACACGGTCGATCATGTCACCTTGATCGGCCGTGTCGAAAACATTGGTGTCCAACATAACGCCAAGAAACTGCTGGCGTCCTTTCTGGCCAATAGAACACAGATGGTTACACTGGGATCGTTCCATTCCCCCACTCTGTCGCTGCCATGTGGAGTTCCTCAAGGCTCATCCCTTAGTCCGACACTCTTTAACATTTATGTGTCGGACCTTGCCAATACCATTCGTGCCCACGGGATGAGCCTGACCTCCTATGCCGACGACACTCAGTTGGTTCTTGCCATTAAGAACGATGGACACAAAAAAGCAGCTGACCTTAATCAAGGCATGTTGGCAATTGGAAATTGGATGGCTTCCAATTGACTAAAATTAAATTCTGACAAGACGGAAGTAGTCATTTTCGGTCATCTGATACCGGAATGGTCCTCTTGTTGGTGGCCCGCGTCATTGGCCCTTCCCCCTGAGCCCGTTAGCAAGGTGAGGAATCTCGGAGTCATTTTTGACGACCGTCTTACTTTCCTCCCTCACGCTAACCAGATCACTTCTGCTGCTTTTTACAAACTGAGATTAATTGAGAAAATCCTTCCTTTTCTCCCAGATTCTGCCGGCAAAACATTGGTCACCTCTCTGGTATTGTCGACCCTGGATTATTGCAATGCCCTGTTCTTGAATGCTCAAGAAGGAGTTTTGAACAAAATGCAATTAATCCAGAATTCAGCAGCTAGGCTCGTGGGCAGAATCCCCAAATTTCATTCTGTTTCTGCAACTATCAAAGAACTACATTGGCTACCTATAAGGAATAGAATAAAATTCAAAGTTCTTTGTATAGTGTTTAAGGCCATGCATAACATGGGACCTGCTTTTTTTACTCAAAATCTGACTCCTTACTGTCCGTCCAGAACCTTACGCTCTTCCAGTCTGAACGATGTGGTGGTCCCACGCAGCAAATCTGTCTCATGGGGAGACAGAAGATTTCTTGTCTCAGCCCCCAGACTTTGGAATACTCTGCCTCCTTCGATTAAATCAAGCCACTCACTCTGGTCATTTCGTAAACAACTCAAGACTTGGCTTTTTAATCAGTAGCTTCACTCTTCCCCTCCTTGGTTGAATTCTGCAGACATAATAGCGCTGAGACGCCCAAGGGCCTTTGTTCGCGCTCTAAAAATGTCATTAATAAATAAATAAATAGAGAAAGCCAGGGACATCCAGTGGCTATCTTACATTAAAACAACCACCAAGGTCATGGGTCGACCAGAAATCATCACCAATCCTGAGGCCCTGGTAAAAGCATATCTAAAATGGGTCAAAGTTAATTTTATTAAAGCTAGAGAGCAGGAGCGAGCGATGGAACAAGTAAGAAAACCTATGGTTAGGGGGCACTATCTATTGATCTCGACCTTGTCTATTTAACCTTATCTTACTATAGTAACGATTCCGTTCCATCGTTGGGTTTTAACAAAGTTTAGATTTAACCAGTTACATAGATTATTTACTGATTGTAAAACATGGTGTAACCCAATAGATGCCCCCCCTTGCAGGTGTGATGGTTTTTCACTGCAGGACACCTTGTAAAGGTTACCCAGAAGAAAGTTTATTGTTCCTTTGTTAAAGGAAAAGGGATTCCTGCAAGTTAAACCAGCGCTACTTTATTTGCAGCTATTGGAATCCCCAGTAATTATGTTTGGAGTGCCAAATTTCTATTCGTTGTAAAAAATTGAACATGAGAGAATAACTGACATTGTTTGTGTACATTTACCACATCAAATGAAATATGTTTTTTTTAAAGAAAAACAAAAATTGCACATGTATATATATTTTTTTAAAACTTTTTATGTGTATTAATGTAATTTTGAGAAAACAAAAGGGTGTGTGGAGGGTCAAGGGGAATATTTAATGACCTTACTGCTCAATCCCCTGTACCAAGATAGAAAACACACAAAAGAGCAGACAAGGTCCAGAAACGGTGTGTAACTGCAATGGCGGCCGTGAGGCACAGGTGATGAGTGCATGGGACGAAGGGTTGTGAAAATTTTTTGAGACTATTAGTCACAAAAAGGCTAAAGTGATTCTCATCAGACCACCCATGTGGTGGAATTTACGTCATCTGGGAATCACTGATCTTCCCATCCCAAGTGCGACCATATAGTGTCGATATGGGAAGAGTTGACAAGGACATAGTCTTTGTTGTGACATCCTGAAGTGATGTGAATGAAAAAAGTGCAGTGCTCAAAGAATATATGATGTAAAATTGACTACTAGGACTCTGAAAAATGTTCTAATAGAAGTCCGAGTGTCAAAGATTAAAAACACGCCGAGTAGTAAGACTACTCAATGGCGCAATGCAGTACGGTCGACATGTTTCAGCTGTAAGAGCATTTAGCCCAGCTTTCTTCAGGATCTTTAACCAAAAAATGCTACTGCAACTACATATGATATGTTTTGAGTGAAAGATAATCAGAATGTACTAATGCAAAGTTACATAAATACCAGGACCATATATACTTAAAGGTCCACTGGAGGAAAAGAAGAGTATCTTCTTCCTATTGACAGAAAAAAACATAAAAGCAGTATGTCAGACAACACGAAGTATCATGCACACACTCACCGTACACACACATAGACCATGCAGACACACCTACAGTAATGATTTACATTCTGCATTTCAAAAAAACATATTAGTTTGATCACTTAGAGGCATTTCCTCTCTGTGATACTCACCCAGCTTTGTGTGGGTGATAGCCTCACCTCACCCGGCAACCGCTCGGGAGTATGAGGCCCCGCTCTATAGTGTAGAAATAAAAGACACAATAAGCACACAGCTTTACAGTGTCTAACCCAATGGTTCTACACAATAACCCAACAAACGTGTGATAGTAAACCAAAACGTCACACCCATCACTAACCACCACAAAGATTATTTCGGGGTACATAGAAGACGTGGATAGTGCGATACTACACATCACTTAGTTCACTGATGTAGGAGTGTATCTCTATGTAACTCCTTGAAAAGAATAATACTGTATACCGTAACCCAATACTGAAGTATTTAAAACAACCTGTTGGGGACTCCACCAATTTATACTTGAGTAGGGTTTTTTTCGAAAAAGCCCCTGAGTGGCTATCCAGGCCATCCTTGTCCATGGGCTACTAACCTCTTATAGATATATCAAGTAAGGGTAGAATACCTCGACCCTAAATCAGAGGCCATGCCAAGTTCTACTAAACTGGCTCGAATAGTGGAAAATAAATATTCAAGCGTCTCAAAGAGGACTGTGCTCAACTCGAGTGCGAGCAGTCCATCACTCACCTATCCGTCGGTGCCTGCGCTGCAAAAACGAGCGGAAGTGGAGGTGGAAAGGGGGGACGCCCTTCCTCCTTATAAACCTCCCGTTGGTTTGGTCATAAGTGCCATATAGAATCTAAATCAAGCATGATCGCGGCAGCTCGCGTCCAGGAAGCCGCTACTATTCGCGCATGCGTGGAGGCTATGGACCAATGCTCTCTAACGCATGCGCTGAACTCGCGCCAAACACGGAAATGAATATCCCCGGTAAGAGCAAATTGGGCAGTTAGAGCTCCCGTGAGGGCCGAGCCAATAGATTATGTAGCGTTGATTAATGGGAGCAGAGGGATCCCGATAGTTTAACAAAACGGGAGGAAAGCTTTTTCAGAACAACAGACCGGCAATTGTCATCCAGCTGTGCTCCCGTCATGTAAAATAATAACTGGTGAAATGGAGAGTGTTCCTCCGTTATTACCAGAGAGTGTAGTTTTAATTCATAATTTAGGAAACAGCAATCCCAAGTATAGAATTTCTATCAACAAGGGAATTGAGGTGTAAGATGTACAATGGGACATACTTATAAAATGATACTCAGGCTCACTGGTTCTATAGGTGAGAAAAGGACAGTGTCTGGGGCAGAATTCAAAAACCTTTTATTTGTACATGCCATCATAGATCATGGTATAGTTACGGAATGGCAAGATCCCAAAAGGGGTGATTATTACTTCACAGTTATCGAAGAAGATGTTATAATCCTAGAGTGGCAGTGAGGGTGGACAAAGAGGCAACACACACAAATAAGTTGGGTGAGCTATAGGGTGTAAATAACGTTTACACCCTTATTTAAATGACCCGCAACTGACAAGTTGCACTTAATACTGAGAAAACAAAAGGGTGTGTGGAGGGTCAAGGGGAATATTTAATGACCTTACTGCTCAATCCCCTGTACCAAGATAGAAAACACACAAAAGAGCAGACAAGGTCCAGAAACGGTGTGTAACTGCAATGGCGGCCGTGAGGCACAGGTGATGAGTGCATGGGACGAAGGGTTGTGAACATTTTTTGAGACTATTAGTCACAAAAAGGCTAAAGTGATTCTCATCAGACCACCCATGTGGTGGAATTTACGTCATCTGGGAATCACTGATCTTCCCATCCCAAGTGCGACACTATATGGTCGCACTTGGGATGGGAAGATCAGTGCGTTAGCGCTCTCGGAAGTGCTCCGGACCGCGAACCGGAAGCGATCCGGGGCGCGGCGCGCTGCGCGTAACGTGAGCGGAACAGGTCATGTGACTTGTTTATAAAACTTTTCATTGGTTCATTTCACTTTTGGTTTCCTAATGATGTAAGACTAGGTCATGTGACCTAAAAATAACACTTTTCATTGGTTTAGAACTATTTTTTTTCCCAAATGATGATTTTTTCTCACTCTGACTTTCAACTTTGAGAAAGGAAGACCTATTTTGCTCTGTTTAAAAAATGGCTTCAGTAGTAGCTTCAGCTGGTGCACCCCCACCACTACCACCACCATCTCCTCATAGGAGGAGAGGACCACCTCCACAGTTCCTTGGAAACCCAGAGGAGGAAGAGGATCCAGAAGAGGGAGAGGAAGAAGAGGCACCACGATTTGTCAAAGAGTTACCCCGGGTATCTCATCACAAAAATAGTTTTATCTGGCAGTTTTTTTCTATTCCACCAGGAGAGAAAAAAGTTAATGCACGGTATGCCAAGATAAATTATCCAGGGGCACTGAAAAAAAGTACAGCTATGGAAACTACACGATGCACCGACATATGCAGAGGTGGCATCCATTAAATTATAGCCGGGCAGAGATGCGTGACCTACAAGAGAACCCCCCAACTTCGGTGGCCAGAACATCTGCTGATATTTCTCTCACAGTTGCCGAGGCAAGCGAAACAGTGCCAAATATTCAAAAAAAATGTGTCCATATGAAGCTTACTTGCTTATATTGTGGCACTTTAATTTCATGCGCAAATATGAGTGTGAAATTAATTAATTTAGTATTTGAGAAACACCGATGCTCTAAACGCCCCAAGCAATAATTTTTTTTTTTGCTCCTGTTGAGCCCTTTTCAATGCCTCTTTTTGTTCTTTCCCTTTGAAAAAAAACAAAAAAAACAAAAAAGTGTTCAAAAAATACAAAAAAAACAAATAATGTTCAAAAAAGAAAAAAAATATATAAAACAACAAAAACATAAAAAAAAGTTCTTTTCAGAACTACCTCTCCTTTTTACAAAAATTTCTAGAAAGTGTAACACTCTGGCAAGCTGTTTTTTTTAGTTCGCTTTCCGGTTCGCTCGCCGGTTCGCGAACCGGGAGCTAACCCCAATTAAAAAAAAAAAAAAATAAAGGAGTAAGTACAAGGGAAGAAAACAGAGAGTAATGTTAAAAGAAAGACAGCTATAGGGACTAAACCAGAAATGGTGTTTAATAGATTTATTTACCTAAGAAAAGGAGGAAGAGGATATAATTGTGGAAACAAAATACATAAGGAAGTGAAAGAATCAAGCATTGAAAATGCAATAGGTTTCACAATAGAAGAGTTTGTTCTTTTGGTTTTGCAAATGGATGAGTGGCGTTGTGTGGATGAGAGGCATTGCGTGGATAATTGGCGTTGTGAGGATTATTGGTGTTGCGTGGATGAGTGGCATTGCGTGGATTAGTGGCATTGCGTGGATGAATTGCGTGTGTGAATGGCGTAGTGTGTGTGAGTGACGTTGTGTGTGTGACTGGCGTTGTGTGTGTGAGTGGCGTTGCGTGTGTGAATGGCGTTGCGTGTGTGAATGGCGTTGCGTGTGTGAGTGACGTTACTGTGAGGGGGGGAGGAGAAATGCACACGGCAGACAGGGGAGGGGACGGAGCGGGGACAGTAGAATGAGGATGTAAAGCAGCCGGGGCGTTTATAGTGAAGCTAAACTTCACTTCAAAAGTGTGGGAGGAGTACGCCTGAGGAAACAGACGGCGATTTGGTAATGTGCACACGCATTTTAGGTCAATGCACTTGTGTATTGAACCAAAACCCACGGGCACAGCTCCAAATTTGCACATTTAAATAATCTTTGTTTAAAGCTCTATAGTCTGAAGCCCTATAGTAGGTGAATGTGATTGAAATGTAACGAAAAGAGTAGAAAACATTTACCCTATAATTCTTGTTAACTTTTTCAATTCTTTTTTCATACTTTCAATTTGTGAAAGAGAGAACAAACATTTCAAAAATATTAAAACATGTATTTAAAAATTAGAAAAGACAAGGGAAAAGGTTCAAGAACAAACAGTTTTTCAACAACTTTGACATTTACAGAAGCCTCTGCTTCTCTACGTCCCCTACACAGTCGTGAAGATATATATTTTAAACAAACAGTATCTTGATGCTGATGAAGTGAGGCCTATTTTGGAACATGGTGCATCTTTTGCACTGCTGATGTCTCACAATAGTGATGCAATGGCAGCGCAAAAGAGATGTAAAGCCATCATAAAATTGTCTCTAACATTTTAAATGATTGTTTCAGGATGCAAATAAGATGTGTCCTTTCCAGAGGTTTGTTTGAGGTGAGGCCTATTCAGGTTTAAAAAAAAAACAGTACCCAGAAGTGCAGCACTGTATGCATTAACTTTGACACTTACAGAAGCCTCAGTTTCTCCATATCTACCTCACATTTCTAAATGTATATCATAAGTACAAAAAGTAGAGAATTAATTATACATGTTAAATGGTTTATTTTTGCTGTTCTCAGAATGTATTAAATTTCACTAGAATCAGTGACTTGAAGGTATTCATCATGTAACAGCGGGGAAAAAAAACACAATCAAAATGATTGTGTTTAAAAAACCCATACAACATAAGAAATCCTAATTCAAAACTCCTTAAAATTAACTTACTTTCCATGACGTCGAAGGATGTCCTATGAATAGCTTACACTCTGTTGTGCTATTAATATTTTCAGCCCGCCACTTTCTGAAAGAAAACCTCCATCGTTTTGAAAAATATGTTACATACGATAAAAGACTTCTCACATTCTACCACATGTTTCCACATGGCCAAATCATGTTAGAGCGATTTACAACTCTTGGAATTCTTGTAAGCAAATCCCGTCATTTTCTATTTTCGCAACTTTCAGAAAGAAAACGTTTAAGATTACTTTCACAATCCTGGACTACTAATATCTTACTCTTCTTGCTCACTCATGTTCTACTTTTCCTATCACACTGATACTGCTTACTATGAAGCAGACTTACTTGCATCAGGTTTATGTAGTTGGATATTTAAAATGATATTATAATCAAAATTTTGGACCAATAATCTAGACAACATTGCAGACTTACATTCCCTCTACTCCATGAACCTCTTGAAATTCCTCAGAGCACATCCCGAGATTCTTTCCCTAAAATTTTGGTTTTAAAAACACCAGGTAAGAATTTTTAAGGTCATACGGCAATTTTTTTTTTAAAGTTATAACAGAATCGTTGCAGAATGACCAGCCGTTTCTAGACTTTAAATAAGCTGTGTAATGTCCTGATGTTGTTGAAGGACCGTCATGATAGATAATTGCTGCAGTTACAAAAGTCCTTCCTGATATTGACAACTGCGAAGCAACAACATTTTTTATTAAAGTTGTCAATTTTGTTCCATCAGGCCTACATCGTTGGAACATTAAAATGACATACTGGCCATATCTTCGTATAAATAATGTTGACATCATCTCAGATTTACATTGGCTACACTCCATGTTGTGATCAGCTGCTTTTACTAGCTTATTAAAGGACACTGATTTACTGTCTGGCAAAGTTAAATATATAAATCTTTCTGAGTCTACACTAGTAGTACTTGATACCCTACAGTTCTCGCAGTCATGCTGCCATTGATAAGAAAGCCCAAACAGGTGATCTACATCTACACCCTCATCTTGCAAAATCATCAAGCATATACATTAAAAACTCCTGACAATCCTGCTGATTATTTTCAGAAAAGTCTGTTTGACCTGAACATTCGTCTAACAGATAACGAACTTCAGACTCACTTTCTACTTTTGTTCTATCGGTGCTACATTTCTCTAACACAGAATTCAACAAATAGCATAAACTTTGTTCCGAATTGATCACAATCTGTTCTTTTAAAGTATCTAGTGAAAAGACAACATTAACAACTACATTAGCATAGCAGTTGGCACCAGAACTGTTTTCAAATTGAAAACCGACAACATCTTCAACAGAATCCATTTTCTTTCTGCTTACAATTTTCGGTTCATCGACTTTTGGGCTTTTTGCTACAACCTCCCTACAATTACTGATATTTCTTCGTTTCCGGCCTACCACACGTTTCTCAAACAAAGGATTTTGAGGCAAATGTGGCGCATACTCTCTTCTTAACCTATTGTTTTCCTTAACACAATCTAGATCCGCACAAATGTTTGTGACATCACAGTCAATCAAGTACAATCCCGATAAAGTTCTAACTCGTGACAATGCCACATATGCCATACCCTCCTTGAACACAGAACTGCCAATATTCACCAATGCACTGTCTACACTTAAACCTTGCGATTTATGGATTGTCACCGCATATGCCAAGCAAACAGGAAACTGCTTACGGCGAACATATAAGTCTTTAACAAGCAAAAACCTAGCAGAGCAACAACCAATTAGCTGTACTTCCTCAATGCCATCAAATTTAATTTTTAAAAATTCAATTCCATCTCTACTTCTGTATTTCTCAAAATCAACAACATTACCCATTGATCCATTTACCAGACCTCTTTCAACATGTAAATTCCTTCTCAAAATGATTCGGCAATTTAAACACACATTCAAAGTCTTTTCAAAACCCGCTGTTTTAGTTATTGTCTTCTCTAATGAATCCAATTTTGATTTCAAATTCTCAGACAAAATAATTGTTGATCCCATATGCTCTATTCTGTCAATAGCTTCCAGTTTCACAATCTCTTGCTTTTCTAAATGCAACATTTTGTTGTTGAAGATGGCACATTCTGCAAGAGTTGGCATCAAACATATTCCGGATTTCTTCTCAGTAATTTTCTGAAAAATATTCTCAGGCACAACGTCTTGTTCTGGATATAAATTTGACAGTAATCGTGCATGTAAAGCTTCTTTCCCATGCTCGGTCACTTTTCCAATTCTAATATCTTGTAGAATATTCTTGTAATCTTCATCCTTTGCCTGACGAATATTTTCATGCAGTTCAGCATAATTGAAGTTTAACCATATATTGACGTTGCCAATGCTCCCTAGGCACTTCCTGGTATCTTCATGCGTGAGTATTTTGAACACAGGTTGTCCTTTTACTGGTGTCAGCTGCAGAAGATCTCCAAAAACAATGATGTGTTTGCCACCAAATAACACATCATACTCAGTTTTAAGAACTTCTTGCATTCTCAAATGCACAAAGGCAAGCATGACATTGGAAACCATGCTTACTTCATCAATGATAAGAAGTTTCATTTTCCTCAAGATTCTTGAAACTTCACAACAAGCATCTCCAGATAACTTGTGGTATTGTAATTTGTTGTCATGCTCCACTGGCAGCATCAGTAGACGATGCAAAGTAATACCTTTAATGTTATGTGCTGCCAGTCCAGTTGGAGCGGTAACAACACAAGACAGCGATGACTCAGTCCTTTCCTGCAAATAACAAGAAATTGCTTTAATGAGGAAACTTTTTCCAGTTCCCGCTTCTCCACTCACGTACAGTCGGACAGGCTTCATCGACGTACATGAGCACTCTTTCTTCTCATGACTTAATCCATGATCATTTTGCTTGGTAACTTCGTCATATATTTTCCTCTGCTCAACGTTGAGTTGTTTTTCCAAGTCTTCTAAGTTAACCGCATCCTCCTGAGCATGTGCCATGGCTCTTTCCACTTCATTCATAGCAGTGGCAGCTTCATTTACTGTCTCTGGCAATCTCGGCTGCAATCGTTGCTTCCTGCTCAATTTCCAAAGTCAACATTTCTTGATATTTGGGAAAAGCAGGACATTCTATGGTCTCCTTGGCGGCAGTGAAAGAGTCTTCGTAACAGAGGAAATCTCCAAGCAGTTCCTCTTCTGCACGCCAAGGCTTGAAAAGTTGCAAAAGTGCTAAATAGAAAAACTCATTTTTTTCTGGAGATTCGCCACTCAATTTTCGATGGTTTACCAATTGGCATTTTCTTTGCTTGACCAGACATCCCTCACTTCCAATTACAGCATACACTCCTTTCTCAATATCTTCTTTGATGTTCCTCTTGAATATGTAATTTTGTAGAACCTCATACAAACAAACATTCTCAAGGTGACTGCTTCGATTTGGATAATATGTATCCAACATGTTGGTCTTCAAAATGTCGGTACTGTTTGGCTCCTTTTCCGCCAAATACTCAATTTCCCGCACAGGTTTCAGAACTCGATTACGCGTTGCAGCAAGACCAAGACTCGCCCAAACAATACTCCTGGATTTGGCATAAAGACTTGCTGAAGACAACCGGTCAGAACATTCGTAAGCTCCAATTTCTCGATGCGACAACATCTTCAGACTGAAACTGTACAACTTCTTACTGAGGCTCTTTTCATGGGAAATGTCCTCCCACATATCCTTCAATTCTGTCTTTTCTTTTTTGGTGATGTAAGATGTCACATACCGAGCCACAGCCATACAGTTGTCAGCCACAAACTGTATATCCATGTTAGCATTCCACATGGACAAAATCACTGGGTTGTAGTCGTTGATGTACTTGGACTCTTCGTTCCTTTTCAAATTGTATGTATTTTTGGGTGATTTCCTCGTCACATTATGTCGCAGAGAAGACATCAAGCTGTTCACTCTTCCTTTAGAAATCACCGGTCGTGGAAAGTTGAAACGACATTTGGTGTAGAACTTGTCCTTGTTTCTGAATTTACGACGACAGTACTTTCCACAACGATGGCTTTGGAAACGTACAACTTGTTCTCTTAGGCTTTTCTTCTCTGTTGCATTTGGAACAGCACACGTAGAATACTGTTCTATGAAACTCATCACTAAGTCATCCGGTTCTGTTCCAAATTTAGGTGCATCCTTGATCCACAGCAGCATATGTATATGAGGAGCACCTCTTGCTTGGTACTCCTTTCTCCAGAAGAAATCCAACACCTCTCCAAGAGGTGGATTCTTCTTATTCATGATGAAAGACATCATAGCTTCAAATCTATGATTGAAGTACCTGCATACATTCACTGGATCCAAAGAACACAGTTCTCCGGGTGTCTTGAATTCAATGTTTTCAATGTTTCCATTTGCCTCTCGTAGAAATTCAAGTAAGTCTTCCCAGCCATACTCGGCACAGCTCAGAGTGAGGAACCATGTTGGAGTTCCTAAGTTCCTCAGCATACATTTTAAATCACCACGACGACGGTACCAGTACTCATTAGTACCACGCTGACACGCCATGAGAATAATTAGGTGAGAATCCAAAATACTGTCTTGGACATTGACTTTATGCATAAAGTCACTTGCCGAGATGTTTCGCATCTGTATACCACTTTTCAAGATGTGGTTCTTTGCATATGATAGTCCAGACAGATCGCTTTCAAACAGGAGATGAAACAAATAGGGAATGCATTGTCGAAACCTAGGATCCTCTGCATACAATCGTAAAGTCCGATATTCAGAAGCAGGAATTTGATGAGGTCGCTCATCATATCTTCCTCCTTGACCTGTTGGAAATAGCTGTGGGAAACACAGAGCTTCCAAACTTTCCTCCCAAACACTAATGGGACTCCCTTTGGCTTGTTTCATTTGAAACAACTCAATAGCATTCCCCATGACTTCCTTGGAATGCAAAGGATGAACACTATAATGTTCATATATTTCTTCACTTTTAGAGACTTCTACTTTCTCAATTTGGCCAGCACACAAATCGCTATCCTCATCACTTACTTCCTCTTCTGCAACATATACATTCTTATAGTACTTATTATTTTTTTTCAATTACAATGTTGCCTTTTTGACTTTCCTAACATCCACTAAATCTTGCCATATTTTCTTATTCTTTGTCGGAACCCCATTAACTAAGATAACCAGAGGTTCCTCATCCACTTTTTCTACTCCAATTGTGTTAATGTTTTTGTTCAAATCTAGAGGCAAATAAACAACTCTTCCCTTTAATCCTCTCTGTAAATCTGATGGAGGCAACTTCCCTGTCTTTGGCTCCATTCTTACAATAGCCTGAAAGGGATGGATACTTTGAATCAAAATAGATTCATAAGTATTTAAATCCTTCAATTCAGAAGGAATCTCAACCAATTCCAGATTATTATGAACCGCCCTAGCAGGCATCTGGTTTTGGTTTAATTTGTTACAACAATAAGTACACACACGTTGATCCGATCCCAAATCAAAACAATTTTCTACCATCAAGTATGTTGCAAAATCCTTCCATTCACTACTATTTTCCATTTCACTTTTTGCATATAAATTCACTAACTTAATCTGATTCTTATAATAAGTGCGTCGACAACACACACAAGTGAAATTAGGCCTCTCACTTGATTTCACCTGAAACGTGGCAATTTCCTTCTGAAAATTTTCTGTACTGGAAACCTGTACATTATTTTCAACATTACCCTCTACTTCTGGGTCAATTTGAACATTCTCATCTTTACTTCCAAAGTAACAAAACTCAATTTCTTCACAAATATTCTTGACATCTATTTCAGAACCATGCAAAAGAGCACCGCATAATTGTTTAAGCATAATTGCTGGACTCTTAGCATAATACAACATTCTCACTAATTTCCTCACTTTATTATGATGCACTGCTAGCATCCTGAAATGATGAAAAACACTCTGGCATACTCTCCTGGAAAGACAAGCCAGTGAATGACCATGCAAACCAGTCGCTTCTCTCACTCTGCAAGGATCTAATTCTTGCAACAACTTAATTTTCTGCTTCAAACTTTTCTTATTAAATGTCCGTACAAAATCAAAAAGCAAATTTATGGAATCCTGTCGCACACTGCAAATAGAACTACACTTCCAAATGTACACAGGACCCTTAGGACGTCTTCCTAAAACCTCATTACCTAACACCTCTTCTGTCTCTGTTGTCACAAGTTTTTCTTTTTCAACTGGACAACCATCTTTCACTTCATAAGCTCGACCACTGTTGTCAACCGCAAGCACCAAATCATTATCCTGAAAATAACTCTCCTCATTAAAAAATGCCTCACAACTTGAACTATGCATCCATTCTCCGGAAAAAACTTCACAAAAAATTACTTCGATTAACTACTCTCTTCCATCTACTATTTGATTTGAAATCAGAAATTACCTTGTTTAGTTTCCTAATTCTATTGATTACCAAAATAAATAACTTTCGCTTAATTTCAAAAGCCTGATCACTAATTTTCTCTACATTTTTCTTTTTCTTATAAAATGCCACTTTCTGTTCGCCTTTCTTAATATTTTTTAACAAATTAACTATTATCCTGTTGCGGATCATTCGTTTTCGAATGTCCCTAAACTGTTGTTTCCTTCTACTATCATGCACAGAGTTATCTCTTGCTCTAGCAGTAACATTTTTGATTGGTCTTTCCTTTCCGTTTAAATTGCTTCTCTTTTTCTGGACTGAAACATTTTCTGGAGAAATACTTTTTTTACTACAAATATTTCTTATGAATGATTTCGTGGTCTTACCCGGAGCTTTCTTGGTGATTTGACAAGTTTTTTTTGGAGAGGACTGCTGCAGTAATAGATGAACCTGCTGTCTTAGACGTTTTCTAGCCTTTCTAATTCGATTCTTAGTTGGCATTTTCAAATTTTGAAATGATCTGCAGTTGAATCTGAGGTAAAATATAATAAAAAATGTTATTAACCACTATTACCAAACAGTAAATGAATAACAGTCATTAAAAACTTAACACCCTACTTATTATTTAACATAGCAAATCTTTTGCACCACCACTGCGTCACAAAAGTGACGCACAGTGGTACAAAACAGGCATACACCTATCATAAATCTCTCCCTAACATTTTAAATGATTGATTCAGGATGACGATAAGGTGTGGCCTATCCAGAGGTTTGTTTGAGGTGAGGCCTACTCACGGTTGCAGATGAGATTTTCGCTTGTTGAAGAATACAAAGGAGATAATACATGTGAAGGCCTACCAATGAAGTAAGTCATGTCCACTTCACTCTTGAACAAAGGGCAGACCTCTTTTGTGTCCGTGGACAGACCTAAACTTCATCTGCACAATGTCATTCATAAACTTAGGAAACACTAGTGATGTAATTGAAAAATGTGGAGTTTCTTTTCCTCATTTCACAATTACATCACCTGTGTTTCCTCATTGACTTAAAATGTCCTTAAGACACATGAAAGCGTTTTTTGATTGCCTTTGCACCATTTTTGGGTCATTTTTAACATGGCTATGTAACTCCCATAATCAAAATCTAAATTTGCCAAGCACAGGTGGGAGCATATTTACAAGAAACTTGCCCCATGGAGAAAGCTCTTCAATATAAATGAGAAAAATAACATCATAGACACTCAAATGCCTTATAAATATGCCCCAAACAACCTATGAAGCTCTAGCAGTACATATCCAGAAATGTAATTGATTTCAAAAAACGTTTTTAAACACAACATATAAATCAATTGTATACCTACATTCAAGAGGAAATGACTTAAAATGTCCTTAAGACACATGAAAGCGTTTTTTGGTTGCCCTTGCATCATTTTTGGGTCATTTTTAACATGGCTATGTAACTCCCATAATCAGAATCTAAATTTGCCAAGCACAGGTGGGAGCATATTTACAAGAAACTTGCCCCATGGAGAAAGCTCTTCAATTAAAATGGGAAAAATAACATCATAGACACTCAAATGCCTTATAAATATGCCCCAAACAACCTATGAAGCTCTAGCAGTACATATCCAGAAATGTAATTGATTTCAACAAACGTTTTTAAACACAACATATAAATCAATTGTATACCTACATTCAAGAGGAAATGACTTAAAATGTCCTTAAGACACATGAAAGCGTTTTTTGATTGCCCTTGCACCATTTTTGGGTCATTTTTTACATGGCTATGTAACTCCAAGAATCAAAATCTAAATTTGCCAAGCACAGGTGGGAGCATATTTACAAGAAACTTGCCCCATGGAGAAAGCTCTTCAATTTAAATGGGAAAAATAACATCATAGACACTCAAATGCCTTATAAATATGGCTCAAACAACCTATGAAGCTCTAGCAGTACATATCCAGAAATGTAATTGATTTCAAAAAACGTTTTTAAACACAACATATCTGTTTCAGCTTACATGAGAGACCATGGAATGGGCTCCATGTACAACAATAACTTGCGTTACTGCATGCAAGATTTCTACACAGAATGTGCAATTACAATTTCTCAAAGAAACAAAATCTATTTGTATATCACTTGAGACAAAGCAACATTTTAAAAACACAGCTTTCTTCATCATTTTCTCCTTAAATCATACTATTCTCTATCTAAATTAAATAAATCTTTTCTCACCTTAGCAAATACTTTTTGAGTTTCAAAACAGTCCCAGAAATACACCAAATTGTCTTCAGCAGAACAAAGAGTATGCACTCCAGAGGCTGCAGCTATAGAAAGCACAGAAATGCTGATATTCATTACACATATCTCTCATGTTAGCCAATCAAAACTCTTCCCTCACTTTTTTCAAATCAAAACCCTTCCCCCCTCTGCCCTCTCTGCCTTTTTTTGCATAGCAACCACCTCCTGAAAGACCTCTGATGTTTGCAAGTTCACACAACAATGTTTCAATTGAACTCTGAACTCTCAGTGCACCTGCGTATCCAGTGCAATCTTTCATTAAATGTTTTTTCCTTGACCATTCAAATTACATCTTTCAAAGAACACATCCTTGCACCCTAACTTTCTGTTTTCAGAAATAGAAATCCACCAATCACTGCTAATGAATCATTAGCACTGAAACTCCACAGTTTTTTTTCTTTACAAACTCCTACTGTTTCAACTGCCCTTTCATTACCACACTTCATCTAACTGCAGCACAACCTTCTCTATCCATGTTTTATGTCTGGATTGTTGGACATAGTTACATCTACTGGGCTCAAAGGTATGCTGAGAACAGAAATTTACCTAACCTCAATTTACAAGATGTGGAAATTAAGTGGTTGGGCCAAAGAGGATTAAAATGTCACCAATTGATACCATTGGTGAAAACCTTTATGCATTTGCCAAAACCTGACCTGTTAATTGTGCACTGTGGAGGTAATGATTTGGGCACTTTGACTGGAGTAGGTCTGGAAATGCTTCTAAAGGACACCTTTGAGCAATTAATGGCACTTTTTCCTCAAACTGCCTTGGTATATTCAAATATATGCCAAAGACAGAAATGGAGGTGGTCGAACCAATTTTGTCCACAAATTGAGAAGTCGAGGAAACATGTAAACAAATCTGTTTCAGCTTATATGAGAGACCATGGAATGGGCTCCATGTACAACAATAACTTGCGTTACTGCATGCAAGATATCTACAGAGGAGATGGAGTTCACTTCCCAGATGAGGGCAACGGAATTTTCATTCTGAATTTAAGACTGTGCATTGGTACCTACTTATAAGTACCTAAATGTACCAGAATCCCAAAAGCTCTTCTCAGAGCTACCCTACATCTGATCACTCACAATTATTATTTTTTTCTAACTTTTTTCACTAATTTTCAACAAAATACGCTCCCCGGAGCGCTATCCGGTACGCGAACCGAAAGCTAACCTCGCGGAATTTCATAAAAAAATGTTTTTTTTCGCACATATAAGCCTCCTCAGCCACCCTCAGAAAACCTAGGGGGTCAAGATAAGTCTACCGTGCCCCATTCTACCCATTCTGAACATTATTTGCCCTCCATCTTGTATCTTAATTCGACCGAAACACAAAATGGTGGACTCCCGTAACGCTGCTGGTTCGCGAACCGGGACGCTTCCCGGGAAGCGGTCCAATAAAAAAGGTGGGAAAGTAATTTACAGAAAAACGACTGGAGACACTCTCACCAAATATAGATTAGCTCATACTACATACCAATCCCTTTCATTTTCACAAATTTGATTGAAATTCCATTTAGCCATTTAGCCTGTAGACCTCTCTAAATACCATGAGGTAAATTACTTCACAAAACACATCTGAAGTGTTGGAATTGACAACCAATGAAAATGTTACTTTCATTTTCTACTTTTATTACCTGACATATGATTGGTTATATACCTGAATATATATAAAGGAAGAGAAGGAAACACAGCCATTTTGACTACTACTTCTTGTTGTACATTTCAATTGGATTTTCACTAATCACTTCAACTTCTTTGTAAAGGTAAGTTGTTATTTTTAAAACTGAAGTATATTGTGCACTATAAGTTAATATGGTAAACTTTTTCTGATAGTTATATACTATCCCTCTGTAGTAGTTATAGATTTAGATAGACTTCTCTGTTATAGTTATGGATGGAGTTAGGCTTCTCTTGTATAATTATGAATATACTTACGTTAAATCACATACACTTTTTTATATTCCTACTTCCACTCTGATACTATACACTGCCCAAAGATAAATTCACTGATAAAAACTGCCTATCTAAAATTAATACCAACAGTGCCCTATCTCTACTAATATATATTTTTTTTATCCAAATTTCAGGCAAAATGGAAGGCGAACACAAAGTTGAATTTCAAATTGTCCTGCAAGAGAGCAGCCAAGAAATAATTGATCCAAATTATATTGAATTTATGGATGAAACTTGGGACGAAGAACTACTGCAATGTGTGCAAGCAGTAGATGACCTCCTTCAAAATGAGGACATTTTACACCCTCAGAGATTACAAACTATGTTCAATGAAAATAATGACATTTCAGACAATGAAATGTTAGAAAGTTTATTAAATTATGAAACACAATCACAATAATAAATAATTGCTTAAAAAATAAAGAAATTAAAAAAATAATCAACAAAACCAACAATCAATTAACATACAGTATTTGAAAAGTCTATCATTCTTTTTTCCTCATAGTACGCTCCCCAGAACGCTTCCCGGTTCGCGAACCGGGAGCTTCCCACGCAAAAAAAAAAAATATTTTTTTTTTTTGCCCTGCCGGGCCCTTTTAAAACCTCCACATAAAACCTAGGGGGTCAAGGACGATCTACTATGCCCCCTTATGGTAATTTCCCCCTTTGTTTTGGCCTCCTCTTGTCTCTCGATCCTACCGAGAGACAAGATGGTGGCCATTCCGGACTGTTTAGAATGTTGACAGACACCGAACAGCCAATCAGCTTCGCTTCGCAAAGTTCCGTTACGCGAAAAGTACGCGAACCGGAGCGCTACCCGGAGCGCTGTCACAGATATATATCTTTTTTGAACATTAATTTCTCAAAATCCACTGGAGCATATATATTGAGACCCAGCAAAGGCACATCGGGCTACCAGTCCCTACAATTCTGCAAAGTTTCGTGCAAATCCATTCAGCCGTTCGAGCTAAAAGTGAGGCCAACCGCCCTATGGAAATTAACATGGGAAAAACGCGTTTTGGGACCCCCCTTTTTTCTCGGCCCCCCCTTGACGAAACCCCCCCAAATTTTCAGGGGCTGCTCAGAAACAAAATGTGCCATTTTCCTGAAAATTTCAGCCGATTCCATCCACAAACGCCAAAGTTATTAGACATAGAATTTTCAAAAATCCCATAGGGAAAAAATCCTAACTATATATACCTACTGGCGACCGCCAGTAGGTAATATATATATATATATATATATATATATATATATATATATATATATATATATATATTCACTGAAAAAAACATAGGTTTCAGGCATGTTTTAGTTAGGAATTAGCATTTAAAAAACCTTAGAAATTCACTGAAAAAACCATAGGTTTCAGGGCGTTATAGTTAGTTGGACACTTTACTCGTACAAAACAATTGAAATTCCCCCTTTATAGGTAGTTCAGCTAACTATAACTCGCGCGCCCGCAATGCACTGCTGATGACGTCACATATTACATCACTCATGACATGGTCAGTGACATCACTCATGACATCTGAAATGACATCACTGATGACATCATCCAGTGAATGTCTGTTTTTCTGAAAATTAAATAGGTTTTATATATGTATATCTCAAGGTCGATGGAGGAATAAAGGGGTATATAAGTGTCTAAATGGATGGGTTTTTTGTGTGTAAAATTGATTGTATAATGGACTGATTAAGTGTATCTTCATGAATACGTGGGTTAGTGAGTAATGTTTAAATATGTAAATATCGGTATCAGTCTCTCACTTTGTGTATAAGTGACTGCATGGGTTGGTGAGTAGGTACATTTTTTTTTTTAATTTGTTTTTATTGCAGATTTAGAAACCATTACATACAATTGCTCAACCAGTACACTCATGGTGTCCCCCCGCATCAATCGTAAGAGTGCAGATCATACACAGCCATTCAGCCCGCATCCCGGAGGCCGGGCGGCACAGCGTCCTAATTAGTAGCAAGACATCATGGTGAGCGTCCCTGAGGGACAACGGTCGAAATCTTTTTACGTATCTGCATTTTACCCCCCCAACCCCTAACCTGTCCCCAACATCAGTCATCCTAGTCTCACATTCCAGTACTACAGAGCCGCTGCTGTCCCGTTCCCCGTTCCCTACGAGGGCCTCATCATGTCCGTCCCATGCGCCCCTGCCGCCTCCCGCTATCCACCCACGCTCCTCAGGCCCCGTAAGCAGTCCCAATCCAGAATCGCTGCCGTAACCAATCTGCCTCCCGGCTCCTAGCCCACCCTTCAACAGCCCCTAAACAACCCCTAGTCCCACCCCCCCAGCAACCGCTAATGGTGTGTGCCGTGTTCCTGACTCTTGTATGGGTCCCGCTACAGATCCGATGATACCTCTGTACTCGTAAGCCTCGCGGTGTCCTCGAGTCCTATCCATTCAGTCCTCATCCTCCACTAATGAATCACGCAGGGCCTGCACTATCAATTCCCATGCACGCGCTGATTCTAAGTTCTTCTCATTATCAAGCTTGACGGCCTGCCTCATTTGGAGCACACTCTCGCACTCGAACCACCTCAGCAAGTCAGTCGTCCACCGCCTCACAGACGGTCCCTCCCTGGACTTCCAGTGCCAGGTAATCTCTCTCTGCGCCAGTATCAGCCCTAGGTCAATAAACTTGCTTGTCACCTTAGTGTGTTTGGTGTGTGGGAACCAGAGCAACAAGCACGCCGCCATATCAAACTCCACCTCCCTGTCGGTCACTGCATTGAGAAGTTCCCCTACCTCCGCCCAGTAAGCCTCCAATTTCGGACAGTCCCAGAACAGGTGATCCATATCCGCCACCGACGCCAAGCACCTCGGACACCGTGCTCCCTGCACCTGAAAGTACCGTCTGATCTTCTCCGGAGTCAAGTAGGCCCTATGTAATACAAAGAAATGCACCTGCTGGAAGCGTGCGTTCCTCGTGCCCTTCCACGTACGCTTAAGAATATGGCTCCACACCGTGTCCGGAATGGGCCTACCTATGCTCGCCTCCCATTTCGCTTTCAGCCCCAGGAGCGGTTCCAGCCCCTCATGCAGCATCCTATTATGGAGGCAGGTCACCGCCTTAAAGGTGCCAGCGGCCATCACTACGTACTGGCATGCCATGGTCGTGTCCGGCTCGATGAGCCCCCCTCTCCAGTGCTTCTGAATGGCCGCCACCACGGCCGCATGTAAGAGGAAGCCCCCCTCTGGCAGCCCAAACTGTTCCTGTAGTACCCCGAAGGGTACCAAGGTCCCATCAACATACAGGTCCCCTACTACTTGCAGCCCCAACTCCTCCCATTCCGACAGTGGGGACCAATCGCCCCCATGTGGCAGTGCTGTCAACATGCCTATCGGTATCTCTGGTGCATACGGTTGAGTCGCCTTCGCCCTCCTCAGACTCCTCTGCCAGCATAACCTGAGCGTCCGCTCCTCCACAGTGAGGCCTCGCAACTCCAGTTTCTGCTGCATAATGATATAGGCCAGTACATGGCGTTGTATCCCCAGCTCTCGGTCGCACTCCGGCCCCCGAAACACCCTAGCCACATGCTGTGTAAGAACCTGAAGCTGCGCCGCCAAGTAATACAACTCAAAGTCAGGGACGGCCATCCCCCCCTCAATCTTGGGGCGAAGCAACGTGTTCAGTGCCACTCTACGGCGGCCATGCCCCCAGAGGAAGTCAATAACCATCGTCCGCAAATCCCTAAAGATCCTCTGAGGAATCCAAATGGGCAGTGTCCGAAAATAATACAGGAGTCGTGGAAGCGCTACCATTTTCAACAGAGCAATCCTACCCAACACCGTCAGGGGAAGGGATGCCCAAAAGGACATACAACCTCTCAGCGCCCGTACGCACCGTCCAATATTGCCCTCTAATAGGTCTGCGGCCTCGTGGTAGATACGGACTCCCAAATAAGTAAAGCAAGATGGCTCCCAGACCACCCCCAAGTCACGTGCGGGGCAGGGCGCATCCGCTCGAAGCGGAAAGACACAGGTCTTCGCCCAGTTAACCCTGAGGCCCGAGAACCGGCCAAACTAAGACAGCATTTCCATCGCCCCTTCCAGAGCCCGTTCCGTGTCCTCCATGTATAGCAGCAGATCATCCGCGTACAGTGAGATGTGGTGCAGCTGCCCACCGCTTGCAATCCCTGCATACCCTTCTCCCGACCTGGCACACACCGCCAAGGGTTCCCTCGCCAGTGCGAACAAAAGAGGGGAAAGGGAGCACCCCTGTCGCGTTCCCCTACCAACTGGATAGGCCGCAGACACCAAATTGCCCAGGCGTACTCGCGCCATTGCCGAGGAATACAGCACCTTCGTCCACCTGCGGAACCCTTCACCAATACCAAACCTCACTAGCACTTCATCCAGATAGACCCATTCCAAACTATCAAAAGCCTTCTCAATGTCTACAGACAACACCGCCTGGGCACCGTCCGTATCCACTGCACCATCCAGTATCCCAACCAGGCGACGAATATTTAACGCCGTGCTCCTCATGGGGATAAACCCCGCCTGGTCCCTGTGCACCAGGCCAGTCATGTGTGGGGCCAACCTGGTGGCCAAGATCCGGCTCAATATCTTGTAGTCCACCGTCAGCATGGACAATGGCCTGTAGGACCTCACATCAGTCGCTTCCCTGCCGGGTTTTAGCAACGGCACTATCAGTGCTTCCCTCATTGATCCGGGCAGACCCCCCAACCTGTAAGCCTCCGTATACACCACCAGCAGTCTGGGCGCCAAACTATCAGCGTACTTCTGATAGAACTCTATCGGCAGACCATCCACACAGGGCGTTTTATTCCGCGCCATGTGCTTAATGGCCGTCCGGATCTCGGCCAGCGTGATAGGCCCACCCAAGTTTTTTGCATCGTCATCGTCACGGACCGGAAGCTGCCTTGACTCCAGATACGCCGCAATTTCGTGGGCCTCTACTCCCAACTGACTCTCGTACAGCTCCGCATAATAGGCCCGAAAGCACTCCAGCACCGCCGATTGGGAATGCACCGTTCCCCCCAGTGCATTCTTGATGCTTAGGACCGGGCAGCCTCTAAGTTCAGGATTAGCAAGCCTGGCCAGGAGCGTACCCACCTTATCCCCTTCGGCATGCGCTCTAATGGCGTATTGTCTGTAGTCATAGCTCCGTAACCGTTCCGTTTCGGTGGCCACCACCTCCTTTGCCTCCAGCAACCGGGCCTGTAAGTCCGGTTGGGTCGGCCTACGCCGCTCCAGTCCCCTCAGTTTCTCCTCCGCACTGGCAAGCGCATTCAGCACCGACAATCGAGCATTCAAAAACCTACCCAAGCATACACCTCTCACCACCACTTTCATCGCATCCCATTCAGTGGACCTACATGTAGCTGTACCCTCATTCTCACTAAAATACTGATCGATGCCCTGTTGGACTGCCTCACTGAACACCGAGTCCTCCAGCGTGTCGGGCCGGAGCCGCCATGTTGGAATCGCGGAACGCTCCCGCTGCCATTGGACATGCACCAACAGAGGATTGTGATCCGAGATGGTTCTGGCCAGATACTCCGTATGAGAGACCAGTGGGGCCAGGGACCCGCTACACAGTACCGAATCAATTCTAACATGTAGAGCATGGAGTGCTGAGAAAAAGGAGTAGTCCCTAGCATCCCTGTGTTGATCCCGCCATACATCCAACAGCCCCCACCTATCTTGCCAATCCTTCCTATGCATGGCTAGCTTGCGTACCGGGGAGTCGACAAGGGGAGGGTGAGATCTGTCTAAGACCACATCCGTGATCGAATTAAAGTCCCCCCCAGTATCACCGGACCCGCTAGGAAGGAGGCCAAGGCCCAGGATAGACCATCGAAAAAGCGGGCCTGATCAACATTTGGAGCATACACACAGCTGAGAACCACATCCCGACCATATAACCTCCCCTCCACCGCCACATATCTGCCCTCAGGATCCACCAATTGATTCAGCACCTGAAACGGTATCCCCGCTCTCACCCATATCAGTACCCCTCTAGCAAACGCTGAGTACGTGGTGCCAAAAACCTGACCCCGCCATCTCTTCTGTAGTGAAACACATTCCTGTTTCGTTAAATGAGTCTCCTGCAACATGGCAACCTGAACCCCCCTCCTTACCAAATACGCATGCACTTTGTGGCGTTTGACCATAGTTCGCAGCCCTCGGACATTCCACGTCAGGCATTTCAAGTTAGGTAACGTCCCCATACCAGCATAAAGCGATCCATTTCAAATGCAGCCAGTCAATACCCACACCATAGCAGTTGCCCCCCCCAAAACAAGCTAGTGAAAAGAAAACTCCCCGAACCCCTCTCCCCAGGACAGAGCCCACAAACCCGGTGTCAGCCCCGATTCAAACCTTAAACCAAACACAGATCCGACTAACCTGTGGTCGCCACCACAGAAGGCCTTAAGGGCCCTGGGGGGTGAGTTATCGCCGACCCCGGCAAGCGGAGCCCGCGCCCCGCGCTCTCTATCCCGCCATGCCAACGCGGCACCCTACCTGGCGACCCACCCAGCTCCAACAGGATGCCGCCCTACCAAAAACCGTGTCTAAGTCCCAATGATGAATCAGCCATGAAAAATCCCATCCGACGTCTGGGGGGTGACCACCGGCCCCTTCGAGCTCTCCGCCTCCGAAAGTTCCTCTCCAGTCCTGCCGCCGTCGTCACCAGAGTCCGTCTCTGCCAGTTCACTCTCCGGCTGCGATCTCGTAATGGCCGCCATCGCTGCAAGCGCCTCTCTCTTGTCTGCAGCCATTTGGGCCTCCCGTTTCTCCCGCTGACGCCTATTGCGGGAGCGGATCCTTTGTGACTGCCGGACCTGAGGCGGTTTAGGCCGATCTCGCCGACTTTTGTGATTCCTGTCCGTGCCAGCTCGGTACGATTCCAACCACAGCCATGCTTCATCCGGGGTCTGAAAAAAGTGCGTGGTCCCATCCAGGATTATCCGCAGCTTGGCCGGGAAGAGCAAGGAGTACTGGATGCCCTCCTCCCTCAGTTCTTTTTTCACTGCCAGAAACGACGCCCTATTCTTCTGGACCGCCTGAGTGTAGTCCGGGAAGATCGTGACCCTGCTGTTTTCCACCTCATATGGGCCCGAAGCCCGAGCTCTCTGGATTAGGAGGTCCCGGTCCTTATAATGAAGGAGCCTCACCACCATCGGTCAGGGGGGGCGACCAAGCGCTGGCGGGCGAGCCGGCACCCTGTGAGCTCGTTCCAGTGTAAAGAAGGAAGTAAGCCCCTCCGGTGCCACCACGGTCCGGAACCATTCCTCCATGTAGGCCACCGCATCCTCCCCCTCAATTCGTTCCGGCAGGCCTACGACCCGCACGTTGTTCCGTCTATTGCGGCTTTCGGCATCCTCCGCTTGCCGTTCCAACATGTCCAGCCGGGTCAGGATGTCCGTAATCTTGTGTTCCGCGGTCACCACCGCCGGTTTCAGGTCCAATAAGAGCTGTTCATGGTCCTTTACCTTATCCGCCAACTTGGCATGATCCGCTCGCAGGAGCCCCAGCCCCGTAGCGACCTGCACAATGTCCTGCTGCAATGCCTCCTTGGTCGAGGTGATAGCATCCAGTATGGCATCCAAGCGCCGATGTAGCCTCTGCTCCTGGTCCATCATCGGCAGGGGGGCCTCGCCAACCTGGGATAGTGCCGCCACATCCTCCTGGCCCTGCTCCATGGTGGTCGCTCCCCCTACAGCCGCCATCTTAGGGTGCTCCGTCACGGGCAGAGGGTCTCGCCAAGTCCCAACAACCACTGTCTAGTGGGACGTGCGTCTCAGCAATGATCGCGACAGAGTGCCACCACAATGCCCGCAACTCCAAGGATCAAAAAGGACCAGCGCCGTCCACCTCACTGCCGCCAGGTCCGGGGGGAGGGGGAGGGGGAGAAGGAGTAGAGACGAGCAGTCGCCCCCGACACCCGATCAATTGCTGGGCACCAAGCTATCCGCCTTCAGGACCGCATCCACAGCTCCCACAGCTCCGATCTCACAGAAGCGGGCCACCCCGCCAGTCGATGCCAATTCCTCTCAGTTTCGGTTTCCGAGGCCATCGGCCCGCGCCGCCGCCATTTTCTTCACACTCCAGACAACACCTCGGCCGTCGTCTTACGAGGTCTCCACGGGGCCAGCGAACCCCAAAGTGCTGTCCGGCGCTCCCCAGTGGCTCCCCAACTCTCCGTAGGCCAGTCACTCCGACCAGGGGTCGCTCCGGGTGCTGATTTCAGGAGAATTAGCGGGACCCTGCGCGGAGCTGCAAGCTCACGCCGCCATCCCGATCGGCGTCCAAGCCATGCCCCGTTGGTGAGTAGGTACATGAGTGTCTATATGGGTTATTACTTGTTTTTTCGAGTATCAGTATGACTGTCTGAGTGTCTGTATGGTTCAGTGGAGGGTATTAGTAGTACTATGAGCTTTATTCAATATATAAAATATCACAAAAGCGTATACAATTTAATGAGAAAAGTTAAAAAGCTTAAAATATTATACAGCAATTTTAAGATACAGCATGCATCATACTACATTTAACACTTCTAATTTACATATAAAAATCCATTCATTTAAAAACAAAATGCAGACAATTAGACATAGACCATTTTATAAGCTAAAACACTATAGCAAAAATGTAGCAGCAGTTAAATTGACCATATGACACTCTAGACCCAAGCCCTATTCTCATAGGATGGCGGAACTAATAGGCGCATACCGCCTTTTTTGCCAAGATCTTATTTCTTATCAGCCATGCACAACCTAAAAACTTGGCCACCCCGCAGATCAGTGACAATGAAGATGTATCTGTACACAAAATGGGGAGTGTAGCACAATGGTTCATTGGGCCAATCAATTGGCTCTAGCCGATCTGTAGGCTGGGCAGGCGAATAAAAGGTGCACAGTTGACTCATTATGGTAATCGCAACAAGGGCAAGGCATAGGTGTCGAATGAAGCCCTTTCCAAGAGGCAGTTACATTGTTAATTGGAAGAGTCCCTAATCTTAACTTCAAAAACCGTGTTCTTTCCCTAGGGACCTATATGAAGTCCAGATAGGGTTCCAGTCTACAGATACATTTATGCTCAAAGAACCCCTCAGTAAGTTTCCCCATTTGGGGGTTCAAAATCTCGTTTGTCTGGACCCAATCGCAATAAACTTTCTTGAGATCCTGCTTTGTCGGGGTGACCTGGCTAACCCAGGCCTCCCTGAGGCCTATGTCTATTAAAAGCTGTCAGAGGTCCGTTATCCATTTAATCCTGTTCCCCGTGTCAGCTAATATCAATTCATCCAGGGCCACCGCATAATTGGACAATTCAGCGGTCCTTTTTATGCATGCCCAAAAAAGGAGAGGACACAATCGTACGATATCATGGATGAATCTCCTTCCCATATCATAAAATAAAGGTTTCAAGAGTGTTGAGACAGGGAGGGAAATAAGATCTCTCATAAATTTATTTTCAGATTTGGCAAGTTCACTAATGTTCTCGAAGCCTCAGAGTTCGGACCCACATAGGGCTGAAGGGAGTGCTTTGCCGTCATAGACTGCAAGCGCAGGGGCTACTGGCCTACTCCTAGATAGATGTTGCTCTCTAATGATAGCCCCAGAGACCCGCTTGTGGCATTGGAGCATCTTGGCTAAATGGGAGCCCCACCTCATATTCTTAGAGAAACGGATTCCCAAGTAGTCAAATGACTCAACAGTGTCCAAAGGGGAATCATTTAGGGTAATGCCATTTTTAAAACGTTTGGATGGGTTGCTAGTCATGAGTTTAGTTTTTGATGTGTTAATTGTCAACCCCCGAGATTTACTGAAGTCGCCAAACCTGTTCAAGAGTTTTTGAAGTCCCCCCGGGGACTTGGAGATTAGGAGGGTATCGTCTGTGAACAGGAGGGTTGGTGTCTTCTCCCCCGCCAAAATGGGAGCGTCTGTTGGTTCTTGCCTTAAGAAATCAACCACCCTGTTGATGTATAAAGAAAACACGGTGGGAGCCAGCACGCATCCCTGGCGGACCCCCCTGTTCACCACGATCCTGTCTGCCAACTGCCCCTGTGTTCCCCACCTGTTTTTTGCATAGTTGTCATTATGTAAATGTTGTAAAATATCGAGATCAAGGGGTAAAATGCCTAATTGTTGGAGGACATACCAAAGTTTTTCCCGGGGAACCAGGTCGAACGCAGTCTTCAGATCTACGAAGGCCAAATACAAACTGCCTTTACCTAAAGTAACTGTTTTCCAATAGATCATGAAGAATCTGAACACCTGGTTCGTTGTCTCCACCTTTTGTCTAAACCCTGCTTGGTAATGGGGCAAAATGCTGCCATCCTCCATCCATGCTCCAATCCGAGCAAGGAGGACCCTGCCAACCACCTTCTGTACCACGTCGATTAAACTAAATGGCCTATTGTTGGCAGGGTACTCCCTGTTCCCCTTTTTAAAGATTGGAACAACCTATGCTCCTTTCCAGGAGTCAGGGACGGGTGATCCCCTCGCTATTAAGTTCATTAACAATAGGATAAAGGAGGCCCAAGGCTTAGGGTCATGCAAAAGCAGGTCACCAGGAAGGCCGTCAGGGCCCGCCGCCTTACCAGGAGCAATAATATTTATTGCTAGCTCCACCTCTTGGAGTTCAAAACAATCTGAATTGTGATCGAGGATAGTGGAGGTTAAAGGGAGGTCAGATGTTAGAGGCACAAAACATTCAGCATCCAAATAAAGGTTGGAAAAATGGTGCTGCCATTGTCGTGACGTAATATGGTTCGGGATTGGGACAGTATTACCTCTAGTCCTACTATTAATTAGGTCCCAGAAGTATTTTGAGTCCCTCTGCTTAGAGGCATGCTTTAGTTCCTGCCAATGATCTTCTTCCCAATTACGTTTAGCTTCTACCTAAGCCCTAGAGTACTCCTTCCTTGCAATTCTAATCGCTAAGGAATCTTTTCTCCTAACTGCAGAAGATAGGGCCACCCTCTTTTCCCTACAGCCCTGGGAATACCAGTGGTTGGAGGGCCTTACCTGGTCACGTCTTGAGCTCACTTTCCCCTCAACAATAAAAAATTAGCTCAATTTTTCAATTGAATCTTTATAGATCAGGTGGAGGTTTTCGCTGGGCCCCCATTTCCTTAGAAAGCACCAGAAGTTCCTTGTTCTTAACCTTTAGAATTTCCCTGATGCTTTCCAGTTTGTGTTCCTGCTTGGAAGCTTTAAGCCATTTGAGGCGTCTATTACAGTTAGTGGGAATTACCTCTCTGGTGGACAAAACAGGGGAGCTTGAAGCCTCGGCACCTAAAGACCGCCAGACATTGTTGATTTTTAAACATAGGGGATTATGATCACTATCTATGGAGGATTTAACTTCCATATCTATCAGATCTCTCCATAGTCTAATATTCATAAGTATATAGTCTATTCTGGAGCTTATCCTATTAAAGGTATTTGCCCCATTCGGATCCAAGCCTGTTCTCCCGTTTACAGCTCTAAGGTTAAATTTCAGAGTGAGGGCACTGATTTGAATTGCCCTCTGAGACCACTTCTTAATGGGTACTAAATTAAGAGCAGGAATGTCCCATTTCGCATCCTCTTCAGCAATACCCAGAAAATCCTCAGCACTAAGTGGTTCGAACGTACAATTAAAGTCCTCTCTACGAGGATGTTAGAGTGGGGTGGGGTTCAGGATAACATGCTTTCCAGGAATGTTACGGTCGACGAAAGCTGAGCACCCACGGAACCCCTTGCATAGATGTTAAAAAGTTCTAATGCTGTGCTGTTGGGTGTACCTCTAATGGTTAGGTGCAGAATATCCTGTGAGGCAGACTTGTTAACAGTGATTAGCCAATTCAAGTTAATACTGACCCATATTTGAAGCCCTCCAGAGGGGCGGCTCTTGCCTGAACTAACTGCCGGAATGAAGTAAGTGGTGTAACCTGATTTGTGAATGGGGGTTAGACTCCACGTCTCCTGGAATAAACACATCTCAAACTATTCGATACATTTATTCCATTCGGGGAGCAATAATTTCTTCTCTAGCCCCGCTACATTCCAGGAGAGAAGGTTAATGGTATTCTTAATATTTTCAGCCACTACAGGTGTATCAACAAGACCATCACAAAATTCCCACCTTCCTTCGACCACCTGGCTCTGGGCAGTTGCAGGTCCTGGAGAACAATAAGCAACTGAGACATTGATCTCACTACAGCTGGACGGTAATAAAGCAATGTAGGGATTTTCAGTTGGGCCTACTAATGGTCAATCTACCATGTTGAGGCCCGACCCCCCTCCAGATCTCCCCGGCAATTCATTACCACTCACCCCCCTTGCGGTCCAGAGGGGAGAGCCCCTAATCTGGATGGCAGAGGACTCTGGGGAAGAGGTGCAGAATTCCAGGGCCAATAAATTCTCTGCAAGGGTAGCATCGGTTAGCTGTAACTCAATAGAGTCTAACTCGGAGTTATACAATGCAGTCCTCCTTGCTCTAACAATGTCATCCCTAATTATAGATCTTCAGCCCCTAACATGTCGCAGCCAGTGTATGGCTTTATTACGAAGAGATTCACCTCCTTCATACCCCTGATGGAAGAGCATTTTGGGACTTTCACCATGTAGACTGTAGTCCCAATGTTTGTAAATCTACCTATAGGGAATTGTCCCTGTGGCCCCCTAATATTGAGCGTAGCATTACCAGTCCAAGAATGGTGAGCCTGTGGCCCCCTGATATTATAAGCAGGCCCCTGAACCCCAAAGGTTTTTAGTTTCTCAACATATGTCTTCTTGGGGCTGGGTGGGGAAGCCACGAAGGAAGCAGGAGTTGCTCTATTACACAAAACAGGAGGGCCCCCAATGACCCGCTTAGAATGAGAGCCAATCAAAGGCCTAGTCTTAGGTTGGGCAGCTGTGAAGGAAGTAGATTGTGGCCACAAAGCATGAAAAGGAGGGGAACAGTTAGCCCGAAGATTTAGATCCTCAACAATTTTCCTCAGGGAGTCTACTTCTCTTTGAAGAGTTTCCACTTTTTGTAATAGCCCCTCATGGGAGTCTCTACAGGTGCATGGATTCACTGGGCCTGCTGCACTGGTGGTACAACCAACCCTCTCAACTCCGATTGCCAATCCCTCCTCCAAACAGTCAAGTACTGTAAAACGATTGGAGCAGGGAATTAATGGGAAGGGCTTAACATCCGTTCTCTTATCCCTTAAATCCATACTCACAATTGGATTAGAAGGGGGCACTGGGGAGGTTAATGCAGAAGACAGCCAAATACCTTCTGGCAATGAACTATAGGAAGGATGATTAGATTTTTGGGATGGCATTTTTTTAAACATAGATGGAATAACTCTATGGGGATTAATACCCAGCCCCACCTCCTGGAGTTCACCACCTGTATCAGCTACTGGATTTTCGCCTCCTAAAATTTCTTCACACTCATTTACAATACTTTTTATTCTATCTAGAACGCATTTACTGACTGCATGCCTAGATTTTTTAACCTTTTTAGCCTTTTTATTTACTCCAACCCCCTGCCCTCCATTGCCTTCCTTTTGCCTATTTAAGAACAGTATTTATCCAGGTAGGGCTAAAGCAGCAGTACCCAGTCAATGTTTTAAAATGTCCCCCACAGTTTGCTGCCTAATGATAATGGAACAATGGCAGAACTCCACAAGTGTTCACATACAATCGTTTGGCGATGTTTACTAGAAAGTACCTTGTGTCTCAAGACCTCGATGTTAGAGAGGGGGCCCTGCCCTGCCTCTTCCTGATGACAACGGGTGAAAACGGGCCCACCCTTGGCTCAGGATTCGCCCGGCCTGCGCCCACGCGCGTCCCGCAAAGCGGGAGGCGCGAGGTCTTTTGTGCTGGCTGGTGGTGAAGGAGGGGCTGGGGCCTTAGCTTTCTGCCCCGCTGGTCCCGCTGCTCCCTGGGGCTTGTGGTCCGCCCCGCTGCTGGTCCTGGTGGTAAGCGCTGCCTCTCCGGCGAAGCGGGAGGCGCAAGGTCCTTTGTGCTGGCTGGTGGTGAAGGAGGGGCTGGGGCCTTCGCTTCCTGCCCTGCTGGTCCCGCTGCTCCCTGGGGCTTGTGGTCCACCCCGTTGCTAGTACCGGTGGTTAGAGCTGCGTTTCCGGCGAAGCGGGTGGCTCAAGGTCTTTTGTGCTGGCTGGCGGCAAAGGAGGGGCTGGGGCCTTCGCTTCCTGCCCCGCTGGTCCCACTGCTCCCTGGGGCTTGTGGTCCGCCCTGCTGCTGGTACTGGTGGTTAGCGCTGCGTCTCCCCTAGAGTGAACTGTTTTATGCAATTTTCATGCCGCTCTTTGAATACAGTTCGTAACAGTCACTGTTCTGTATAAGGCTGTATCTTATGAACTGATTGAATGAGGACAATTTTAACTCGATATCAGACAGCCCCAGCGCAGCAGCAATAAGATAACAGGACAGCATTTCCCCTGCCAGAAGCTCAGTGGAGGGTATTACTAAGTGTATAGATGCATGAATGAGTGCATCACTGTTTCTATGTGTTGAAGACAGTATGTGTGCGGGACTGTTTGGGTGGATGAGTGTGTGTATGGGTGTGTTAGTCAGTGAATGACTGTCTTAATAGTGTATTTATAAGTACATATATTTTAAATCAGTATATGTGAGTATTGGTGTATATAAGTGAGTATATGTGAGAGTGAGAGATTGGAAGAGTTTCTATAGTGATGGTTTAAAAGAGTAAGTATGTGTACGTTTCTATAGAAGTAAGTGTGCTGGTGTGTGTATAACTGTGTGTATAACTGTATATGCAAGTAAATAGATGTTTGATTCTGTATTAGCATGAGTGACTATGTGTGTGAGTAACTCCATGGATGAGTGGCGATGTGTAACAGGATGTATGGGAATTATATGTACATATAATGAGTAAGTAAATGTATGAGTGACTGTATAGGACTGTTGGTGAATGATTGGATGTGTATGTAGATTTTGAAATTGCTGAATAGGTTGTTGTAACTTGCAATGGTGTATCCATTGTTTTGAAAATGTTAGTTTCTATTTTTCAGTGTGTGTATCAAAGGTTATATTAGGGTGAGAGGAGGTCTGCCACTCTATCACAAGGATGATGTCATCAGTGATGTCATTTGAGATGTCATCAGTGACGTCAATGACCATGTCATGAGTGATGTAATATGTGACGTCATCAGCAGTGCATTGCGGGTGCGCGAGTTATAGTTAACTGAACTAACTATAAGAGGGGAATTTCAATGGTTTTGTTCGAGTGAAATGTCCAACTAACTATAACGCCCCTGAAATCTATAGTTTTTTCAGTGAATTTCTAAAACATTTTAAATGCTAATTCCTAACTCTAACATGCCTGAAACCTATGGTTTTTTCAGTGAGTTTCAAAGGTTTTTTAAATGCTAATTTATAGCTATAATGTGCCTGAAACCTATGTTTTTTTCAGTGAATTTCTAAGGTTGTTTAAATGCTAGTTTCTACCAATGCCTACACAGGTATGACATGTGAAGAAAGAAGAAAAAACACACAGAAAGAGGCAAAAGAAATGCAAAAAGAAGCAACAAAAGTCATCAAAGATGAAGAAAAGTGCAGGAAGAGGATTGACGTGCAGAAAGAACAAAGGGAGGAGCAGAAAGAGGCCTTGTTGCAAAATCATACTGTACCCTCAACTTTTTCAGATGGGTACTGGTGGTAACTGACTGACTAACTGGTCCTAGAGCCAGTGCTATGCTAAAAGACACTTAGAATACAGTTAAAACACCTACATACGCTAGGGAAAACTATGCGTCGGGGTATCCCTGTGATTACCATGTCCTCCCCTGTAAGCCCCTAGTACGTAATAGGGCAGGGGGATTAAAACTACCTCTTAAAACGTGCCACAGGGTGTGTTTGCACACTGGTGAAGGGAGGGGGGCCTGAGGTGACATGTGTGCAAACACACCCTGTGGCCGTGTTAATTTGGAGGATAAGTCCCCTTGAATCCTGAGTGTCCCTTGGGTCCAACTAGCCCACTAGGTATCTCCAGGTAGCGCCACAGAGCGGCGTTGAAGAGAGGTGTAAAAAGAGGCACGGGCTGGACCACCTCTCTGCAACGCAGCGCAGTGGCGGTTACTGGAAGCACCTGGTGGGCTAGTTGGCCCCATGGGCCCTAAGGATTGTAGGGAAATTATTTCCCCAACTTAAAACGCGCTACAGGGCGTGTTTGCACATGTCACCTCAGGCCCTGTCCCCTCCCTTCATCACTGTGTAAACACGCCCTGTGGCCATTCTAAATTGGCAGATTAAGTACCCTTGAATCCTAAGGGTCCCTAGGCTTAAATTAGCCCACTAGGCACCTCCAGTAAGCGCCACAGAGCTCCATTGCAGAGAGGTGTAATAAGGGGCCTGGCCTCTGAACACCTCTCAGCAACGCAGCTCCCTGGCGCATACTGGAGATACCTGTTAGGGTAGTTGGCCCTCAGGGACCCTCAGTATTGAAAGAGAATTAATTCCCCAACTTACAACTCGCCACGGGGTGCGTTTGTACAATGGTGAAGGAAGGGGCCGTGTCCTGAGGCGGCATGTCTGAAAACACGCCCTGTGGCGCACATCAAGTTGGATAAATAATTCCTCCTCAATCCTGAGGTACCCTGGGGGCCAACTTGCCCACCAGGTACCTCCAGTATGCGCCAGAGAGCTGCACTGCAGAGAGGTGTTCAGAGGCCATGCCCCTTTTTAAAACACTCTGTCACTGACCATGTCATGAGTGATGTAATATGTGACGTCATCAGCAGTGCATTGCGGGCGCGCAAATTATAGTTAGCTGAACTAACTATAACGGGGGAATTTCTATGGTTTTGTATGAGTGAAATGTCCAGCTAACTATAACATCTGTTAAACCTATGGTTTTTTAAAGTGAATTTCTAGGGTTTTTTGAATGCTAATTTCTAACTATAACGTGGCTGAAACCTAGGTTTTTTTCAGTGAATTTCAAAGGTTTTTTAAATGCTAATTCCTAACTATAACAGGTGTGAAACCTATGGTTTTTTCAGTGAATTTCAAAGGTTTTGTAAATGACAATTATTAAATGTATTAATAATTATATTTATTTCTTTTTATAACAATTTCTTACATTTTTATATACATATTTATATTTATTTCATTTTGTATATTATATTTCATATTCTTAATGTAAAATAATAACAAAACTACATTGAAAAATGTTCTTTTTAATTAATTATTTTGTTTCCAATATGTTACAATTGAATTCTATATAATTCCTTTACCATTGGTTTTTTTTTATCATCGTACCATACGCATACACTAATGTAATTACACCAAATTTGGCAGAGAGGTAGAGTTCCGTTTGCAGATTGTGCTTTTTGTTAAATGGAGTGAATCCGTTCAGTAGTTCATGAGAAAACCCCAATAGACTATGCATGTAGTCTTCTGTGCACCGGCAAACTTGTCTTTTATACCTTCAATTCCCCAATCTGTATCCTTACACTTCCAGTAAACACTATGACAATTCTGTTTCAGTATTGTACTTCCCATACAGCACTATGTTCTTATCTGTACAGTACTCTAAAAGAATCCATTCACTACATTAAAACACTAATCAGCAGATGTACAATAAGTGGTACATTCCCAGAGATATGACAGTTATTGTGTACTGTGATATCACCTCCTTCTGGCGCAGGGTTTTATAATGTGATGCACCTTTAACACACCATGGCACATCTTTTTACACCACCAGTGCATCACAAAAGTGACGTAACAGCTGTGTTAAAAGAAGCACAAGGGGGTTGTATATCGACCCCTAACAAATACAAATTCACCCAGGCAGTTTCGCCAGCAGTGAAACTTGAAGCATAGACTTGTAACATATGTATAAGGATATGTTACATTCAAGTTCTTCAGAGGTACTATAGTATACCATAGGTAAACACATTATAGAAGTATGCTGTAGCACTTCCTTATTATTCTGCACTTTCGCATTCACCATACACTAGTAATGTTTTCATTCATTCATTTATGAACTACACATTCATTCTGACAAACTTTTATACACTAACATAGAAATATAGTTCTTTCTTTGACCAGTGAAGGTAGTTCTAAAAAGAACTTTTATTGGGTGTCTTTAGTTTTCTTTTTTTTGGTGTTTTGTCAACAAGTTTTTTTAAAACCAAAAAATGGAACTGGAACCCAAAAAGTATCCAACTGGAACAAAAGAATGAAAAAAAAAACTAATGTCGAGGACAGTGATGCTCTTGCCCCCTGCGTTTTATCTAATCAATAGACTGTTCCCTATAACACAAAAGTTTATCGCAATGAATGCATACAATTTTAACGTCAGCAAAATCAGGATCAATTTGTGGGTGTGGACTGCTTGCTGAAAATTCTGCAGCAGTAGTTGATGTGCATGGTGCAGAAGCAGGTGGGTTCTCCTGCAACCTCCGTGTTGCAGCTCAAGCAAAGTTATTGAGGTGCAAGTTATTCACATGTCGCACCATATGTGCTGTGCCAAAGGAGTATTGTTTTAGATGGATCACCCCTTGAAAGATTTGTTTGGCAAATTTTACAGGTTACTTTTGGAGCATTAACCTTTTTTTGCCCTTCTCGAAAAGTAAAAAATTGCCAAATTAGAGCTTCTTTCCTCTTCTTAGAATGTTCTTCAGGAATGAAATATTCCTCTGAAGAATGGTTGGAAGATGAGTCCATTGCTGTTATTATGGTAATCTTCCTTCTATTTGACAGGATTCTCAGAACAGATGCTTCTTCTTAGAAAGACAAAATAGAATCATTAAAATGGGACGGAACTTTCAACAATTGAAATAGAAACTATTATGGAGGAGAGAGAGACAATATGGCGTCAGTGTGAGCAGACTGGTCAGAGGACGCTCCGTGAGCCCGGACCTGGTTTGATCTGAGTGGAGATTTTACTGCATCCCAATGGGGGAGTGCGGCCACTAGAGCCCCTAATACCTCATATAGCCACTTCTTGTAACCAGCTCCTTCCTCCTTGCTCTACCCCATTTTGCTCGAGTGCTTGTGAAGAGAGGAGAGAGGGGGAGAGGAGAGGAGTTTCCCCCGCAGAGTGGCCGGCGCTGGGGAGCCCAGCAGGGGAGCTCAGCGGTTCATTTGGCGGTTCGTTTGGCTGTGATGCTATTTACTGCGGCTGTCTACTACGATTGTGGCGGAGCAGAATTTTTTTATGTGATACTAACCTGGATTGGCACTTGTCTCTCTGCCTGTCTCTGCCACTCCGTTGGGAGCGTCGGCTGAACCTGTGGGGAAGCGGTGTAGCGGAGTTGTGGTGCAGATATTAGCAGTGACGTGCGGCACAGCATACTCGCGCAATCTGGTTTTGCACGGCTCCTTGGCCCTTTGCTTTCCTGGCTTCCTTTGCTGTTTCCATCACTACCTGGCCTCCGGTGATGACGGCATCTTTGGCAGATGTCCAAGCGATCCGCAAGCACGATTATCGGCTGAGACACTGAGACGCTGGCGGTGGCAGTGGGAGGAAGAAAGCCAGGTATTGACTCTCCACGGCCGCCTTTGCGTAATAGTAGCTCAACATTAAACATTATGAAAACCGAGAACTGGGGTAACTAGGATAATAAGGCTGACATTGATTAACGATTGACTGCCGGTTACAAAATGTATTGAAAGCACTGTTTGAGTTCCTCTGTTTGAATTGAATTATTTGATTGCTTCGGCCGGGAGGAAAGAAAGAAGAGCAAGAAGATCAAAGAATTGCAGGAATTACTAACGGAGTGTGGGTTATCATCGTTAAATATTATTAACTGCTATTAACTATTAACTGCTAAGCTACCGTCTAAGGAGGTAGCAGGAGATTGCTGGGCCTAACATAGGCGCAACCTGATAGGAAGCGAAAGAGAGAAAGAAAGAAAGTGACTGAGCCACGCTGGAGGGGGCTGGATATACCCCAGCAATTTCTGTGCATGGGACTGCTGCAATAGAGACGATCTCTCAGAGTCTGAATAGCGCTCACTTAGAGAGAGTTGGTAATAGAGGGGATTGGGGGCAAAGCAGGCCAGCTAGCAACCCAGCAAGTATAGAGACCGGAGGACCCCTTGACATTCTTAACAGCCCCAAAGCTCTCAAAAATCTCAAAAATCTCAAACCCATTAGAAACCTTGAACCTCGTAAACCTGTACCACCTACCATGACAGTACTGTCTACACTGCTTACGTTGCTTCTGCTCCTAAATTTAAACCGAGTGTTAAAAATGTGTTCCACGCAACCACGAAGGTGAAAAGGTGGGTCTTGAAAATACAAGTCAAAGTAGGTATACATCTACATCTACAGCTGGCCCATACTCGACCCCTAGAGAGCGACCTAGACAAAATGGCCACAGTAACGGGAGTAGAGGGGCCAACTGGAAGGCCGGTTACGACAACTATGTCCTGCAAAATAGCTGACCGACCTTACGATTCCCCTGCAGATATGGAGTAAGAGAAAGACCAAGATAATGATATAGACATAGATATAGACCAGCTCCGAGAGAGGGATCAAAGGGATCAAAGCCACTTGAATACTCAAGTCGAACAAGAAATTGCAGGGAACGCTGCAGAGGAACAAACTACAAATAAACCCCCCTAAGGCAGCGAAGGAACCTAACCGAAGGCCAGAAACTAGAGCAACTAAAGCCAAAGAGGGTAATCTGAGTGAAGGTAAAAATGACATAAGTTGCACTGAAAGGTTTTCGGCAAAGGAATCCAACAAAACTAAGGGGGGTAAGAAAACAGACAAAACCCAGGAACAGAAGATGGAAAGAGAATCTGACAAGGTAAAGGAGAGAGCAAAAGGGAAAAATAAAAACCAGGAAAAAAATAAGGGGGGCGAAGATGAGATGGACAAAGATAGTGAGAACTTGCTAGAGAAAAAAGCAAGGAGACTACAGATGATAAAAAACTTGAAAGCAACTGCTAAGGGCACTGGGCAGCAATTAGAATCCCAGCCAAGGACCTCAAATATATTTAGCCCTATCGCTAAAGATAATCAAGAGAAAATAAAAAATCAGCAGTATCGCTTCCCGCCGATTCCAGAAGACAAAAGGAATCCGAATGATCAGCAAGATCTACAAAGACAAAGTATGAGTTATACTTCCAATACAAACACTGTTCAAAAAATTGCAGGAGTTGGCACTGATTAAGCGAAGGAAATAGTGCTGGAAAAGTCCTGTGCAAAATTAAACACTCTTACAGGGAGAGAACCTCCGCCCCCACCATTAATTCAAAATTCGAGGACCAATCATCTCTCATCTGAAACACAGACATCATCCCCAAAAAGGGAGCTGCTTTTGAAATCCGTAACATCAAGTGGAGATTCTGGCTCAGATATCTACGAGACAGGTGCGTCTATTTCTAGCGTAACAAGCAGCTCAAATGAGGAGGATGAAAAAGAGGAGGAAGGAGAGGATGTCGAAGTTTTTGAGAGGAGCGCAGCATACCAATTATCAACAACAATTGTGGAGTCCTCGAACACTACAGTATTGGGAGTGCCTCCGGCATTCATCCAAGATGTCTACTCCAAAGATGGGGGGGGGGAAGATGACTGGGGAAAAAGAAGAATAAGACATAGAAAGCACTGTCAATCAACCGGTGAAGAGACCACAGACCCCGGAGGCAACTTAGAGCATGGCAAACATAGGAATAGCCGATCAAGAGAACCAAGAGAACGACAACGTCATCGTGAGCCGCAAAAAAGCAGTCCACTGCCAAAGGAAAAGGGTTCTGATATGATAAACACAAGGGAGCCCTCCTTAAGCAAAGTCTTAAATTCAATCAAGCATTTCCACAAAGACGTTAAGAAGGACAGCAACAGGAATCATGATGCTATCCAGGAACTCAGAGGAGTTGTGGAAAAAGTAGACCAAACATGTTCGGAAATATCCAACAGAATGGCCTCTGTAGAGCCTCACACTGAAAACTTAGAATCAGACTTTAGCAAACTTCAGAAACAAGGGGCAGAACATGATGGAGTAATCAAGGACTTGATGCAAAAAGTTGAAGACTTAGAGAACAGAGGCAGGAGGAATAATCTGCGTTTCCTAGGCATTCCCAAAGGTGTTGAGGGGGATGACCCGAGGGGATATATGGTTAACCTGGTAAAGGAAGCCTTTCCTGAGCTTGAAGGTTGGGATATGAACACAGAAATTCAACGAGTACATCGTTTCCCCCTGGTACTCCCGAAATGCAGCCAGAAACCCGCACAGTATCCTAGAGCAATGCTGGTTTATATAGGGAACTTTAGACTAAGAGAAGCCATCTATGACATTGCAAGGCCCTCAAGGAAGAAAGAATTCAAGGACTTTTCTTTTTTTGTGCGCCTAGATTTTGCTCATATGACTGTAGAACGTCGATGGAGGATGAGGCAGTTGATTACTCCTTTCGAGCAAAAGGGTGCAAAGATATTTCTCCAAAACCCAGCAAGACTAAAAATAATCTATAAAGGCACCACTAAAACCTTTATTAGTGAAGTGCAGGCAGAAGCTTATCTGAATGAAATTGGGGGAAATAATCATCAGGACGCTGGCAAACAGCAAAAGTCCTGAAAACACTTTTCTAAAGAACAAATACACAGCAACAACTTAAAACGCAGGACAACATTTTCACATGTCAGTAAAATAAGTACATATTGACTAGAATTATCATTGTAAGTCAGAGTCTCTATTTATATTGTAAGGCAGAGATTTTGTTCCTAAGCGATGCAGGGAATACATTTATATGATTCCGGGCCACGGGGCCTCTCTGACACGGATTGCCCTAACTGACAACCACACCTGGGAACTTGTACCCAGGGTGTCTCTTTGGGGAGGGGGAGGAGGGAGCGGGGAGCACAGTGAGGGTAGGGCACAGGGTGTGGGTAAGGAGGGGACAGTAGGGGTGGGACAGGAAGGGAGGGGGAAGGGCAGAAATGTTGCACAAGGATACGATGTTTGGAAATCGGCACTACAAGCTTGGGTAGGGAAAAGAACACAGGATATACAGCAAAGTACAGATAAAATAGATGACTATCAGCTTAGGGACGAAAGCAACAAAGCTATATGGCATGTAGAATAGCCTTGATAAATGTATGTGGGCTCAATGAACAAAAAAAGAGGTTTAAGGTAGCAGCACTACTCAGAACACTGCACATTGATTTGATTTGTTTGCAAGAGACCCATATAGAGGGCACCAACGCACACCTGTTGGGCCAATTAGGGTTCGAAGTTATGGCAAAATCAAATCAAGGGACCAAAACTAGAGGGGTGGCTGTGCCGGGCAGGAGTATGGATACAATTATAAGGAGGAAGAAAGAAGATCAATGGGGTAGGTGGGTGCTGACCGAGATAGTCTTTAAGGGGGAGATATTCACCTTAGTTACAATATACGGGTCTACAGAGGACGACCCAGATGTATTCCAGTATCTGGATGGGGAATTAGCACAATGGCCTGAGCCAATTGTATGCTGTGGTGATTTTAATCTGCATGACCCAACCAGTTCATTCTTGCAGCTAGGCTCACAGTATCGAGGCAGGAAAAGGAAGGTGTATAGGCACTGTCTGATATGGCGACCCACAACTCATTGGAAGATCCCTGGATAAAATGGCACCCAAACTTAGATGGTAGCACTTTCTTCTCATCACCTCACCAGGTGCTGGTCAGACTTGATTACTTTTTAATTTCAAATAGATTAATCGGCAAATCAAAAATTGCAAAACAACCCCGAATTATATCCGATCACATCCCATTGGTTTTGACAATAAAATTAGGGAACTTGAATAAAAAAGAGGTGGAATGGACTTTTGAAAGGTCGCTGCTGCAAGATAATGTATATAGGGAGTACATGACAAAATGGATCAAGGATTTCTGGGATATAAATCGAGGGACAGCACCCCCAGGGATAGTTTGGGATGCTTTTAAGGCTAATGTTAGAGGGGAGACGTTAAGCTTTGTATTGTCTGCACAAAAAAAGAGAAACAGAAGACAGAAGAAATACGGCTAAATCTACTAAAGGCTGAAGAAGAACTAGTAGTAGCTATTCAACAACAGGTCGCGATAGAACAAAACATACTTAAACTAATATCGCTGAGAGCAGATGCCCTGGAAGGGGTTGCCCAAAAAATGGTTGAGAAATATATGGCGAATAGGGAGAACGCACATGAGCTCAGTGAAAGGGTGGGACATATCTTAGCCGTGCGGACCAGGCAGAGAGTAGCAACAGCAGACGTTAAAGAAATAGCTGATACACAAGGAAACTTGGTAACAGAGTTAGGACAGGTAAGGGAGGTTTTTAAACAGTTTTACATAGATCTCTACGCCTCAGACATAACAGTAAGTACGGAAGAGGTAGAAACATATCTGAGCGAGGTGCCTCCCTCGGTACTCTCCACAATGGAAAAGGAGGAGTTAGATGCTGGACTCCGGGTAGAGGAACTAGTTACTGCACTTGGCAGTTTGCCCTCTGGGAAGGCAGTCGGCCGGACCAGATCCCGGTGGAATTATTTAAAAATTTTCAAACAGCTATTACAGGGGACATGTTTAACATCATGGCAATGGCACAAAAGGGTGAATCCGTCCGAGTCCTGGAGTGCAGCCAATATAATCGTAATACCAAAAAAAGGTAAATCAATAACCGAACCAGGTTCATACCGCCCAATTACCCTGTTGAATGCTGACGTCAAGGTTTACTCAAAGATGTTAGCTAAAAGATTAGCAAGGGTGGTTGAGGGTTTAGTCAGTCCTTCCCAGCATGGGTTCATCCCAGGTAAAGGAACCACACAGCATGTTAGGCAGGTTATTACCATGTTGGATGCAGCAGGTACCCTAGGAGACTCCATGGCAGCGCTGTTTCTAGATGCAGAGAAGGCATTTGATAGGGTCTCCTGGGGATACCTATGGTCAGCCATGAGTTGGAATGGAATTGGGGAGGGCTTCATTAAGGCCATACAGACCTTGTATATCAATCCAATGGCTAAGATTAGGGTCAATAGGGGATACTCTGCAGCAGTCAAGATATGTAGAGGGACCAGACAGGGTTGTCCATCATCCCCCCTGTTGTTTGCGTTATACCTGGATCCCTATCTGCACAGGCTGGAACAGAATCCACAGATTGTTCCGATGAATATAAACGGCTGTGCAATAAAAACTCTTGCATATGCGGATGACGTCGTTATTTTGACACCTAACCCCTCCACTGCCATTAGGGAAATTGAGGCAGAGGCGGAACGCTTCAGTCAAATCTCGGGATATCAATTGAACAAACCCAAGACTCAGATTGTTGAAAATAGCTATTCAGGGTGTAATGACGCTAGGGTAGTTGGTTCAGCCATTTACTTGGGGGTGGCTATATCAGCAAATCTGGATAGGGTGGTAGAGATAAACATGGCTCCTCTGATGACAAGAGTAAAAATAGATCTAATAAGGATGAATAATTTACACCTTTCAGTGATGGGTTGCACTAATGTTATTAAGATGTTGATTCTCCCCAAATTTCTTTATTTTTTTAGATCGATTCCTTTATTCATTGAGAATAGTTGGTTTAATACATTAGAGACATTATGCAACAGATTCATCTGGGCCCATGGAAAGACGCGTAGGGCATATAAATATATGACGCTCCCAAGAGGAAGGGGGGGGGGGGTGCACCGGACTTCAGGTTATACTATATGGCAGCTGCTCTACAGTACATGCAGGGGTTAATAGGAGGAAATGGCCTGGATGAAAGAGTTAATAACCTGTCTACGAAAGTGTATGCTACGGTCCTAGGGACAGAGGCGGGAAACTGCTTTTTAAACTGTATTGATTATGGCTACTTTAAAAGAACAAGGTTCAAGACGGTCTCAACTGCTGTTAAGATATGGACTGCCTTTTTGAAAAGAAGTAAAATTGGGAAGTATAACAGATACACTAAACTCTTAAGAAACAGGTTGTTTGCTCATACAATCTTTGCAGATGAAGCAATGTTAGAATGGGAAAACAGTGGGATTATCCAGATCGGGGACTTATTTGATATAGAGGGGATCGTACAGTTCGCAGATTTAAGAACTAAATATGGTATTAATAATAGAGATTTTTTCAAGTATCTCCAGGTCAGGAGTTTTTTTAATGATAAAGCAGGGGGGTCTGTGGGAGTAGGCAGGAATGAGATACTGGAAAAAATTAGACTTTTGGGTGATCACACCTTTTTATGCCTGTTTGATTAAAGGGAAAACTGATGACTTAGGAAAGGTGGGCAATAAATGGGCAGAAAAACTTAGCGTGGACGCTGGGTGGTTTAAAAAATCATTGGACCTGGGCCGTACTATACTGTGCTCATCCTCCATGCAGTCACAACACTATAAAACTCTGTATTCATTATATCATACCCCTGCCAAGATAGCCAAATGGGGAGGGAGCACGGGTATAAATTGTCCCCATTGCAACGCTAGGGAAGCAGATAGTATTCACATTTTTGCTACATGCCCTCAATTAAACACGCTAATAAGGGACATCAAGGGTTTTATAGATAGATCCCTGGGGATTCAAATTAATCTTAGCCCAGCTAGAATAATCTTAGGTTTGGGTTTGGAAGGGGCTGACACACATCAGGAATTTCTGTTTGTGGCAATGTCAGTATATAGATTGACCTTAGCAAGGGCTTGGCTTGACAAAAACCCACCGGCACTGCAAAACTGGCTGGCTAATCTCTTGAATGCTTATAATATGGAGAAGAATTTCTATGCACGAAAAGGGAAAAGGGTAAGGACATTAGGCCTAAGAATATGGCAACCCATAAGTATTTGGAAGGAAGGAATTGGGTCGAGGTTTAATTGTGGTTAAGTAAGAAATTTATAAACACTGTTTGTGGAAATGTGTAACGAAAAGCTTGTATATCCTGTAAAAATAGTTTATTTAGCTATGAAGCATGAAGTATTAATGCTGGAAAATTCTATAATGTATAAAGTGTGTGCAACATGGAAAAAATAAATGGAATAGAAACTATTATAAACCAATCAAATCCCATCTTTTAAAGTCACATGGCTTTGCGTCTGCTTACGACGAGCTTACGGTGATCATACAATGCGAGTACACATAACGTTCCACCGCAATTTGTATAATTGCTTTTAAAAGTAATATACAATTGTTTAAAGTTTAAAAAACAATTTTCATAACTATTCCACATAATATATTCTGTTAGTATGTTCATTAATTACATAAATATATGTTTTTAAACAATTAAAAACATTTGCGCCTTTCGCGTATGGGGCACCGTACATTACGTCACACGGAAGCTTTGATGCGACGCGTAACGTCGAAGCGTATTCGTAGTGCATGCGCGAGTACCCGCTGAGAATGATTAGCAATACAAACTATGGTGCAATCACTCTTGCATGTCAAATCAGAGGACAGGGTGCGCTACAAGAATAGTTACAAGTGGTCACTCATTGGAGATCGGATTCTGGGTCTGCCTTTGTGCTCATGAAAACCCCGTCCCATCTCTCTCTGTTGTTAATTATTGGTGCACACACTCACACTTGCGCAGTGTGCACACCCGCCCACACTTTCCCACATATCACCACGTACCTTTAATGCTATTACTAAGCCTGGAACCCAATACATTAGCCAATGGGAGGTCCCCCAGGCCCTTCATTCTTCTAGACCGCGAAAACGCTACCAATAACGACCCTGGACTTACTTTGGTCAGCCCCCGCGGTTCCCATATAAAACGGATAGTGACCTAACCACGCTCTCTTTTACCTCCGCTGTGGTGACAGACAGACTCTTATCGTCGTTGATTGTACTACGAACTGCTAGCTCGAACGGAGGAGGACTCCAGACACTCGACGTTGTGTCACTGCTGCTGCCTTCCAGCCAGGCCATCATAGCCACAGGGCCGGCGTCACCCGTGCCCACCCACCCAGGCCCAGCCAAAGCCCCAGCCTTTGAAGACAAGACAAGAGATGACAAAAGCAAAGCTAGGAGAAGTCGCTATAAATTGTACCTGCATGATAGTATTTTATTTTTTTTACTGTCAAGTGGCCCTCAAAGCTCTGGTTTGCTTTATTTTTGTGAGACACATACTTTGTACTTCATTGTATTTGCTCCCTCCTAATCCCAGGTCTCTATTGTTATTTATCATATATCAATCAATCAATCAAAGACATTTATAGAGCGCACTACTTACCCGTAGGGTCTCAAGGCGCTTGGGGGGGGATATAATTGATCATAATATTTCCTTCTGCGTCAAGGAGCCCTCCTTAGCCTTTTCTATGTAAATTGTACGTGCATGAATTTCTGTGTCGTATTTTTGAAGTGTCACGTGCTTTAGCCTGTATTCTTATAAATTGTGCGTGAATATCTGTGTACTATTTTTTAACTGTGCTCTGTGCTTTAGCCTGTATTGGTCCAATTTGTGCATTCATATTAGTATTATTTTTGTTACTGCGTCACGTGCCCCTCCCAGCCATTTTGCTTTACTTTTCTGCAGGACATGCTCTGTGCTTCATCGTATTTGCTCCCTCCTAATCCTCCCATGACTTTTAATGTTTATTGGTACCTCACGTGGCCTTCCCAGGCCTCTATTATTATTCATCATATATAATTGATCATAATATTTCCTTCTGCATCAAGGAGCCCTCTTTAGCCTTTTCTAAATATATTGTACGTGCATGAATTTCTGTGTCGTATTTTTGAAGTGTCACGTGCTTTAGCCTGTATTCTTATAAATTGTGCGTTCATAATAGTATTATTTTTTGACTGCGTCATGTGGCCCTCCCAGCTCTGTTTTGCTTTATTTTTTTGCTCCATGTGCTTTGTACTTCATCGTATTTCTTCCCTCCTAATCGTCCTGTAACTTTTAATAATTATTGCTACCTCACGTGGCCGTCCCGGGCCTCTATTGTTATTGATCACATATGGTTGATCGTAATATTTCCTTCTGCGTCACGGGGCCCTATTAGGCCTTTTCTAAATAAATTGTGCGTCCATGAATATCTGTGTACTATTTTTGAACTGTGCTCCGTGCTTTAGCCCGTATTGGTCCAATTTGTGCATTCATATTAGTATTATTTCGTTTAGTGCGTCACGTGCCCCTCCCAGCCGTTTTGCTGTACTTTTCTGCGGCACATGCTCTGTGCTTCATCGTATTTGATCCCTCCTAATCCTCCTGTGACTTTTAATGTTTACTGGTACCTCACGTGGCCTTCCCAGGCCTCTATTATTATTCATCATATATAATTGATCATAGTATTTCCTTCTGCGTCAAGGAGCCCTCCATGGCCTTTTCAAAATAAATTGTACGTGCATGAATTTCTGTGTCGTATTTTTGAAGTGTCACATGCTTTAGCCTGTATTCTTATAAATTTTGCGTTGATAATAGTATTATCTTTGGACTGCGTCATTTGGCCCCCCCAGCTCTGTTTTGCTTTATTTTCTTGCTCCATGTGCTTTGTACTTCATTGTATTTCTTCCCTCCTAATCGTCCTGTAACTTTTAAAAATTATTGCTACCTCACATGGCCTTCCCATGCCTCTATTCTTATTGATCGTATATGGTTGACAATAATATTACCTTCTGCGTCACGGGGCACTACTAGGCCTTTTCTAAATAAATTGTACGTGCATGAATTTCTGTGTCGTATTTTTGAAGTGTCACGTGCTTTAGCCTGTATTCTTATAAATTGTGCGTTCATAATAGTATTATTTTTTGACTGCGTCATGTGGCCCTCCCAGCTCTGTTTTGCTTTATTTTTTTGCTCCATGTGCTTTGTACTTCATAGTATTTTTTCCCTCCTAATCGTCCTGTAACTTTTAATAATTATTGCTACCTCACGTGGCCTTCCCGGGCCTCTATTGTTATTGATCGTATATAGTTGATTGTAATATTTCCTTCTGCGTCACGGGGCCCTATTAGGCCTTTTCTAATCAAATTGTGCGTCCATGAATTTCTGTGTCGTGTTTTTGAACTGTGCCCCGTGCTTTAGCATGTATTGGTCCAATTTGTGCATTCATATTAGTATTATTTTTTTACTGCGTCACATGTCCCTCCCAGTTCTATTTTCCTTTTTTTTCTCCCATGAATTTTAATATTTATTACTGCCTCACATGGCCTTCCCAGGCCTGTTTTCTTACATATTGTGCTTTCATAAAAATATAAGTTGCATTTTTATGCTACACCAAGCGCTTTGTGTTTCAACATATGTACTCTCTCGTAATCATCATATTTGCTCCCTTTTAATCCTCCACTGACTTAACATTTCTTGCTTCCTCACATGACATATAGTTGTTTTTTTTCTGTGCTCTAGTTGGCCTACAAAAGTTTTGCCTCTTCAGATTACCATAGATTTAATTCATAATAATTGTTGGATTTATCACTTTGACACTACAGTGCTGTACTGGCCCTTTATTTGGCTTAGGTTACCTAACCATTTTTCCCTCTCTCGTACAACTTTTTATCACATGCTTTCGCCAAGATACATGTTTTCGACACTTCAGCACTGCATGATCAGTCTTTAAGTGCAATTGCTGCCTTTTTTGAAAGTGTAATGGTAATTGTTTGTCCATGATTAAAATGTTACTCTTGATAGTTACGTATACCAAGACTGCTCATGTACATGCTACTACTGGGCCTCCAACAGTAACTGTGCCGCCCACACAAGAAACTCTAAATATAAAAATCAAGCCTATCATTGCAGGGCCTGGCGCCCTTTGTTAAACTGTCATGTGTTCGAAGTGCATCCATTTGAAAGGCCATACCTCTGTATTTGTATAGACTGTACTCTATATGTCTCACTTAAACTTTCTACACACTTCATATTTTTCAAACTACATTAATATAAGTAAGTTATTTTGGATTAACTCTGTTTAAGAAACTTTTATGTTAGGTTGTTAAACTAATTTCTTCTTCAAGAAATGTTACTTTTTCAAAATTAATTTGCAGGAAGCATAACCAGTGATCATTCACCAGCACATGATCAATCTCCACAACGTGATCAATCTTTACAACGTGATCAATCTTCACAACCTGCACCAGGTACACCACGTTCTGCTACATGTAAATTGTGTATACTATACCTAATAGCATATGATGTACATATTGGTTCCTCTTTAGAAGCTTGTGTGCTTTCATATATTTTTACAACTAATCCATACCTTCCTCTCAAACATGTCTCTCAACATCAAATATATGTATATTTTCATTCCTATTACAGTTACTTATCTTTAAGTCATAATTTCCCAGCAATGTGCCCACTGAAATTCTCTACTCTGAAACCTATGATTGGTATGACATTCAGGTTCAAATTTTGCTCAACATATACATTTGGTATTATGTTTTCAGTTTGCAGAATACTACCCAACTGAGCATCCAGTAGCCCAGATTTTTACTAATGTAATATTTCTTAAAAAATTATGGACTAACAATTGCAATTAACCTAATGGAGTCATCAGGTTGACAATAATATGACAAAAGTTATTGGTTTGCTGTATGGTCTCCACATCTTGGAACATTCTAAGTCTATGTATCCAGTGTATAATCCTATTGGTTGGGATGCTCAAAAGATGGTGTTTACATACCCACCCACCAGGGTAACGATAATATTCAAGATCAAAGAACGCCCAGAACAAAAAAATCTATGTTTACCATGTAAATACAAATAAAGTTTTCATTTCAAAAAGCTATTGACCTTTAAACAATACAATCTTAATAACAAGGTACTTTTCACTATCTTCCCAACAGGCACAATGTTTGGAATGCAGCAGATGACTCCACCTTAACTTTATAAAACCAAATGTAAATCTTACTTACCTTTTACTGGTTAATTATGTAACTAATGTATCTTTTTATGTAACATAATCGCATGCAACATGTTTACGTAGACATTTGCACACTCCTGCAATCTAGTGTTGTGTCTGAATTATGTTAAAAAGTAATGTTGAGACAAACTTCTTTCAGCTGCCACGATTTGCACAATCCTTTTAGAGTTGGACCAGACTTCCTCTAACATTCCTACTTAATTTTGTTTTTGAAATTCAACAATTATTTTGTTTAGGTGTTGAACTATAAATGTAAATGTTCTTCCTCTTTGAAAGTCAAGAAGCAATACCGCCTCTCTACATATGATTGTTCAATTGTAGTAAAAAAGTAGTGGTAATTCCACTATCACTATGGTAGATATCTGACAATAGAATCTATGATATAGTTACACCACTATTCCATGGTCCTAATCAAAAAGGTGTATTTACACTGAACAAAAAGAACAATTGAGCACTTTTTGAGCTGGACAGTATTGTTTCTAAACACCCTTTCACTGCTTTCTTCCATACCTTCAAAAAATATTGTCATGCATTGACAAGCATATTCTTTCAGGTCTGTATATCTCTAATGTAAAACAAGCGTACTTATTTTTCTTTTTTCACTGACATATATAAACTCATCAGTCACTCCTATTGAAAGCTTTTACAATCCTGAATACTGAGTACTACGTTTTGTGTGAGAGGGTGCCCATGCATAACCATGCTAAGTTTTCTTTACCTGCATCGCCACTGTAGTGTAACCTGTCAAACTCTTTAAAATGCTACCCTCCCATTACTCCTAAAGGCGGATGTAGAATACAACCGTTCATCATAAAATAGAATTGGATGTCACTAAGTACAAAGTATTTCTGTATTATAAAAGCCCTAATTTGTCCCTTAAAGATTCCAGCGAAGTCCAGACACATACTAACTGAAACACACCAACCACTAGTAACCTGTAAAATTTGCCAAACAACTCTTTCAAGGTGTGATCAATAAAAAAAATAATCCTTTGGCACAGCAAATATAGTGCAATACATAAACAACTTGCACCCCAACAACTTTACTTGAGCTGCAACACAGAGATTGAAGGACAACCCACTTGCTGCTGCACCAAGCACATCAACTGATGCAACAGCATCTTCAGCAAACAGTCCATACTCACATATTGATCTTGAATTTGGTAAACTTAAATTTCTATGCATTTATTGCGATCAACTTTTGTGTTACGCGAAACAGTTTATCAACCTCATCAAAAACAAGAAACGGGACCATCGCAGTCCTCAACATTAGTCATTAGACATTTATCATGCACAGTCTGTGTAATGGACTGGAAATCCAAACTCCACTTCTCTCACAAGGCAGTGGGTACTTTGCGCATCTGCAGCCTTTCTTATTTTTCACCTTTTTTATCTTCCACTCAATCAACACATAATCCACACGGACACACACCAACTTGCTGACTCTTCCTTGGCTGGGGTTATCAATTATTCTTGAATTTCATATGCTAATTCAAAGTCATGGCCCTTTATCAAGCCTTTTTGTTGTAACTACTTCCCCGCTAAAGGCAGTGGTTAATTTGCACATTTGCAGCCTTACTTATTTTTTACATTATTCATCATCCACTCAATTAACACATCATCTACACATACCTACTTGCTGCATTTCTTGACTATGGTTATCAACTATTCTTCTATTTCATATTCGTATTCAAAGTGCAGGCCCTTTATTGAGCCTTTTTGTTGTGACAACTACCCCGGCTGAGGGCAGTAAGAAATTTGCACACTTGCTGCCTTTCTTGACTGGGGTTATCAATTATTCTTGAATGTCATATTCTGATTAAAAGTCAAGGCCCTTTATCAAGCCTTACTGTTGTACCTACTACCCCAGCCAAAGGCAGTGGGAACTTGGCACACTTCCTGGCTTTCTTGGCTGGGGTTATCAATTCTTGAATTTCATATTTTGATTAAAAGTCAAAGCCCTTTATCAAGCCTTTTTGTTGTAGCTAATACCCCGGCCGAAGGCAGTAGGACATTTCCACACTTGCTGCTTTTCTTGGCTGTGGTGATCCATTATTCTTCAAGTAATTCAGAGTTCAGACCCTTTATTGAACCTTCTTGGTAACTGCTACCCGTGAATGGCAGTGGTTAATTTGCACACTTGCGTCCTTTCCACTGCACAGTGTGTGTACTTTGTGCACTTGCTTAACTCCTCACATGAGATACCCTTTTCTCAGGCTCCCACTGCGAAATCCGACTCACAGTCTTTAATGCACTGGAAAACCAAACACCCATTTCCTTTACAAGGCAATGGGTTGTTTCCGCATCTGCTACCTGGGGTTATCAATAATTTTTGAATTTTATATTCTGATTCAAACTCGTGGTAAGCATGGGCGAATTTTGCGAATCTCGCGTTCGCGAATTTTGCGGATTTGCGAACTCGCAATCCGCAAAATCCGCGAATTCTCGCAAATTTGCGGATTTTTTTTTTGTGTTTGCGCGGGTTTCTGCCAGTACGCGAGGGTTTTTTACAATGTCGCAAATTGCGAACTTACCTGTCGGGTCGCAAGTTTCGCGAACTTGTTGTTTCTACGTGTCCAGCCTGTTTGGGACACTCTTCTTCATCACTGCCACTCTCTGTCACCACTGCCACTCTCTGACTACTCATGCCACCCTCTGGCCCACCCATGCCACCCTCTGTTTCATCACAGCACCCTCTGGTTGTCCAGTCAGTGTACATTATTGTGGCAACGCAAGCACACCTTCCCTGCCTCAAGTGACCTGAATTAATTTGGGGCTGATTAATGTGTCACAGAATATTTTTTTAGCTGGCACCTGCTTCCTTAGTGCTTCCTGATTAGTGATCTTTTGCACTTGCTAAGTGCTTTCATTGTTGCAAAATTAGTTACAACACCTGCCCTGCCCCAACTGACAATAATGCATTAGGGGCTGATTAATGGATTTGAACTTCCAGCCTGGCTCCTGCTTGTCTCCCTTAGCTGTAATTCAGGACCTTTGTGGCATATGTGTAACTATTCTGAGGTTCAGAGCAGGGTCACATAATAGTTTCAACTGGCAACTGAACTCTGGAGGGGCCCCTCAGGAAGCACTACAGGAAATGGCTACTAATGATGAGCCTGAACTTTTGAACCTGGTAAGTAGTTACTTTCAGTTTTGCTAAGATCGTATTTCTGCAATTTTGCACTTATTCGCGGGGCGCGAACTCACGCGAACAGTGCGAACAGTGCGAACAGTGCGAGCAAAATCCGCTGCTCGCGGATTTGCGGATTTTGCGGGAGATTCGCGAATCTCGCGGATTGCGAATTTACCGAAAATCCGCAAAATCCACGAGCGAAACGGATTTTCCGCCCATGCTTAACTCGTGGCCCTTTATTGAGCCTTTTTGAAGTAGCTACTACCCCAGCCGAAGGCATTGGTAAATTAGGACACTTACTGCCTTTCTTGGCTGGGGTTATCAATTATTATTTAATTTCATATTCAGATTAAAAGTCAAGGCCCTTTATCGAAGCTTAGTGTTGTAGCTACTACCCCGGCCGAAGGCAGTGGGAAATTTGCACACTTGCTGCCTTTCTTGGCTGGGGTTATCAATTATCCTTCCTGTAATACAAATTCAAAGTGCAGGCCTTTTATTGAGCCTTCTTGGTAACTATTACTTGTGATTAGCAGTGGGTAATTGGCGCACTTCCTGCCGTTCATGTGTAAAAAAAAAGCTTAACAAAACTCTACCAATATTAAAAAAGAGCCAGTATACTCTATGGTTATCAAATCATCTGTTTGTTATTCTAATTCAAAGTGCAGGCTCTTTATTGAGCCTTTTTGTTAACTACTACCCGTGAATGGCAGTGGATAATTTGGACACTTGCAGCCTTTCTTATTTTTTACATTATTCATCTACCACTCAATCAACACATCATCTACACGTATACACACCTACTTACTGCCTTTCTTGGCTATGGTTATCAACTAGTCTCCTATTTCATATCTGTATTCAAATGGCAAGCCCTGTATCAAGCCTTTTTGTTGTAGGTACTAACCTGTCCGAAGGTAGTAGGAAATTTACACACTTGCTGCCTTTCTTTGCAAGGATTAGCAACTATTGTTCAATTTCATATTCCTATTCAAAGTGCAGACCTTTTATCAAACCTTGTTGTTGTATCAACTAACCCGACCGAAGGCAGTGGGAAATTTGTGCATTTGCAGCCTTTCTTCGCAGAGGTTATGAACTATTGTTCAATTTCATATTCCTATTAAAAGTGCAAGCCCTTTATTGAGCATTTTTGTTGTAGCTACTATCCCGGCCGAAGGCAGTGGGAAATGTGCACACTTGCTACCTTTCTTGTCTAGGGTTATCAATTATTGTTAAATTTGATATTCGGATTCAAAGTCATAACACTTTATTGAGCCTTTTTGTTGTACCTACTACCCCAGCCGAAGGTTAATACTGCAAAAGTAATCTTTACAGTTGCCAAACAACTCTTTCAAAGGGTGATCCATAAAAAAAATACTTCTTTAGCACAGCAAATCTAGTGCGAAACTTGAACAACTCGCACCTCAACAACTTTGCTTCAGCTGCAACACAAAGATTGAAGGGCAACCCACTTCCTGCAGCACCAAGCACATCAACTGCTGCAACAGCATCTTCAGCAAGCAGTCCATACTCACATATAAATCTTGATTTTGTTCAACTTAAATTTCTTTGCATTTATTGCGATGAACTTTTCTGTTACGTGAAACTGTCTATCAACCTCATCAAAAGCAAACAGGAGCATCGCTGTCCTCAACATTAGTCATTAGACATTTATCAAGCTTTTTTGTTTTAAGAACTACCCCGTCCGAAGTCATTGGGAAATTTGCACACTTGCTGCCTTTCTTGGCTGGAGTTGTCAATTATTGTTCAATTTGATATTCTGGTTCAAAGTCAAGGCCCTTTATCAAGCCTTTTTCATGTAGATACTACCCCAGCACAAGCAAATGGGAAATTTGCACACTTGCACCCTTTCTTTGCTGGGGTTATCAATTATTCTTGAATTTCATATTCTGAATAAAAATCAAGTCCCTTTATCGAGCCTTTTTGTTGCAACAACTACCCCGTCCAAAGGAAGTAACACATTTACACACTTGCTGCCTTTTTTGGCTGGGGTTATCAATTACTCTTGAATTTCATATTTTGATTATAAATCAAGGCCCTTTATCGAGCCTTTTTGTTGTAGCTAATACCCCAGCCGAAGGCAGTAGCAAATTTTCACACTTGATTTTCTTGGCTGAAGTTATCCATTATTCATCCAGTAATTCAAAGTTCAGACCCTTTATTAAACCTTCTTTATAACTACTACCCGTGAATGGCAGTGGGTAATTTAAACACTTGCGTCTTTTCCACCGCACATTATGTGCACTTTGTGCACTTGCTTAACTCCTTAGATGAGATACCCGTTTCTCAGGCTCCCACTGCGGAATCCGACTCACAGTCTGTAATGCACTAGAAAACCAAATACCCATTTCCTTTACAAGACAGCGGGTTCTTTCCGCATCTGCTACCTTTCTTCCTTTTCACCTTATTCTGCATCCACTACCTCAAACACACCTACCTGCTACTTTCTTGCAGCCTTCGCCAAGTATTATTCTAATTCACATTACAGTCCCTAAAATGGGCCAGGTGTTGTAATTTTTCAGCCCTACCACCCACAGTGGTAACTTAATGCACTCACATTGCTCCCTTTGATGTGGTAGCAATTTCTTAGCATCCCACTGCAAAATGTGACGCCCTCTCCGTATAATGAGTTAGAAATCCAAAGATCTACTTCAATGACACTTCCATGACAAGTCAGTGGATAGTTTGCACGTCTGCAGCCTTTCTAATTTTTCACCTTTTTTATCTTCCACTCAATTAACACATCATCTACACATAACACACACCAACTTGCTACCGGCCGAAGGCAGTGGGAAATTTGCACACTAACTGCCTTTCTTGGCTGCGGTTACCAATTATTGTTCAATCTCATTTTCTGATTCAAAGTCAAGGCCCTTTATCGAGCCTTTTTGTTGTAGATAATACCCTGGCCGAAGGCAGTAGGATATTTTCACACTTGCCACTTTTCTTCACTGTTGTTCTCAAATATTTTAAAAGTAGCTACCAGCTTAGGATTGATATTTTCTTTTGGAAACAAATTTCAAAGTAATTGTCTCTGTAAAACTTCTTTGCCATGTTCAGTAATTTCTCCAATTTTTATTTCTTGTAGAATAGTTCCATATTCAACATCATTTCCTTGTTTCACATTTGTAATAAGTTCCTTATATTCAAAATATGACCAAATGTTAACATTTTCAATGCCACATTACGTTGTTTACTTATACTACCTGTGGAACATGACAAAAAATTGGAATACCACAAGCTATCTGGAGAAGCTTGTTGTGAAGACTCTTGAAGAAAATGAAACTTCTCATTATTCATGACCTAAGCATTGTATCAAACTTAATGCTTGCCTTTGTGCATTTAAGAATGCAACAAATTCTTAAAACAGAGTATGACATATTACTCTCGATTTATTTAAAGCAGAGACAAATGTACTATGTCCTCAGAGTCTTTTAACGGTACAAAATAGCATTCATCGATGTTTGTGTCGAGTAGTACCTTCAATCTACATTGCAGACAGCAGGGTTCACAACTTCAAATCAGCTTTGGATGTAAATTTCTCTTCAGTATCTATGGTGAGAACGGCTTTCAATCATTTCAGCACTGAGTACAGATAACAACTAGATACCAAGACCGCCAGCACTACAGAAAACATTCAATACAATCTTGATTTATTTCAAACAGAGACACTTGCACAATGTCCTCAGATTTTCTTAAAGTTTGAAAAGTAGGAAATTCAGCCTTCATTTAATGCAGAGGAAATTCTACTATATGTCTTCACATTGTCTTTAAATAACTGACAAAAAGCATTAGTCTATCTTTGTGTCAACAACTGCCTTCAATCTACATTGCGCAAGGAACGTACAAGCTCAGCGCCAAAGATACTACTTACTCACTCCACCATAAATAATCACCAAGAAGAGTGAACACTTTTATGTTAAAGTGAAACATACTATTCCTTTTATATGGAATTGATGCAGAATTCAATTGACAGAAGACATTACTTCATTTACTGTTTCTCCCCCCCAATCATGTATCATCACAGGGTACGTTCATCCTCAGCACCAAAGATATTACTAACTCAGTGCACCAGAAATCATCAACACAAGACAGTATTGAATAACATGACTTATTTACAAAAAAAAATATCCTACTTTTTGGAGATATAGTTCAACTTACTTCGGTGAATGAAGAACCAACATTGATTAAAAAAACTTGATTTTAAAGACTTTGCTACCAATGCGTCCTGCTTGGACCATGCATAATCACAGACTTCACAGAACTTTGTTCCTTCAGGTGCCACTAACTCATTCCACCACTTATCAACGCTGCATTCGCACACACTAATTTACCAATATTGTGCAGCTGTAATCAATGACACGTAGTCATGAAGTCTTGGTAACCGCTACCTCCTACCATCACCACAAGTCCATATTCAGCCAGAATGTAACTGATTCATTACGTATAAAGTACAGTACCAAATAAAGTAATCTACCTCAAACCTACACAAAATAGCCAATTGCCCTTACTTAGCCAGAATTCACAAGACCAATAAAAATTACTATTAGTACATCCTGCCTGGATCACACATCTTCGCAAGCTCCACACACCTTGTTGTTTGAGGTACCATTAACTCAGTGGAAACTAAACTAAGTATAACACCAATTTCATATTCTGATTCAAACTCAACACCATTTATCGAGCCTTTTTGGTGTAGCTACTACCCCGGCCGAATGCAATGGCAAATTTGAACACTTCCTGCCTTTCTTGGCTGTGGTTATCAATTACTCCTCAATTTCGTATTCTAATTCAAACTCATGTCCCATTATCAAGCCTTTTTCATGTAGATACATGACTGGCAGAAAGCAGTAGGAAATTTGCACACTTCCTTCATTTCTTCAAAGGGGTTATGAACTCTTGTTCAATTTCATATTCCTATTCAAAGGGCAGGCCCTTTATCAAGCCCTTTTTGTTCTATCAACTACCCTGACCGTGGACAGTGACAAATTTGCATGCTTGTTGCCTTTCAGAGACAATTTCACAATGTCCTCAGATTTTCTTAAACTTTGAACAGTAGGAAATTCAGCGTTCATTTTTTAAATTAAGAGATGCTTCTACTGCATAGCTTCAGATTTTGTTTAAATAAGTGACAAAAAGCATTCCTCCATGTCTCTGTCAACTACTACATTTGATCCACACTACGGACAGCAGGGTTCAAAACTTGAATTCAGCTTTCCATCTACACTATCCACAGCATTTAAATTAGCCTTGATTTATGTAAGGCAGACACAATTGTATTAATGGATGGCACAATAAACATTCCTCAATGTCTATACTAAGTACTACCTTCAAATGTACACTACGAACAACAGAGTTTACTTCTTCATACCACGAGCACATCAGTACCACAGAAAACATTGAATCCAGCCTTCATTAATTTAAGGAAGAGACTAATGGATTCTATATCTTCCGATTTTGTAAAAGAATTTGACAAATAGTATTCATCTATCACTGTGCTCACTAAACCCTTCAATCTACACTGCGGACAGTAGGGTTCACAACTTGAATTCACCCTTCCATCTATACTAAAGACAACATTGAATCTAGCCTTGCTTTATTTAACCCCTTCCATGCTCATGACGAGCTCAGCTCGTCATGAGGCACAGTGGAGCTGTGCTGATGACGAGCTCAGCTCGTCATGAAACAATGGGAATTCATAAAGTTCAGCACAGGAGGGGAATTCCATCAGCAGCCAAGGTGTTAAGACAGACAATTGTACTGTGTCCTCAGATTCTTTTAACTGTGACAAAATAGCACTCATCGATCTTTGTGTCAACAACTGCCTTCAATCTACACTGCGGACAGCTGGGTTCACAACTTGAATTCAGCTTTGGATCTAAATTTGTCTTCAATATATGTGCTGACAACTACCTTCAATATATTCTGCAGCCAGTAAAAATCAAAACTTGACAGCAGGAGCTCGACTACTAAAGAAAACATTCAATTCAACATTGCTTTATTTAAGGTAGAAACTAATGGATTTTATGTCTTCCGATTTTGTATAACAATCTCACAAATAGCATTCATCTATAACTGTGCTCACTAGAGCCTTCAATCTACACTGCAGACAGTAGGGTTCACAACTTGAATTCACCTTTCCATCTACACTAAGGACAACATTGAATCTAGCCTTGCTTTCTTTAAGACAGACAATTGTACTGTGCACTCGGATTCTGTTAATTTTGACAAAACAGCATTCATCAATCTTTGTGTCAACAACTGCCTTCAATCTACACAGCGGTCAACTGGGTTCACAACTTGAATTCAGCTTTAGAACTAAATTTGTCTTCAATAACTGTGCTGACAACTGCCTTCAATATATTTTGCGGCCAGTAAAAATCAAAACTTGATAGCAAGAGCTCCACTACTAAAGAAAACATTCAATTCAGCATTGCTTTATTTAAGGTAGAGACTAATGGATTTTATGTCTTCCGATTTTGTAAAAGAATCTCACAAATAGCATTCATCTATAACTGTGCTCACTAGAGACTTCAATCTACACTGCGAACAGTAGGGTTCACAACTTGAATTCACCTTTCCATCTACTCTAAGGACAACATTGAATTTAGCCTTGTTTTACTCAGTGTACCATAAATCATCACAAAGAAGAGTAAACAGTTTTATGTCACAGTGAGAAATACTGTCTTTTTAAATGGAATTGATACAGAATTCAATCAACAAAAGACATTACTTCAATTACTATACCTCCCCTCTGAACACACATCATCACAAGGTACATTCAAGCTCAGCGCCAAAGGTATTACTAACTCAGTGCACCACAACTCATCATAAAAAAATATATCATACTTTTTAAAGATCTACTTCAACTTCTGTGAATGGACAACAAATATTTATTAGAAAACTTGATTTTAAAGACTTTGCTACCAATGCGTCGTGCTTGGACCACGCATCAACACACTCCATAGAACTTTGTTGCTTTAGATACACACTTGCTGCCTTTCTTGGCTGGGATTATTAATTATTCCTAAATTTCATATTCTAATAGAACATCAAGGCCCTTTATCAAACCTTTTTGTCATAGCTACTACCCCAGCTGAAGGTCAATAATCCAAAAATAATCTGTAAAATTTGCCAAACAGCTCTTTCAAACGGTGATCCAAACAAAAAATACTTCTTTAGCACAGCAAATATAGTGCGACACATGAAGAACTTGCACCCCAACAATTTTTCTTGAGCTGCAACACAAAGATTGAAGGGCAACCCACCTGCTGCTCCACCAAGCACATCAACTGCTGCAACAGCATCTTCAGCAACCAGTCCATAGTCGCATATTAATCTTGATTGTGGTAAACTTAAATTATTGTTCAATTTGATATTCTGATTCAAAGTCAAGGCCCTTTATCAAGCCTTTTTCATGTACATACTACCACGGCAGAAGGCAGTGCGAAATTTGCGCATTTACTGCCCTTCTTCGCAGACGTTATGAACTATTGTTCAATTTGATATTCTGATTCAAAGTCAAGGCCCTTTATCTAGCCTTTTTGTTGTAACTACTTCTCCAGCTAAAGATACTGATTAATTTGCACACTTGCAGCCTTTCTTATTTTTGCCATAATTCATCTTCCACTCAATCAACACATCATCTACACATAAACACACCTACTTTCTACCTTTCTTAGCTACGGTTATCAACTATTTTTCTATTTCATACCAGAATTTAAAGTACACACCCTTTATCAAGCCTTTTTTATTGTAACAAGTACCCCAGCTGAAAGCAGTATAACATTTGTACAAGTGATTTTTTTTTTTAAAAAAAAGCATTTTATAAGAAAAAGAAAACTAGAAAATCTATTTGACAAGGTTTTCAAATAGATTTTTTTTATTTGTTATAGTAATCAATACAATTTGATCACTAGATAAACCAATCCCTTTAATGAAGGGCAAAAGTAAGTGGGAAAGAGTAACTAACAGAAGTAATTTTTCAGAGGTTTTGTTGGGTGAATGGAACCATAGTTCAAGTTGTGAGCCTTTTTCTAATAATGACAGCTAGCTTCAGAGTAATGATTTCTTACACGCAGTTGACACTAGTGGTCATGCCTATGAGCTTAGAAATGGTTGTGCTATTGTAAAAGACAGCATTGTTCCAAGAAATGCAAAAGAGGTGTTAGCTGAGGAAGTTTTAGGGAAACGTCCTAAAGCTCCAGTGAACACTTGCAATGGTAGTAGTATTTATACTGTAACTCACGACTCTATTTATTTTTTTATGCAATTTCTTACATAACTATATCAAGAAAAGTGTTAAATAAAAGATTTAGATGTTGCAAGGACTACAGTCTTGTATAGTGAGAGGAAATACTGGTTTGCAAGGTCATTCTCTAGCTTGTGTTTCTAAAAAAGTATAGAGAAGTGTTTTTCACCAATTCAGAATGTTACCAGTTCATCAAACTCAAATGAGGAAATTAGTCAGAACATTGTATTACGCAAAAATTCCAGCACTAATGTTAAAAAAAGTTAAACAGTACTCTTTTTCGTGCATCTGTATCAGATGTAACAAAAGTCTCTCATGAAATTCACCTTCCTTACTTTGGTCCTCAGGAAGACAGTGCAGAAACTTAGATATTAATAGAAGAAAATGTGAAAAAGAATGTACAATGTTCTACTGTAGAAAAGTTTGAGCAAGATATTACAAAGTTTAAGGTGATTTCACTTCAAACGCCAAATTATTCTTCTATTTGTTTTCAATAAAACTCATTATAAAAATGAAACCAGGAATGTTCATCTGTATTTAAAAAGGAAAATAATAATGAATGAAAGCATTTTGCAACTTATTTGTTGGTAGAGAATTCTTTTGATTTGGGTTCTGATTAGCGTATTCGTAAATATTGTTATAATAAATTAGATGAGAACAAAATGCCTGCTAGAGCTGTGCATAATAATCTTGAGGTGGTAATTATTCCTTCCGAACTAATGGATTTAAATACCTATGAGTCTATTCTTATTCAATGTGTGCAACCATTTCAGGCTATTATTCGTATGGAGCCTAAGGCAGGAAAATTGCCTCCTTCAGATTTACAAACAGGATTAAAGGGAAGAGTTGCATAATTGCCTGTAGATTTTTTAATAAAAAATGTAAACAATTGGTGTAGAAAATATAGAAGATCAAACTTTAATTATTCTTGTTAATGGCGTTCCTACTAGGAGTATGAAAATCTGGCAAGAATTAGTTAATGTTAGGAAAGTGTAAAAGGCAACGTATCTACTAAAAAAACTAATCTATATTATAAAAATATGTATGAGAGCTGTGCTGAGTACACTTGGGATGATTTACTTCAATTTCTTCAAGACACAAATCCAAAGATACTAAATATTGAATACAAGACACCTGGAGAATTGTGTTCTTTGGATCCAGTTAATGTATACAGGTATTTCAATGATAGATTTGAAGCTATAATATCTTTTATCACCAATACAAAAAATTCTCCTCTTGGAAAGGTTTTGGATTTCTTTTGGAGAAAAGAGTATCAACCAAAAGATGCTCCTCACATACATTTGCTAATATGGATCAAAGATGCTCCCAAATTTGCAACTGAGTCAGATGATACTGTGCTGTCTTTTATTAGAAAATATGCCACATGTAATATACCCAAAAGTACACAAGATAAAGACTTAAAACAACAAGTCTTACGATGACAAAGCCATCGTTGTAGGAAATACTGTTATTGAAACTACAAATTTAAGAACAAGTTCTACACCAAATGCTGTTTTGGATTTCCACATCCTGTAAGTACAAGGAAGACTCAACAGTTTTATGTCTCCTTTGCTACATACTATCACAAAAAGTCTCCAAAAAATACATACAACTTAAAAAGAAATGAAAAGTCAAAATATATAAATGACTACAACCCAGTCATTTTGTCCATGTAGAATGCAACATAGACATTCAATATATTGCAGACAATTCTGTTGCTGGACATCTAACATTCTACATAACAAAATGAGAAAAGACAGACTTGTGAAAAGAGATTTCCTACAAGAAAAGTCTAACAAAAAAATTATATAGTTACAGTTTAAAAATGTTATATCATCGAGAAATTGGAGCTTATCATCTGCAAGTCTTTACTCCAAATATACAAGAATCGATTGGGTGAGTCTAAGTCTTCATGCAACACGAACTTGAGTACTTAAATCTGCACAAGAAATTGAATATTTAACTGAGAAAAAGCCAGAATGTATACGTATTATAGTGTATTAGCTCATAACACTTCCTATTTCAACTGTTCAATGATCCCTCCCTTTTTATTCATTCTACTTTGAGTTCCTAAGAAGGACCATCTCTTCTGAGAATCCTGTCAAATATAAAGAAGATCACCATAATAACAGCAATGCACTTATCTTCCACCTTTTCTTCAAAAAGAGATTTCATTCCTGAAGACCCTCCAAAGAAGAAGAAAAAATCTCTAATTTGGAACTTATTTACTGTGCCTGAAGAGCAAAAAAAGGGTAATGCTCCGTTAGTAACCAGTACAACTTCCCAAACAACTCTTTAAAAGAGTGATGCATCCAAAAAATTATCCTTTGGCACACCAAGTATGATACGATATATCAAGAATTTGCACCCCAATAACTTTGCTCCAACACGGACATTACAGGAAACCCACCTGATGCTGCACCAAGCACATCGATTGCTGCAGCAGCATATTCAGCAAGCAATCCACACCCACAAATTGATCCTCATTTCGGTGAAATTAACATTCTATGCATTTATTGTGATGAACTTTTGTCTTACGGGGAACAGTCTATCGACCTAATAAAATGCAGGGAGCAGGAGCATCGCTATGCTCAACATTACTTTTTTTGACATCATCTTGTAATTGGTACCAACTACCCCAGCCAAAAGCAGTGCTTAATTTACACACTTTCTGCCTTTCTTGACTGGAGTTATCAATTATTCTTCAATTTCATATTCTGATTGAAGGTCAAAGCCCTTTATTGAACCTTTTCGTCATAGCTAATACTCCAGGCGAAGGTTAATGCTCCAAAAGTAATCTGGAAAATTTACCAAACAACTCTTTCAAAGGGTAATCCATCCAAAAAGACTTCTTTCACACAGCAAATATAGTGCGACACGTGAAGAACTTGCACCACAACAACTTTGCTTGAGCTGCAACACAAAAATTGCGGGGCAACTCACCTGCTGCTGCACCAAGCACATAAACTGCTGCAACAGCATCTTCTGCAAGCAGTCCATACTCACATATTAATCTTGATTTTAGTAAACTTACATTTCTATACATTTATTGCGATGAACTTTTCTGTTACGTGAAACAGTCTATCAAGTTCATAAAAAAATAAACATATCTGTCCTCAACATTACTCATTAAACATTTATCAACCTTTTTTGTTGCAACTACTCCCACCAAAAGCAGTTGGAAATATGCACACTTGCTGCCTTTCTTGACTGGGGTTATAAATTCTTCTTCTTCTAATACAAATTCAAAGTACACACCCTTTATTCAGCCTTCTTGTTAACTACTTCCCGTAAATTGCAGTGCGTAATTTCCACACTTGCATCCTTTCTTCCGACGCACCGTCTGTAATGAGCTCGGTATCCAAACATCTACTTCCATGAAAAGACAATGCTTACTTTGCACATCTTCAACATTTCTAACTTTTTACCTTATTCATCTTCCAATCAATTAACACATCATCCACATGCACACACACTTACTTGCTGCCTTTCTTGGCTGGGGTTATCAATTATTCTTGAATTTCATATTCTGATTCAAACTCATGGCCCTTTATCAAGCCTTTTTGTTATAGCTACTACCCCAACCAAAGGCAGTGGGAAATTGGCACATTTGCTGCCTTTCTTGATTGGGGTTATCAGTTATTCTTCTTGTAATTCAAATTCAAAGTACAGGCCCTTTATTGAGCCTCCTTGGTAACTATTACTTGTGAATGGCAGTGGGTAATTTGCACACTTACATCCTTTCTTGCATTCTTTCTACCGCACAGTGTGTGTACTTTGTGCACTTACATTGCTTGCTTAGATATGGTGCCTATTTGTCAGGCTCCCACTGCGGAATCCAATGCACAGTCTCTGTAATGGACTTGAAATCCAAACATCCACTTCCCTGACAAGACAGTGGGTACTTTGCACATCTGCAGCCTTTCTTAATTTTCACCTTTTTTATAACCCCAGAAAGGGGCCAATATTGTTATTTTTCAAACTACTACCCAGTGTCGGGAGTGTGTACTTTATGCACTTCCTTGCTTACTTACATGTGGACGCAGTTTCTCAAGACTCTCACTGCAGAATGCAACTCCCACTCTATGTAATGGACTGGAAATCCAAACATCCACTTCCCTGACAAGGCAGTAGGTATTGTGTGGGTCTGCTGCCTATGTTATTTTTCACCTTATTCATCTTCCACTCAATCAACACATCATACACACACCTACTTACTGCCTTTTTGACAGGGGTTACTAATTATTGTTCAATTTCATATGCCTATTCAAAGTGCAGGCCCTTTATCAAGCCTTTTTGTTGTAGCTACTACCCGGGCCGAAGGCACTGGGAAATTTGCACTCGAGTTGCCTTTCTTGGCTGGGGTTATCAATTATTCTTCTTGTAATACAAATTCAACGTACAGGCCCTTTATTGAGCCTTCTTGGTAACTATTACTCGTGAATGGCAGTGGGTAATTCGCACACTTCCTGCTGTTCATGTATAATAAAAAGCTTAATAAAAGTCTACCAATATTAAAAAAGAGCCAGTGTGGTCTATGGTTATCAAATCTTCTGTTTGTTATTCTAATTCAAAGTACAGGCCTTTTATTGAGCCTTCTTGGTAACTACTCCCGTTAATGGCAGTGGGTAATTTGCTCACTTGCAGCTTTTCTTATTTTTTACATTATTCATCTTCCACTCAATCAACACACCATCTACAAGTACACACACACCTACTTGCTGCCTTTCTTGGCTATGGTTATCAACTATTCTGTTTCATATTCATATTCAAACTGCAGGCCCTTTATCAAGCCTTTTTGTTGTAACAACTACCCCAGCTGAAGGCAGTAAGAAATTTGGACACTTACTACCTTTCTAGAAGTGTATTAGTGTTTCCTGGAAGTGTAAGGAAACAGACTGGGCAACTAAAGGTATAAAAGACAAATTTGCCGGTGCATGAAAAAAACTGCATACATAGTCTATAGGGGTTTCAAGCAGTCCATGCCCTAAAGCCCACTCTGCAACACGAGTACTTCAGTGCTAGCTGAATGATTACAATTCTGCAACAAGAATGTCTCAAACCACTTTAATAAATGTATTCTTATAACATCCCATAACTTAATAGAGCTTCTGAAATAATTTCATCATGTATTTCAAATTCTTGATTATCAATTTCAAAACTCATATGATCATACTCAATGTCATCTAATGCTTCCAGAAAATCAACATCTAAGGTTTAGTCTAGGAAATCACAGCTAATATCTGCAGCATTTATATCTTTCTCTTCATTCTCGCTACTTGTGAAATGTATGTTCAGCTCTTCTATGACACTGTTACTAATTTCGAAACAGTCTTCCAAATTGTTTTGTTGATTTTCCATACTGAATTTCTTATGTTGTAGGCCCTTGTACAAAAACATAAACACTTCAATTTATCTTTACTGTAATAACAGCATATGTGGTGATTCATATGAATTATATTAAATATTTATCTTACAAATAAAGCAACAATATTTTGTACATGACTGTAACTGTCTTCCAAATTGTTTTGTTGATTTTCCATTCTAAATTTCTTATGTTGTAGGTCCTTGTACAAAAATAAAAACACTTCATTTTATCTTCACTGTAATATCAGCATATGTGGTGATTGTTATGAATTATATTAAAGATTTATCTTGCAAATAAAGCAACAATATTTTGTACATGAGTGTAACTGTCTTCCAAATTGTTTTGCTGATTTTTCATACTGAATTTCTCATGTTGTAGCTCCTTGTACAAAAACATAAACACTTCTTTTTATCTTTTCTGTAATATCAGCATATGTGGTGATTCATATGAATTATATTAGATATTTATCTTGCAAATAAAGCAACAATATTGTGTACATGAGTGTATTTTATTTTGAAAACATTTGAAAATAAATACAATAAATAGTGTCACTCTGCATTGTGTCAAGTGCTTTATTTATCTATCCTACCTACTGTGTTGCAAACTTAAATCAGTGACGACACCAGTGCCATGCTTTGACTCACCCCATTACGTTGTCAATTAGGGTGGAGGGAAGCAAAGAAAAGGAGTGAAGTACATGTCTACACATGTACTGCTATATTCGGAACACTGGATGAAGCACTGAATTAACAAAAATCTGATTCAAAAAAACATACACAAAAGAAGGCTGCACAAAAGATACACAAAGGAAAGCCACACAAATAGGACACCGAATCTTGAACACAAACTGGTAAGTAAGCAAAAGAACGAAAAAGCTAAAAACACTCCAACGGACGCTACGCTGTGGAACCCATTCTTAAAAGAGGTAGAAACATACTGTAAAAAAAAACGGAATAAAGAAAAAGTAAAAAACATACATGGATGACAAAGTCACTAGAGGAATACTCTTTTCCCCAACATAAAAAAAAAGGATTTTACAGAAATTAAATGTACGTATATTTAGGGAGCTGCAAAGGAACCCATTCCCTGGGATTAAAAAAATATCATTAGGGACCATGTGGGGAACACCGATACCCCCACGGTCCCAGCCGGCTCCCAGCGTCCTTCGAGAGCCGGCATTGCTTTGTCAGAGAGAGCAGTTTATATGCTGCTCTCTCTAATGTAAAGCAATCTGCTTTCCTACTTGAAAGACACAGCAGCTTAACTTGCTCTCTCTTTCAAATAGAAAACCGGTTTCCTGTGCTAAAGTGGGAGCCGCAACGCTCCCGCCCTACCATACCAAACAGCAAAGTCCTGAGGGTAGACATCCCGGGACACTGCAGGAGCCAGCCCTGAGAGATGGTGGTCCCCAGAGCCATCAAGAGCTCCAGGACGGAGACCACACAACCCCCTCCCAACATTAAAAAGCCCCGAAAAGAGGTAATCCCCAGGGCTGAGAGGTCCGTGCCGTCACGGACCCCCCTTATTTAAATATTATGCCCCAGGAAGGTGGCGGTCCCCGGGGCATGTACGAGGGCCAAGACCCCCCAAACTTCATTAAAAGATGGCAGCCAACACTTCCTAGTTTGGAGCATTGACAGCATGCAGCTCGTAATTGTATGGATTTTCGTACGCGGACGCCGCGATTTTTCTATTTGTAATTGTTTTTTTTATAAATAGCCTAAAAATCAATGAACGACCCCCTGAGCAACCCTAGAGGTCCCTTTCCTTATTTCTCAACTTTGTTTTCCTATTTTCTTATGACTCGGTTCTTGCGACCAACAACATGGCTGCCAACACTTCCTGGTTTGCAGTGTTGACAGACAGTTGACAGCCAATCAGCATGCAGCTCGTGCTCCTAATTGTACTGATTTCCGTACGCGTACCCCGCAATTTTTCTATTTAAAAAATAAATAAAATATGTAGCCTAAAAATTCATGAATGACCCCCTGAGCAAGCCTAGAGGGTCAGGATGTTTTTACCCTACCCCCTTTCCTTATTTCTCAACTTTGTTTTACTGTTTTCTTGTTACTCAGTTCTAGCGATGAACAAGATGGCTGTCAACACTTTAGAATAAATAGCCTAAAAATCCATGAATGACCCCCTGAGCAACCCTGTGGTTCAGGATGTTTCTACCCTGCCCCCTTTCCTTATTTCTCAACTTTGTTTTCCTATTTTCTTATTACTCGGTTTTTGCGACCAACAACATGGCTGCCAACACTTCCTGGTTTGCTTTGTTGACAGACAGTTGACAGCCAACCAGCATGCAGCTCGTGCTCGTAATTGTATGGATTTCCGTAAGCGTACTCCGCGATTTTGCTGTTTAAAAAAAAAAATATATATATATATATATATGGCCTAAAAATTCATGAAGGACCCCCTGAGCAAGCCTAGAGGGTCAGGATGTTTCTACCCTGCCCCCTTTCCTTATTTCTCAGCTTTGTTTTACTGTTTTCTTGTGACTCGGTTCTAGCGATGAACAAGATGGCTGCCAACACTTTCTGGTTTGGAGTGTTGACAAACAGTTGACAACCAATCAGCATGCAGGTCGTGCTCGTAATTGTACGGATTTCCGGACGCGTGCCGTACTCCGTCTCTAGATATCGCTATGATTTTATTTGTAATTTTCTCAGAAAGAATTTAGCCCTTTTAACAAAAAGCACAATCTGCGAACCGAACTCTACCGCTCTGCCAAATTTGGTGTAATTCCATTCCGCCATTCGGGCTATAGCCCTGGGTAAAGGCCCCTATGGAAAATTGCATAGGGAAAACAGGTTTTTGGACCCCCCTTTTTTCTCGGCCCCCACTTGACGAATCACCCCCAAACTTTCAGGGTAGGTGCGGAACCGAGCAGGCCATTTTCTTGGAGAAATTCGCAAAGATTCGTCCTCCAGCGCCAAAGTTATTCCAAATAAAATGTTGTGGATTTCCTAGGAAAGTAGGTCACAACTATAACTACCTACTGGCGACTGATTTAACACCTCTCTGCAACGCAGCCCCTGGCACGTTTGCAGAGGGGGAACTAATTCCCCTTGAATAATGGGGGTCCCTGGGGGCCAACTAGCCCACCAGGAACCTCCAGTATGCGCCAGGGGGCTGCCTTGCAGAGAAGTGTAAAAAGGGGCGTGGCCTCTTTACTCATCTTTGCAAGGCGGCCCCCGGCGCGTTTGTAGAAGGGAACTAATTCCCCTTGAATACTGGGGGTCCCTGGGCGCCAACTAGCCCACCAGGAACCTCCAGTATGTGCCAGGGGGCTGAGTTGCAGAGAGGTGTAAAAAGGGGCGTGGCCTCTTAACACCTCTCTGCAAGGCAGCCCCCTGGCGCATACTGGAGGTTCCTGGTGGGTTAATTGGCCACCAGGGACCACCAGTATGCAAGGGGAATTATTTTCCTCTCTGCAGACGTGCCAACAGGCACGTTTGCAGAGTGGTGCCCTAATTTATTGGGGGGATTGGCAGGGTACGAGTACCATACGCCTTTCCCACGATTTAAAAAAAAATATATTAATTTGGGCCTTGGGGGTCCTTGTGGAACCCCCTGAGCAGGCCTAGGGGTCAGGGTGTTTCTACCCTACCCCCTTTGCATGTTTTGCACGTTTGTTTCACTGCTTTCTTATGCCTCGGTTCTACCGAGGCACAAGATGGCTGCCAACACTTCCTGGTTTCGAGTGTTGACAGACAGTTGACAGCCAATCAGCATGCAGCTCATGCTCGGGAAGGTACTCATGCTGTACTTTGTCTCTAGATATCGCTATTATTCTACTTTTGATTTTCTCAGGAACTTTTAAATGGATTTAGACCATTTAACAAAAAGCACAATCTGCAAATTGAAATCTACCTAGCCCTGGCTAAAGGTCCCTATGGAAAATTGCATGGTGAAAACATGTTTTGGGACCCCCTTTTTTTCTCGGCCCCCACTTGACAAATCACCCCCAAACTTTCAGGAAAGGAGCGGAGCGGAGTAGGCCATTTTCTTGGAGAAATTAACGAAGATTCGTCCACCAGCGCCAAAGTTATTCCAAATTGAATCTACATTTCCCTACGCAGCACTTACTTGGCTATTGAATTCTGGGACTGGGAGTCCCGATGGACTATCAGTGGTGCGCGGCTAGTGTTTGGGGAGGAGGGAGTTCCCGCCAATGGGAGCGTTGCAGGACTGATTTAACTCAGGTGACAGAAGCCACCTGAACATTAAAGACTTAAGCCTAAACTCATATCATACCAAGCCTTCAGCCCAAAGTCCCTGACATCTAATGGGCACTAATAAGAAACAAGTCGCCAGGGTCAGAGAAATGAACTCCATGTAGTACACAGAAGATACATTAGGTACAATCGGTGAAGCATAAAGAGTGTATTCTAGGAAAAAGTAGGTAAGTGAACATATTGAAACTCACAAATGCGTCGAATATGTGGCAGTGCGGTAATGGGGTATGTGACCTAAGTAGGGACCGTCTGGAAAGAACAGTAGTAGATGTGTAGAACAATTAAATGAAGGCAAGAAAAAGATAAAGGTCAAAGGATATTGGGCAGGGATGTGCTGGAGTGTTTAAGGTAATGCATGTCAAGTTAAGAAGTGAAGTGAAGTGAAATCGAGTGTATTAGTGGGCAAATCGAAATTAATAAAAAACAGGATCTTCAAAATGGCCACAGAGATGTGACTAAAGAGAACTAGTGTCTTACAGAAAAACAACTGTCTACATGGTCCAATCAGATCAAGTAATTCTCAATTAGGTTAGGACAGTGTGACTGAAATATATAGTCTACGAATAGACATTGCAAATAATCACATGCAACACAATAACTGGTAGAGCAACATGAATCGGAAGTGTTTAAATCATACTGTTACAGTGCCAAAGGCAGGATCAGAATGACCAAACAAATGATAGGGACAGAAATCAGACTCATATGCAAAACGTTAACTGACTGAAAAACACATGCCACACAGTTTTAGGGGTCTATAGAAAATTGTGTATATCTTCACTAATGTTAAGGCCTGCTGGTGACTTCATGTTAAGTGCAAGAATGTAGCGTGTTTATAACCACCTAAGCTGTTTCTCTCGGTTACCACCCCGTCTGAGTGGGGGTACACTGTTAACAACAAAGTATTTGAGATCATCTAAATTTTTGTTGTGTACATCTTTAAAATGCCTTGCTACAAGGTACACGGGATCACTGTTGACAATGGTACGTAAATGTTGGAGGATACATAGATGGACCTGGAGTTTGGTACTGCCAATGTACACAATTACACTGTAGTAGGTACACTGCAAACTCTGTTCTACATGTGAGTCTGCTCTTGATGGCGAGTGGTTCTTTGTGAACAGTGGCATTAATTTGGGTAGTGTTAATAACAAACTTGCATGCTCTGTAGCTGCTGCATTTGAAAAATCCCTTGATGTCAGAAAGCCAGTTGGATTTCGAGATGACTTCAGGGCTACTCCTGACCAAAGCATTGTGCATAGAGAATGCACATCTGTAAGATATGGTCAGACGTTGAGTTACAAGAGCCCCCAAGGTTAGGTCAGACCTTATAATCTTCCAGTGTTTGTATGTGATAATTAGGAGAGTATTGACTGCACCCGTGTTGGCCAACTCCGCAGGAGTGTCAGTATTACTGAGACTAATGTCGGTTCTGCCTGTCAGGAGCTCTTCTCTAGGTATAGAGTTGGTCCTGGTCGTGGCTGTGACTATGTTGTTTGCAGAATAACCTTGTGCACTGAATCTTGGGTGTGCCTCACTCTGGTATATAGCAAGGTCACTGTCGGAGCTGCAAATTCTGCATAGTCTGAGCATTTCACCATAAGGGATGCTAGCAATCAGGTGCCTGGGGTGGAAGCTGGATGCATGTAAAGTGGAGTTGCCTGCAGTAGGTTTTCTGTGTAATTTGGAATGTAGTGTGCCATTGGAAATGTAAATCATAACATCTAAAAATTCATATATAATAATATAAATATATTTTAACTACTCGTGGTCACCAGTAGGTAGTTATAGTTAGGACATTTTTTCTATCAAAAAGCTTTTTTTCTTTTCCAAATTTCTTTGGCGCTGTTTGACAAATCTTTGCGACATTTTCAAAACTTATGGCCCGCTCAGGTCAGCTCCTGTTTTGAAAGTTTCGGGGTGATTTGTCAACCAGGGGCTGAGAAAAAGTGGCTTCCCAAAATGCTTTTTCTTCAGGGAACTTTAGACAAAGCTACAGCCCGAACTGCTGAACGGAATTACAGCAAATTTGGCAAAAAGGTAGCTCTTGGTTCGGAAAGCAACGTTTTTGTTAAATTGTGTAAATCCATTCAGTAGTTCCTGAGAAATTCATATATTAAAAAAAATTGTATATGGTGACAGCCGTGGATCCACGTGCCTTCCCAATCACACGCTTGACTCTGATTGGCTGCCAACACTTTAAACCAGGTTGAAGGTGCGTGGCCAAGATGGCGGGGTGAGCGGACGCTTCCTCCCGCAGCTCCTCCGGCCCGGCTCAGCTTGAGCCCCGATTTCTGCGCTTCTCTCCCCCCGCAGCTGCTTTGCGGGAGAGGGGACTGTGCCGGAGTTCCTGGTGCACATATCGATACTACTTTGACTCCTATCGCCCCGGAGGAAGTACCCCGAAAGTTTGCTCGAAGATCGGAGCACGGAGGAGAGCCTGGGAGGCGGAGCGAATTGCAGTGCTGTCCAGGCGCCTCGGCTGGGCCTGGTGCTGAAAGCTGACGATCCCGAGAGACCGGACCCGACGTGCTCCGAAGAATAACAGCGCCCTCCGGCCGGAACCTGCCTGACCGGTGTCATCGATACACGGCTGATCCTAGACTTTAGCGGGCGCTTTGGCCCTTCGCCACCACGACGTGTATGGTGTGGCGTGGACCCCGGACCTGGTGGCGAGGAACGGAGACATCTACGCAGCGGCCGACCTGAGCGGACCCACCGGTGGCACTGTGAGACACTGGCTGCGGACTTTCCTTACTTCTTGTGCCTCGGGGGTCGCCGGAGGTCTCGCCGGCCCGGGCCGCTCTCCTGGGCCCCGCCCTGCCGCCATCTTATCCCCGAGGTGCTGGAGCTGGCGACCTCCACCAGTGCCTTAGGCGGGCGGGTGCCTGCTTTCACTCCGGCTCCGGAACTACTTTCCCGAGGGGTGCACTACTGGGATACCCTGACTTTGGCCCCCGATTGCCACCCTGGTCGGAACCGCAACTGTTTCGCCCCGGCCCCGGCCTGAGCCGCCATTTTGTTGCTTGTGACGCAGCACCCTTGGCTTCGGCAGAATCGCCACATCTGGTGCCCGCGAGCGACTGGACGCATCTACGGCAGCCGGCCCTGAACCTTGCCCACTGCAGCAGCCACGATGACCGGGAGAGGAGGCTCGAAAAAGGGAGACCGCACTCTGCCAGACATGCTCAGCAGGGCCCAGCAGCTGCGGGACAGGACACAACCGTCGCCGGGGTCCTCTCGGGCCTCGGCAGACGCAACTGGAGGCGAACCGCCGGTCACGAGGTCCTTTATGGAGGAATTATTTAGCTCCCTTAAGGAAGACTTCCAGACACTGAAGAAGGAAGTGGCCAGCGAGGTCCGAGAAGTGCGCAGGGAGGTGGAGGGCCTTGGCGAGCGTGTTGACACGGTGGAAACGGCGGCCCAGCGCCGAGATGAAGAGATAGTCCATCTCCAGCAGGACGTTCTCCGTCTCCGAGAGCAGTGTGTCGAGCTCCAGGCCCACTCTGAGGACCTTGAGAACCGGTCCAGGCGGAACAACATCCGGGTGCGAGGTGTCCCGTCCGCGGACGAGGGGACGGACCTGGTGGCCTATCTACAGGACTTGTTCCGGGAGATTTTGGGGGAAGATGCGGAATTCCCGATCCGCATAGACAGAGCGCATAGAGTGGGCCGACAGCGCCAATCATCAGCACCCCCCCCCGGACATTCTGGCATTTTTGCCTGATTTTCCCTTGAAGGAGCGCATCATGACAGAGGCCCGCAGGAAACAGCCCTTGACTTTCAGAGAACGACCTGTGGCGCTCTACCAGGACCTGTCCGCCATCACGCTGCAGAAGCGCAGGTCCTTCCGGATTGCTACGGACTTTCTGCGGGAACATGAGACGCCTTACTCCTGGGGTCACCCCTTCCGTCTAATCTTTAGATGGAATGGAGTACTACACCAGCTGCGCTCCCTCCAGGATATCTGCGGGGTGCTGGGACTCACGGCCACGGAAGAAGACGGGCCGACGCCGACATGGAGGCGCTCAGAGCGACGGGGTCGACGGAGTTCGGCGAGGCGACATTCACCGGCGAGTGTGAGTCGCCCGGACTCCCCTACCATCAGGGCGGATATGGCGGAAGCGCTGAGGACTGCGGCCAGGACCCTGCCTGACCCCAATGGCGTGGCCTTGACGGCCTAACTTCACTCCGGGGGGAGAGATTCTTAGCCTCTATGAAGCTGGGTTGGGGCTGGGGGCTGGGGGGGAGCGGTTGGAGGTGAGTGGCTGAACGTCCACTTGATTGGTTCCTACGGACTTGCCAGTTCGGGCATGACTGAGACAATGGGGGGTTTCTATCTGTTTGTAGTTTTGGCTAGTTGCCGTGGGTTTGTTTTGGGAGGGGGTAAGAGTTTTTCTGTTGTTGGTGGGGTCCCGTCCGATATTGCCCATGCACACGAGCGGCCAGTCTTGGCCTTCCCCGCGGGCCTGCCCCATGCACCCCCTCCGCTGATCCCTTGCCTGCTACATAGCGCTTCGGTTCCCCGAGGGAGATGCCGTCCTTAAAGGTAGTGCCCCTTAATGTTAAGGGTCTGAACAACCCTGTGAAACGCAGGGCGATCCTGTCCCTGTTAGAAGGGACGCAAGCGGACATATGCCTTCTGCAGGAGACTCATCTGCTACCCAAAGATTGTCATAGGTTGCGCTCTGCCAAGTTCCCTACCCAATTCTTCTCTTCAGCGGCGACCAAGACTGCAGGCGTAGCCATTCTTTTAGCTAGCTCTTTCAGGGGCGAGGTGTTATACAAATATGCCGAACAAAAGGGGAGGCTCCTGGCATATCGCATGCGACTTGGGGGTATTGCCTTTACGGTTGGCTCCGTTTATAGCCCGAATGATCACCAGGATCGTTTCCTGGATTCAGTGTTAGTGGACGTCACTGCCTCGCCCGATCGCCATATTGTCCTGGGGGGGGACCTGAACGTCGTCTTCGACTCGGCTATGGATAGGTCAGCACAGCGCTCCCCACAAACGGGGGAGCTTTCCCGCGCGGTGCAAGATCGGATTGCGGAGATGGATCTACACGACCTCTGGCGAACTCTGCACCCCACCGATAGGGACTATTCCTTTTTCTCCCATGCGCACCGCACCTACTCGCGGTTGGACTACCTTCTGGTGAGTGGCCCGCTACGCACGGCCGCCACAGCGGCGGACATCGGGGTCCTGTCCCTATCCGATCATGCGCCGGTTTCCGGCGTTTTTGCATGGCCAGCGGCCTCTCCCTCTCGAGGGACGTGGCGGCTTCGGGATACTCTCCTGCATAAGAAATCGATTGTGAAGCGAGTGGGGGAGGTCATTCAGGATTATTTGGTCCACAATGGCAACTCCGACACGTCTCAAGCGACGCAGTGGGCGGCCTTGAAGGCAATCCTCAGGGGGGAATTTATCTCCATCTCCTCGGCCGAAAACAGGGAGCGGCAACGTAAGAGGGACGAACTGACTGCACAGGTCAGGGAACTTGAACAGGTTCACCGCCGCACAGGGGCTCCTCGAGTTTGGAGGCAGCTGAAAGCTGCGAGGAACTCCTTTCTGCACTGGACCTAGATCGGGCGGAATATGCTGCTTTGCGTCTGAAGCATGCCTTTTACACTGGCGGGGACAGATGCGGCAGGCTCTTGGCCCATCGACTTAGGGCTGCACAGCAACGCAATGTAGTGAAGGAGCTGGTGGGTGCAGATGGGGTTCCTGTTTCCGGTGACGCAGAGGTGGCAGACTTCTTTCGCAGCTTCTACGAAGCGTTATATGCCGCGGAGCCCCCCTCGCCGGGGGACGCTGAGGACTATTTGGAGTCTGTGACCCTCCCGGTGCTAGAACCCGCCCAGGCGGACCACCTGGAGAGGGACATACATGTGGAGGAAGTCATCTCCGCTATAGCGCGCCTGAAACACGGTAAAGCCCCAGGCCCGGATGGTTACACGGCCTTGTTCTACAAGACCTTTTGTTCCGCTGTGGCACCAATCCTGACTCGCCTGTTCAACTCTTTCTCCGAACCGGGGGCTATCCCACCGGACCTCCTTTCCGCGACTGTGTCAGTTATTCCGAAACCCGGGAAGGACCGGAACTTGTGCGGTTCGTACAGGCCTATTTCACTCCTGAATGTTGATCTAAAGCTCTACACGGGGATCCTGGCGTCCAGGCTTGGACTGCATCTACCGGGCCTGGTGGAGGCGGACCAGGCTGGCTTTGTACCCGGTAGACAGACAGTGGACAACACTAAGAGAGTGACGCACATACTAGAAAAGGCCTCACGTGTCCCGGGGGAGCGGATGTTGCTGTCGGTCGATGCTGAGAAGGCCTTTGATAGAGTTCATTGGCCGTACCTTGAGCTGGTTCTCAGGAAACTGGGAATCGGCGAGAAGTTCCGCACCATGGTCTTCAATTGTTATAAGAGACCATCAGCATCGGTACGGGTCAATGGGTGCAGTTCTGGTAGTTTTGCCATCAAGCGCGGTACGAGACAAGGCTGTCCCCTCTCGCCGCTTTTGTTCGCCCTCTATATGGAGCTTTTCGCCCAGAGGGTCCGCGATAACCCTGACGCCGTTGGGGTTAAGATGGGTCAATATGTCCATACTGTCAGCCTTTATGCGGACGATGTCCTGCTGACCCTGGACGACCCCAGGAGGTCACTCCCTGCCTGCATCCAGGAACTGAACGCCTTTGCACGTGTGGCCGGCTTTAAAATGAATATGGCCAAATCGGTTGCCCTGGACTTGTCGCTCACTGCGGACACCAGGAGAGACCTCCAGCGTCTCTTCCCCATGCAATGGTCCTCGTCCACGGCGCCATACCTGGGGATCCTGTTGGCGCCCTCGCTGCCTGACATGGTTAAAGCTAACTACTCTTCCCTTAGCAGGAAGATTAAGGAGGAACTCAGCCGATGGAGCAAGGGCCTGCTTTTGTGGCTGGGCCGTATCGCAGCGGTGAAGATGACGGTGCTGCCTCAGATTCTATACCTGTTTCGCGCTCTACCTCTCCAGCCCCCTGTGGGTTGGATACAGCAAACGCAGGCTGACATCTCCCGCTTCGTTTGGCAAGGCCGCAAGCCTCAGATGAAGAGGGTTCTCTCCACGCTCGCTCCGGAGGCGGGGGGTCTTGGGATCCCGGATCTCCGGAAGTATTTTCAGGCGGCGCAACTCCGATATTTGGTGGAATGGAGCAGGTGGGAATCTGATAAGCACTGGCTCTTTCAGGACCAGGCGGTGGCGGGCCGTACTCTTCAGGAGGTTCCGTTCCTGCGCCGCGTGCACCGCCCTGCTAATCTTTATACCTCCTTTGTTACCCGAGTCCCCCTGCGGGTGTGGGACGCGGTCTGCGGGCCCCGTGAATTGACTACCTTCCCATCACCGGTCACGCCCATAGCTGGTAACCCGGACTTTACTCCGGGCTTAGAACCGGGAGCTTTTTCCCACTGGACTAGTGCAGGTTGCAGGGCACTTTTTCAGATTTACGGGCCGGAGGGCGTGCTTCCTTTCCAGCAACTCCGACAGGAGTTTGGCCTGACGGAGGTTGACCGGCTGCGCTACATGCAGGTCCGCCACTGGGCCCTCCAACCCCAAGTGCGCGACGTCGCGGCCCGCCAAATCACATCCTATGAGCGGTGGCTGGTGACCCGGACCTCGGACGCCAAACTCATTACCGATCTGTATAAATTCCTCCAGCCCCCGACGTTTCACTATCATAACCCGGGGAGGGAACGCTGGCATAGGGAGTTAGGCAGGACACTAAGTCACAAGGAGTGGGACAAGATCGCATATCGGGCGAGGCATTCTGCGTACCACACTGGGCTTACGGAGACCTTTACTAAGGTGTCCACCTACTGGTATTACACCCCGGAGAGGCTCTATGAAATGCACAAACTCACCGACAAGGGATGTTGGCGGGGTTGCGGACAGGAGGGTACTCTATCGCACATCCTGTGGGCTTGCCCGGTACTCACTGCTTACTGGAAGGAGGTCTTGGATGAAGTAGATAGGCATTTTGAGATTGAGCTGCCGCGCTTCCCAGCGTATGTTTTGCTAGGCCTTCCCAATGACCTAATGTACCCGCTGAAGTCCCGCAGAGGTAGACAGATTGCTATTGCGCTAGGCTCAGCGGTCCAAAATATCCTTGTCCACTGGCGCACCTCCACTGCCCCCTCCATTACTGGTTGGCTACATAGACTCTGGCAGGTGCTAGGTATGGAGAAGATGTCGCTTACAGTGGCTGGGAATGTTGATCAGTTCGAGGAGCTATGGCACCCCTTCCTGGCACTATTGTCCACAGAATTCCGGGAACTCACCTGCCCGAGGTACCTGCGCCTTCTCAGGCTGACAGCACCGGCGGCCCCGGCTGATTAGGATGAATGGGGATGGAGGGATCAGGGGATGGCGGTAGGCTGTTTGGGGCGGATTTTTCTACCTTGGGCTATTGGACGGGGATGTTGGGGTATTGTTTTCTTCCTTTTTTCCTTTCTTTTTTCCTGGGGATGGGGGGCTCGGAGGGGCAGCGTTGGGTTTTGTTGGACTGTTGTGAGCTACTCGCGCTCAGCTCTGGATGGGGGGTTGGGGAACATGAGAGGGTTATGTGCACTGCCTTATTGCCGTACAATTTACTTCCTTCCCTCCTGGACCACCGACCACCCTTCGGACCAGAACTGCTGACTCGCGTCCCTTTTTCTTTTCAAGGCATTGTATGTAACTTTGACCTCCCACTTCCCTTCCCCATGTTCTTTTGTTTAATAAAAATGCTTTAAACCTAAACCAGGTTGAAAAGAGTCACAAGAAAAAAAGGTAAGGAAATAAGAAAAGGAAGCAGTACAAAAACCCTGATCCCCTAGGCCTGCTCAGGGGGTCCCACTAGGAGCCTGACCGCCTCATAAAGCATTTTTTTTAAACATTGACAGGATTCGCGCTTCGTTTTATTAAGCCCCAGGGACCGCCGCCTCCCTGGGGGTAATGCTTGCCCATATGCTGCCCTGGGGACCACTATCTCCCTGGGGCTTTAAACTTTAAATGTAGGGGGGTCTGACAACCTCCTGCAGCCCCAGAGACCGCCACCTCCCAGGGGCTTTTTTAAAAGAAAAAGAAGAAAGGTGTAGGGGGTTCCTGCCACCCACACTAACCCAGGACCACCACCTCCCAGGGCATAGATTATATAAATACGGGGTCCATTGTGGACCACCAGCCCCAGGGACCACCACCTACCGGGGCTTAAAGTATGTGGAGAAGGACCACTTGACTCCCCTTTTTGAGCCTTCCTTGGCCATGGGGACAGCCACCCCCACGGATGGCTCCAGCAATGTCCCAGGGTGCCCACCCCGGGACATTGCACTACTGCCGCCCTGCCATAGCAAACTTCTTCATGGTAGCAAGAGCAGAAAACTGCTCTCACGTCCATGAAGTGAAGCAGTATTGCTTTTGGGCATAGGGAGCTGCATATCAGGAACCCCCATTGTCCATAAGCACTGTTGGCTCCCACAGGAGGTGGGGACCCGGCAGGGACCACGGGGGCATTGGGGCTCCCAGCTGTCCCCAACATGAGGCCATGCCTTTGGGGATGGGGTCCCCGGGACTAAAAATGGCCCTGGAGGGGGGCATCTTGGCCCCTCTCCCTTATTTATTTATTTATTAAGACAGGGCCAGCCCTGTGGAAGGGGTCTCCTGGGCCGTAATTGGCTGAGGACGGGGCCATGCAGCCCCCCTCCAAAATTTATAAAAAAAGAAAGGCTGGGCAGGCCTTGGAGGATAGGGTCCCTGGGGTTAAAACTGGCCCAGGAAAGCAGGGCCTTGCGGCCTTCCTTCCATAAATAATTTGTTTACGGGACCCCGGGGAATCAGCCTAGGCAGGGGGGCTATTTGGCCCCCTCCCATTTTAAAAAGAAAAAAAAGTGTTGGCCAAGCCCTGGGGGATGGGGTCCCCAAAGCCAAAAATGGCCCAGAGGCAATCGGCCCATCTCCCTTTTTATAAAAAAAAAATGCCCAGGCCCTAGGGGATGGGGTCCCCAGGGTCGACATCTGGTAATGGAATGGGTGTATTCATTATTACTTTTTTCTCTCGTAATAGGAGTCACGATCCCATTGCGGCTCTCAGCGTGGCCCCCAGTGTAACGTCACAGTGGATTTGCGGATCCCCCTCAAATAAATAATTGAATACTATATAATTCAGAAAGCACTGTTGCATTTGTGAACTTTTTAATGGAGTGAGTGAGATTTACGTTAATAATTACATTAAATTTGATTGAGTAAGTAATAATATACAAAATACAAATCAAAAAAGAAACTTGAAAAGTGTATTGGGTTGTAGTACATTAAATTTGTGCTTTTGTTTTGTGCATTCGCGACGGGTTCACGAACCCAGAAAATACTTAAAAAGAATAAATATGTTAAAAAATAAATGATATTTACTGTTGAGTTATAGGGTGCCCTTAAATAGAGCCCTTGTTTTCATTATGAGTTTGTTGGAGCTACATGTAAGTGTGGATGCACAGCTTAAGGTTGTTGAGAAAGACTCTGTTCCCTTGATCTGTGAAGTGAACTCTATCAATTTTGTAGATGTCATCCATATCAAAATGTAGATTGTTGTTATAGATGGAGCCATTATATGTTCTGGGAGGAAAGCAGAAACAGCTTTATTGACATTCTTTCTAGCTTTCTCAATCTGTGGACAGAATTGATTTGAAATAACATAACATAACAGGTGTAGTTGTAAAGTGCACGATTACGCGTAGGTGTCCTGGTGCTGAAAAACAAATGTTTATTGTTATCCAACTCATAAGTACTCATTTTGTCAACCACAGATGGATGAAAGGCTGAGTGGGCCCCCCAGGATTTGAAACTGTGAGCATGAGGTCGAACACAGACCCCTGCAGTGGCTGCAATATTCCACTGAGCCACTTGACCCAGCTCCATTTCTATCTTTGGCATATATTAGAAAACACAAAGATAGTTTGAGGCAAAAGCAACATCAGTTGTGCAAAGGTATCCTTCATGAGCATTTCCAGTTCTACCCAAGTCAATGTGCCTCGTTCAATGCCACCACAGAGCACAATCATGAGGTCAGAGGGCTGGAGGTGCAAAAAGGTTTTAACCAAATTCATCAATTGGTGCCAGTTTAATCTTCTCTGCACAATCCATTTAATGTCTACATTTTGCAAACCTAGGTCTTCGTCAATACCTCTGTGTTCAGCATACCTTTTCCACCAGAAAACATAGCTGTGCCCTACAATCCATACTGTAAGCATTTTGAAGGGATTTCTGGAAGGAATGAAAAGATGTCTGTAGCCCAGGTAGTCAGTCAGTAGAATGAGAGGTATCTAAAGTGGTGGAGAAGATGCTGTTTTTGAAAAAGCCTATACGTGATTGGATGTTCATTTACATTGTGCACTCAAACATAGGATGCATGTTACTTTCCTGAAAAAGCATGTTTCTTATTGGTTATTAACAATGTTTGAAAGGTACATTAGATACTATAAAGTGATATTTTGCAAAAGTCAACTGCACCTGCTATTTGCATTTTTAAGCTACTGTGCTGAACTTTAAAATAGGGTAAACTTGTGACCTGCCAGTACAGTTGAATGTTGCAGAAAGTGTTACTCCGGAAACTGAGATTAAGCAGAATGGGGGAAGGGTTGAAAGTTAACTGTGGATTTAAAATGTGAAATGGTAACTTCTATAGAAGAGATATGTTACTAAATTAAGTTTTTCTTAGTCAGTAGTATGTGTAGAAGTAGTCTGTTGTTTTAAAAAAACTAGTATGATTAGAAATAGGTTTTTGAACTCCCGTATGGATTTGCGGCTCCATTGTGACACTATACTGCAGCACCGCGGTGGAGTCGTGACTCCAGAAAATTACGGAACCAGTTTGGGCCCTTTTAGAAGACAGTTTGAAAGGGTTACTATGTCTAACCTATAGAAATGTGTTTCACAATTTGAAATGATGTAAAAAGCAATTTGATTTGTTACTTACATTTATTTGTGTGCAGAAAGAGAGGTAAAGTTTGCCATTACTGGTTTTACATTGTTGAGAGTGGTACATTACATGTTCTGCAATACAATTTGAAAGGTGAGTTACACATTTGTGAGGTGTGTTATGTATTATGTAGTAGTGCTTTACTGTGTGTAGTGATAATTTTAGATTTGAAAAGCTTAATTTTCAAACTTTTGAAATTATTTGAGAACAGTGATGTTTGAAATATGTTATGAAATGTTCAGATGTGTATTGTAGTTTGTTTTTTGTAGTTAAATAATGATTGAAATAGTTTGTGCATACTAATATGTGTACATTGGTAGATGGATTAGTGACAAGGGTAGTTTGATGAGTATATGGAAAGGCATAGATGAAGTATGCCACGTAATTTTAGGTGTCTCTTTGAAATGGGAAGTGCAGTCTGTCAAGTTTTAAGGTCTGTATTGTCTTGTGACTGGGGTATGTCTCTACTTCAATATGTAATCTCATATGTGTTATTCATCTGAAGATACTAAACATATACAACACAGGTATCTATTTGTATGTTTCATTTAAGTATTATAGTACTAGGAAAAGGTACAGACACATGCATGCATGTTTTCAGAAATATAGTGAGACTTACAAAAGAGAAAAGCAAAGGGTTACTGCTTTTATATTTGGCTAGGCCCAAAACCTTGAGTAGTTGTAGAATAGTGAAGCTGAAGCACAAAAGTGAGGTTTAAGACAAATTGGGAGCCGGATTAGTGAGGAGGCTATTTTTGCATAAGTCTCTGGAAATGTACACCTGAAATATGCTGCATAATTTTCGCTGTCTGCTTGAAATGGAAAGTGCATTCTTTAATGTTTTAAGATCTACATGGTATGTCTCTACTTGCACATATATTCTCATATGTGTCATGCATTTGAAGATGCTTTACATATAAAACAAAGGTATATGTTTCTTTGTGTGTTTCTTTTATCTATGATGCCACCAGGAAAATGTGCAGACCCATGCATGCAAGCTTTCAAGAATATGTTGAGACTTACAGCAAACACTTGCAAAGGGTTGCTGGTTTACATTTGGCTAGGCCCAACACTATAAGGAGTTGCAGAATGATGAACCTGCAGCTCAAAAGTGAGATTTAGGACATGTTGGTAGAGGTACTACTGATTAGGCTACTTTATATGTGTCTGTGGATAGGTACACTTGAAATACGCTGCAAATTGTAGGCATTTGCTTGAAATGGGAAGAGCATTCTGTGAAGTTTCAAGGTCTGCATGGTCTTGTGACAGGTATGTCTCTACTTGTGCATGGATTCTTATACGTGTTATGCATCTGAAGATGCTGACTTATAAAACACGGGTATACATCTATTTTTATGTTTCTTTTACATATGATGCCACTTGGAAAAGGTGCAGAGACATGCATGCATGCTTTCAGGATTATGGTGAGACTTACAACAGAGACATGTGAAGGGTTGCTGCTTTATATTTAGGTAGTTTAAACACCCTGAGTCGCATTAGAATGGTAAAGCTGCAGCACAAAAGCGAGGTTTAAGACATGTTGGTGTTAGAGAGATTAGCAATTAGGCTACTTTGTATGAGTCTGTGGGAAGGTACACTTGAAATACACTGCATAATTTTAGGTGTCTGCTTGAAATGGGAAGTGCTGTCTCTGAAATGTTAAGGTGTGCATGGTCTTGTGACTGAGCTATGTCTCTATTTGCACATGTATTCTCATACATGTTATGCATTTGAAGAAGCTAGACATATAAAACACAGGCATACGTTTATTTGTATATTTCTTTTATATATGATGCCACTAGGAAAAGGTGCAGACACATGCATGCATGCTATGAGGAGTATGGTGAGATTTAAAACACAGGCAGAGGGTTTCTGCTGTATATTTGGCTAGCCCCAACACTCTGAGTAATAGTAGAATGGTGAAGCTGCAGAACAATAGTGAGGTTTATGACATGTTGCTAGAAGGGGGTGGGAGGGAATCTTGGGACAGGAGGGGTTGGGGAAAGAGTACCTAGGATCAGCGGGGTTAGTAGCGAAACTGGGGGGGGGGGAACACACAATTGGCCGACCTATTACCAGGGTCAACTAGCTGTGGCACTAATGCGAGCTCCACGGCTGGGGAGGCAAACAGGATTATTAACATACTCTCCTGGAATGTGGCAGGGATAAAAAACAAACTGATATGCAAAGATTTGGGCCTGTTCATGGACAAACATGATATATGTTTCATGCAGGAGACATGGCCCTGGATAACAACCAGCGGAGTGGTTTTGCCACTTTTAATATTCTTGCCACAACAAGGGGCAGGGGAAGACCGTCAGATGGGCTAAGCATCTGGGTGGCTACGCACATGGGAGCCATAGCAAAACAGTTGTCAACAAACTCACTTGATATTCAATGTGTCTTATTAACCCAGCTAGGAAAAAAAATAACACATTGTCCTTATTAATATCTTTTCCAGGCCAACTCAGAGTGGGCAAGAGTCAAAGGTTATTGAACGACTTAGCGAATATACATTGACTCTTGACCCAGAGTATGTTGTAATAATTGGGGGCGACTTCTACTGCCAGTTTGAACCCCTTAGTAACATGGGCTTAGATGACCCAGATGCGGAGAATCAGCACTGGAACATTCAGGAACCCTTGATTCCACTGGTCAAAGCATGGACCCCGCTGGTTTTACAAATCACTTCTCTTCTCCTCTCCCTATCCCTGAGGTCTTGCAATGGGAGATTAAAATCGGACAGACCTGGACTTGCGACTTTTAATAGAGAAGGGCAAACATCGATCATAGATTACATCATGATCGAATCTAGATCTTGGGGCAAGGTTCTGGATTTTTGGATCCATCAACAGAAAGACAGTGACCATAATGCCCTAGTTATGACATTAAAGCCAGGGAGCTGGGGTTTGTCCAACTATCAAATAGAGCCCAATTCTGCTCAATATCCTCTCCTTCTTCATAATAATAGAAGAAGAGTAAAATGGCCCTATATATTGGGTTCCCCAAACATGCTGGCACACTTACACCAACAGGTTGTGCCTTACCTTAGTGAAATGGCTGGAGCGGGGTCACTGGGTTTCAAAGTTGGGTGGGACTCGAGGCCAGTTGAAATTCACAACCAGCTAGCCTAAAAAATGCTAGAGTTGTTTTATCCGAAAGGGAGTATTACGGAAAAAACGGTCCAGACCCACCCATGGTATACTACAAATTGTCGCAAAAAGAAAAGCGATTTGATTAAAGCGATTAAGGCGAAGCATAAACTAAGAACTAAGGTACTCCGGGTGCAGTACAAGCAGGTGATCGAAAGGGAAAGAAAGTCTTGGGAGGCTGACAAGTGGGAAGAACTGGGAACAGCCTTACAGCACAAGGATTTGAAATCCTTCTGGACGATTGTCAGCAATGGTGCGAGGGAAGACAAAACTGCAGTAACCCCTAATATAGCTCTAGAAGTATGGGAAGATCACTTTGGGAGTCTTTATGCATGCCCGAGTAATGACGATACAGCTTCCACGTCCCTGTGCCTCCTCCACGAGTATCGACTGGGGGGGCACAGGAGATATCGACAACTGAAATGGAATCTGCTATCGCCAAGCTATTACCAAACAAAGCGCCCGGGCTTGATAAACTCCCCGGGGACCTATTTCGGTCGGAACCGAAAATATGGGCCCCCTATCTCTGAGTCCTGTTTAACTCAATCTTAATGGGGATGGACCCGCCAGAGACCTGGCGTGGTGCAGAGACAGTCCCCATCCACAAAAAAGGCTGTGTCCTGTAACCCTCGAATTATAGGCCTATCAGCCTGATAGACTTAGCTCAGAAGGTGTTGGGACGAATAATTCCGGAACGAATTCAGACCTGGGAAGAGGAAAACGAGATCTTGAGTACCCTACAGTCTGGCTGTAGAGAAAGTACGTCAACCATCGACAAGATATTCCGACTTCAGGTCCTTTATTGGAAATCAGTGAGTGTGGAGGGTGGCAGCCTCTACCTCATTTTTGTGAACCTGAGGTCTGCATTTGATCTGGTCCCCAGGGATATATTGTGGAGAGTTCTTCATGAACTTGGTATTCCACCCTATCTCCTGGGAGTGTTAAGAAGGCTCCACACAGGAAATTTTGCCCAGGTGAGATGTGGGAAACATGGAGAACTGTCAGCACGATTCCCAGTACAAAGGGGGGTGCGCCAGGGATGTATGTTGGCTCCCACCCTTTTTTGTCTTTATATCAATGGGCTTATAAAGCATCTATCAGGTATAAAGGATATCGATGCCCCGAGACTAGCTTCAGGTAGGGTACCCGCATTAATGTTCGCGGACGATACCCTATTGTTGTCCCAAACATCTACGGGTATCCAACGTATCCTGGATGGCATTGCAGACTTCTGTGCGCTAAGTGGCCTGGAGATTAACTTAGCTAAAACAAAATTCATGATTTTTAATCCTCCAAGGCAGACGCGCCCAAATCCAGTTTTGAATGACATACCCCTTGAGAGAATAAAGACCTTTGAATATCTAGGTATCATTCTTGAGGAACATCTGGGGTGGGATGCCCAAGTAGCAAAGTCTGCTCTAAAACTGACCAAATTGCAGGCGGACTATCAAAAATGCACAGAGCATTGGTCTTCATGCCCGCTGTTCCAGTTGTAGAAATCTACAAGGTACAAACAAGAGCAGCGTCTATACATGGGGCAGAATTATGGGGACATTATAGGCCCATAAGTCTAATTAGGGTCGAACACCTATTCATGAGAAATCTGCTAGGCTTGCCAGCAAGTACCCTGTTGGTGCCCCAAAGGTTCGATTGAGGGCTATTCCCCGTGGAGGAGGAGGTGGCATTAAGGCCACTCACCTATTGGAGAAGACTTTGGTCTGTTCTTGAGTTGGCCTCCTATCAAAATGAGTTTAAGGAGGTGTGGGTTGCAATCAAATCTAAGAAAATTCCATGGTTAACCCACATTAAGGACCTTTGTGACAGGATTGGCCTACCCCAACTTTGATGATCGCCGGAGATATCTTGCCCGGCCCTCTCTAGGGCACACCTGGCGCATCCGTATATACATTATAACCTAATGACCCTTCATGCTAGTTCATCAGTTGGTAGACTGACATCTCAGTTCCTCCACATAAAAGTAGAGTACAAGAAGAAGGAATTTCTTGATCAGATCTATCCAGCATCAGCAAGGAAGTTGTATATGCAACTTAGAATGGGAAGTCTGCCGCTTAGGTCAATTACTAGCAAAAATATTGAACAAAAATACTCAGTGCCCCGCATGTAGACACCCTTAGGAAAACGAAATTCATGTTCTTTTTTTCCGTCCAGAATACCAGCTGGTACACAATTGCTGGGTGAAACTTATTTGTAGGAACCTGGGATTCAGAGATTGTGAAAACGCCTTCAGAGTACTAAATTATGATACTCACCCCCTATTGTTTTTGCTGTCTCATGTTTTTTAAATGGAATGTGGATAAAACGTAGAACCTTTGTAATGAACTAAACTGTGATCTATGGACTCTTTAAATGCATTCTTCTGATAACTATTCGAATGATTTAATACTATTTTTAGGTATGCTGGTTTTACTTCTATAAATAGGTGTGTGTATTTATATGAATATGTTCCTCAGTGATACTTTCTGTGTTATTTAATAATGAATTGTAATGTATTGTTGTATGTATTTTAACCTGTACTTTTATGGCCCTTGTGGTCGAAATAAAGTTATCGAAGAAGAAGCTAGAAGGATTACTGATTAGGCTACTATGTGTAACTCTGTGGAAAGGTACAATTAAAATATGCCACATAGTTTTAGGTATCTGCTTGAAATGGGAAGTGCAGTCTGTCAAGTTTTAGGGGCTGCATGGTCTTCTGACTGAGGTATGTCTCCACTTGCACATGTACTGTGATACGTATTATGCAACTGAAGATGATAGACATATAAAACACAGGTATACATCTATTTGCATGGTTCCTTTATATTTGATGTTACTAGCAAAAGGTACAGACACATGCATGTATGCTTTCAGGAATATAGTGAGACTTATAACAAAAACATGCAAAGCGTTGTTGCTTTATATTTGGCTAGGCTCAACACTATGACTAGTAGTAGAATGCTGAAGCTGCAGCTGAAAAATGAGGTGTAAGACATGCTGGTAGAAGGAGTGGTGATCAGGCTACTTTTTATAAGTCTGTGGAAAGGTACACTTGAAGTACAGCACATAATATTAAGTGTTTGGAATGTGAAGTGAAATCTGTCAAGATTAAGGGACTTTATGGTCTTCTGACTGATGTATTTTTCTACTTGCTCATGTATTCTCACATGTTACGCATCTGAAGTTGCTAGATGTATACAACACAGGTATACATATATTGTTATGTTTAGCTGAATGGTGTAGCTGCAGCACAAGAGTTAGGTTTAAGATATGTTGGCAGATGGAATAGTGATTAGTGATTAGGGTACTTTGAATGAGTATGTGGAAAGGTACACTTAAAGCATGCTGCATGCATTTAGGAGTCTCTTTGAAATGGGAAGTGCAGTCTGACAAGTTTAAAAGACTTCATGGTCTTGTGACTGAGGTATGTCTCTATTTGAACATGTATTCTCACATGTGTTATGTCTATGAAGATAGTAGATTTGTAAAATACAGGTATACATCCATTTGTATGTTTCTATATATGATGCCACTAGGAAAAGGTACAGACACATGCATGCATGCTTTGAGAATCATGGTGAGACTTATAACAGTGACATGGGAAGGGTTGCTGTTTTAAATTTGGCTAAGACCTAGATTCTGAGTAGTTGTTGAAAACAAGCTGCAAGCGAAAAGTGAGGTTAAGGACATGTTGGCAAAAGGATTGGTGATTTGGCTAACTGCTATGAGCCTGTGTAGAGGTACACTTGAAATACATTCCCTAAATGTACATATCACCTTGAAATGGGAACAGCAGTTTGTCAAGTTTAAGGGACTTTATGGTCTTGTTAATGACGTATATGTCTACTTCTACATCGATTGTCTGTTGTGTTATGCATCTGAACCTGGTTGGTTTAGCTACTCGTTGAGAAATCTTTTAGTTATGCTCTGTCGTTTGGTCACAGAGCTTGTGTTGTCTTCTGAATGAAGGAATTGTTAAGCATCTAACATAGATTGTTCAATACCCAGGTGCCATATTTCATGAGCAGAAATGAATACTTCATACGCTCTGAGACACAGATATTCAACTATATTACTGTTATAAGTCAAAGCATATTTATCAAGGCATACATACATCACTCTTTTGGAACCCTGTGTTTCACAATGTATGAAATTTGTATAAAAAAGCCTATGTATTTCTCTCTGCTTGTAAAACATGGCACCTGACTATTGAACAGGCTGTTTGAGGGGCTAAAATCACACCTATATACAGAAGAAATCAGAGGCGGTGCGACTGAATGATAGAGTAGAACTGAGAGCTTTGTCCTCCAGTAGCTAAACCAACTAGGTTTTTAAGCTACAATGTTTAGATTTATAACAAACCGGACAATACTTGTAGAAATAGATACATACCTCAGTTACATGAGCATGCAGAGTTTTACATTTGAGAGACTAAATTTTTTCATTTGAAGTAGACATGTAAACTTATATGGCCTATTTCAAGCGTGCATTTTCACAAAGTGATAGCAATTAGCGTAATCACGAATTATTTTATCAACATGTCTTAAACGTACTTTTCTGTTGAAGTTTTAGTATTCACCAACTGCTTAGAATCTTGAGACTAGCCAAATTTAAAACAGCAATCTCAACCATGTTACTGTTTAAACGTGTGCGTTCTTATTGCCGGCTTGTTAGTAACTTAAGTACAATATACTAAATATTTAAATGTTATGGAGACATTTGCAATGTAATTGAAAGTATCTGTTTATTTATTGATATGAATATTTATATATAATTATTTTAGAAGTCTAAATTTATTAAACAAAGTATTTAACCTTTTCTTTGTTTTTCAGATATTTACATTTATTGATAAGAAAGATTGAGTATGGCAAAAAAAGATAAAAACAGAAGACAAGCCAAAAAAAAGTACTATTTAAAGGAAAAAGAAAAGAGGAATTTAGATGAAGTGCAACATTTTACACTGAAAAAAAGACTTATTTTAAGAGAACTAAAGAGTCTGCTCACAATGTTGAAAACAGAAAGAAAAGTTCAACAACAAATCCGAAGGAAAGTAAAAAATGACATGACAATAGAAAATCATGTTATGGGAAAACAATCCATGTTGAAAGAAGGCTGAAAGAATATAAATACATAAGGAAGAGAATGTAGAGTAGGAGAGTACTACAACATTTATTGAAAGATTATAAAAAATATAAAAGAAGATCAGCAGCTTATGAGAAAAAGCAACAGATTGATAGTGTAGTAGATAAAGCTTTTGAAATAAAAAGAACATTATTTATATAACTATTGAAGAGAATGAAAACGTTGGATAAAACAATGCTGTTTATGAAGGAGAAAAGTAAAGAGAAAGACTGATTAATAGAAGTAACGCTTGTAAAGTTTTCAATGGCGAATGGAAGCATACTTCTAGTACTGAGCCTTTCTTCAATGAAGAAATCTCTTTTCAACAGAACATATTAGTTCATGCAGTTAATACTAGTGGCTGATGCCATGAGATGAAAGATGGTTGTCTCGTTCGAAAGAAATGATGGTTCCTAGGAATATAGAAGAAGTAATAGCTAAAGAAGTTCAAGGGAGGCATATACAAGCTCTGGTGTATAAGTGAGATTGTAGTAGTATTTGCAGTATTCAACAGAAATCTATTAACATATTACATATTTTTTTACGAGGATCTGCCAAAAAAGACTTAAACAGAAGATTAAGATGTCACAAGGACTACATCCATGTAAAGTCAGAAAATATACTGACTTGCAGGGTCATACTCTGGCTTGTCTTTCAAGAAAAGTATGTCAAAGTACTTTCCATCATTTAAGAATATTAGCAGTACACCACTCGGAAATGCGGACGTTAGTAAGGAGACTTTACAATGTGAAAAGTCCTGCATTACCTTTAAGTGAAATGAACACAGCTCTTTTGTACGGTTCAGTATCAGATGTAAAAAATGTTTGTGATGAAATATAGTTTTGTTACTTTGGTTCACTAGAATAGTGTAGAGAAAGTGAAAGCTTGATAAGTTTAGGTGTTGAAGAAGAGATGGAAGATATAAGTATTGATGAGTTTGTAGAAGAAATTACAAAGTTTAAGACAGTTTAATCTGAAAAACCAAACTATGTTTGTATTTGTTGTTGACGTGGCAATATGGTACAAAAGTGGGTGGTGATGGACGGAGCATCTGAACCAATCAAACACTCACACCGAGTCAACAGATCTGGGTTTAATCCATCACAGTTCTTTAGCCCACTCTGCCACCCCAGTTCAGACATGGCCATATGCAAATCAGTCTGACCCTGTGCCTCATGGGAACAGTCCAGCCCGAACTGTGCCTTGGGGACATGGCAATATGGCAAGAGTTTGTAGATGGTAATAAATTTAAAATGTCTACAATATATCTGGTACAGAATAATATTTATTATAAGAATGTGAATGTTGATGAACAGGAAATATGCCAAGCAATGCCTTTCCCTGGACCGGAAACAAGCTTCCTAGGACCGGTTTCTGGAATTACAGCCATATTCAGCCAGGCTTGCTTGAATCCAGTGGCAAAGTGAGCAAGGGACTCACGTCTGAGCATACCCTGCCAACTTATGGCACACAAAGCGGTACAAAAGGGGGTGGTGATGGACGGAGCATTTGAACCAATCAAACACTCACACCCAGCCAACAGATCTGGGTTCAACCCATCACCGTTCTTTAGCCCACTCTGCCACCCCTGTTCAGACATGGCCATATGCAAATCCGTCTGACCATGCCTCATGGGAACAGTCCAGCCGAACTGTGTCTTGGGGACATGGCAACATGGCAAGAGTTTGTAGATGGTAATACATTTAAAATGTCTACAATATATCTGGTACAGCATAATATTTATTATAAGAATGTGAATGTTGATGAACAGGAAATATGCTTAGAAGATGAAACTGAAATTTCAAACATTACACTATACATACTCTACATTCAAAAGAAGTGAGAGGAACAGTATTGAATTATTTAAAATGAAGGAAGCAAAGGGAACTCCCATGAGTGTATGGGAAAAATTTTTAGAAGCTCGTTCTTTTCCACAGCAGTTCTCCGGTAGAAAAGCTGGATGATTTGATGAGCGACAGTACAGATTCCAGCTTCAGAATACTGCTCAACAAAATTTGTACTCTGAAGACCCAAGATTGTGACAGTGCATTCTATATATATATATATATATATATATATATATATATATATATATATATATATATATATATATATATATATATATATATATATATATATATATATATATATATATATATATATATATTACCTACTGGCGGTCGCCAGTAGGTAGTTATAGTTAGGATTTTTTTTAATGTTAAATCTCAAAATTCTATTTGGAATAACTTTGGCACCGGTTGACGAATCTGCCTGAAAATTTCATGAAAATGGCCTCGTCGAGCTCCGGTCCTTCCCTGAAAGTTTGGGGGGGATACAATAAGCGGGGGCCGAGATAAAAGGGGGGTCCCAAAACGCGTTTTCCCCATGTTAATTTCCATAGGGCGGTCGATTTCACTTTTAGCCCGAACGGCTGAATGGATTTACACCAAACTTGGCAAAATTGTAGGGACTGGTAGCCCGATGTGCCTTTGCTATGTCTCAAGATATGTGCTCCAGTGGATTTTGAGTAATTTAGGTTCCAAAAAATATATATATCTATAGCAGCGCACCGGTGCGCGCACCAGGGAGCGCTCCGGGCGCGTGACGCAAGGTGCGCATGGAAAGGTGATTGGCTCTCGGGTGTCTGTAAACATTCGAAACAGTCCAGAGCGGTCGCCATCTTGTGTCTCGGTAAAATCGAGACATAAGAGGTGGCTAAAACAAAGTGGGAACTGACCATAAGGCGTCAGGGATAGACCCCTTTGACCCCCTAGGTTTGATGTGGGGGCTATAAAAGGGCCCCGCGGGGCATTTAAAATATTTTTTTTTTTTCGTTTTGCGCGGGGGAAGCGCCCGGTGCGCGCACCGGGGAGCGGCCCGGGGAGCGTACTATGAGGAAAAAAGGTGACAGAGTTTTTAAAAAATGAAGTTTGGATTTAGAAATTGGAGGTAGTTCTAAAAAGAACTTTTTTTTTCTTCTTTTTGTTGTTTTATATTTTTTTTGTGTTTTTTGAACTTTTTGAACTTTTTTTGGCTTTTCAAAACAGTTTTATATTTTTTTTGTATTTTTTTAGGGGGAGAAACAAAAAAAGGGAATTGAAACTGGCTCAACTGGAGCAAAAAAACAAAAAACCCAAAAAATTACTTCTTTTTGGGGCACTTGTGATTATCACCTGCAAGGACGATGAGTTTCACACTTTGTTCCCCATAGGAGATAAGCTTGCCACAAGCAGTGCAAGTAATTTTAAAATCAGCAAATCTCGGCTGAATGCAAGGCATCACCTCGGATGTTTCTGGTTCCGAGGAAGTGGGTTGGTTTCTTTGGGAGGGGGTCCTTGATGAATGGGGGAGGTTACTGGCCAGTTCCCGGAACTCTGCACGAGAGTAGTTGTTTGGATGCTTTCTTGTCATGTGCCGAATCATGGTATAGTTACCAAAAGAATATTTCTTATTTGGGTTGCCCCGTGAAAGTTCATCATTGCAGATGAGGCAAGTCACTTTGGGCGCATTCACCTTTTTTTTCCCCTCTGGAATTGAAAAAAACTGCCAAATAAAGTGTGGTTTGGGTTTGTAAGGTGTATTTTCTTCTGGCAGCCATCTTCTTCTCCCCTCCTCCTCTTCCTCTTCCTCTTCCTCCTCCTGTTCTTGACCACCAATATAATTTGGAGCTGGTCCTCTTGGTTGTTGTGGTGGTGGTGGTGGGGCAGATGCACCAGCTGATGCTACTAATGAAGCCATTATTTAGAGCAAAAAAGTAGACAGAGCAACAAACAGGTCTTCCTCAGTCAAAGGACAAAGTCAGAATAAGGAAAAAAGGTGGGGTCTTTCATCATTTAGAAAAAAAAACTGTCCTGAACCAATGAGAAGTGTTATTTTCAGGTCACAAGACCAGGGGCTTCATCATTATGAAACCAAAACTGTTATGAACCAATGAAAAGTGTTATTTTCTGCTCACATGACCCGACGCGCTTACGCTACGCGCCCGGGGCGCGCCCGGGGGCGCGCCCCGGGTCGCGCAGCGTAAGCGCGTCGGAAGTTTACGTTGTGCGATCGTATTCGCTCGAGTACTTCCGGGTGCGCTTACGCCGTGCGTATCACGCGGTCGCGGCTACGCGATACGTCACGATCATGTTTTCGTTTGCGATATTGGCGCTCACGGGGCGCTCCCCGGAGCGCGCCCCGGGGCGCTTTGTAAAAATACGCTTTTCTGGGCGCTCCCCGGGGCGCGCTCCGGGAGCGCTCCCCAAAATAATTAAAAAAAAATTGGGATAATTGTAGGGACAGGTAGCCCTATTCTGAAGTGGTTTGTAAAAAACATTAACTTTAGAAAAATATGTATTGTGCTACATTGGGCTTAATATATGTTAGAGCCAAAATGTAGCCCAAATGTAGCCCAAAGTAGCCCAATGTAGCCCAAAGATGGCCACCAGAGATCAAAAATTGAAAATGTAGCCCAAAATTCAACTAGATGTAGCCCAACTGTAGCCCAATGAGAGAATGTACCAGAGTGTTAAAAAGAACAACTAGAGTGCTAACAGTCTTATTTATAAAGTGAAACTTATAGTTAGGAATTAGCATTAAAAAAACCTTTGAAATTCACTGAAAAAACCATAGGTTTCACACCAGTTATAGTTAGGAATTAGCATTTAAAAAACCTATTAAATTCACTGAAAAAACCATAGGTTTCACACCAGTTATAGTTAGGAATTAGCATTTAAAAAACCTATTAAATTCACTGAAAAAACCATAGGTTTCACACCAGTTATAGTTAGCTGGAAATTTTACTGATATAAAACCATTGAAATTCCCACGTTATAGTTAGTCGGACTCACTATAACTTGCGCGTGCAATGCACTGCTGATGACATCACATATTACATCACTCATGACATGGTCAGTGACATCACTCATGACATCACTGATGACAACATCCTTGTGACACAGTGACAGACCTCCTTTCACTGTAAAGTAACCTTTGAAACACATATTCAAAAATAGAAACTAACATTAACAAAAAAGTGGATATACCCATACCAGTTACAACAACCAATTCAGTAATTTCACCATCTATATACAAATTCACACATTCACCAACAGTTTTATGTATTCACTCATACATATACTCACTCATCATATGTAGTGATACCCCTATTCATTCTGTTACACACCGACAGTCATCAAAAACTTACTCATACATATACTCACACATGCAAATAAACTAATAAACATCCATTTATTTGCATATACAACTATACACACATTAGCACATTACTTCTAAGGAAACTTGCACATACTTACTCTCTTAAACAATCACTTATAGAAACACATACTTATTTAAACAGGAACTCTTTCAATCTCTCACTCTCACATATACTCACTTATATACATCAATTCTCATATATACAAGATTAAAACATATGTAGTTACTCATAAAGACACTAGTGAGAGAGGCATTCACTCTCTAACACACACATATACACACTCATCCACCCATACAATCCTACACAAATGCTGTCTTCAAAACACATACAAACAGTGAGTCAGTCATTGATGCATCTATGTGCTAAGTAACAGCCCCACCAAACCATACAGACACTCATACTGATACTAAAAAAGCATCTAATAACCCATATACACACACATGTAGCTACTCACCAACCCATGCAGCCACTTATACACAAAGTAAAACACTGATACATATATTTAAATATTTAAACATTACTCGCTAATATATGTATTCACTAAGATACACTTAATAAGCCAGTTAACCAATCAATTTTTTTTAAAAAAACATCCATTTAGACACTTATTTAAACATTTATTCTTCCATCGACCTTAACATATACATATATAAAATATATTTATTTTTCAGAAAGACACACATTCACTGGACGATGTCATGAGTGATGTCATTTGAGATGTCATCAGTGATGTCATGAGTGATGTCACTGACCATGTCATGAGTGATGTAATATGTGATGTCATCAGCAGTGCATTGCACGCGCAAGTTATAGTGAGTCCGACTAACTATAACGTGGGAATTTCAATGGTTTTATATCAGTAAAATTTCCAGCTAACTATAACTGGTGTGAAACCTATGGTTTTTTCAGTGAATTTAATAGGTTTTTTAAATGCTAATTCCTAACTATAACTGGTGTGAAACCTATGGTTTTTTCAGTGAATATATATATATATATATATATATATATATATATATATATATATATATATATATATATATATAAAATCGTTTGGTTTAAAGTGATTTGTCTGCATTTTCATACTCAGTGAACCCCATATTAAAACAGTTATTCTTCAACATATTTCTGCAAAAGAACTCATGGACATAGTTCAACAAAGAGATGAAAAGTTAGAGTCACAGTTTATTATTTTGATGACATGTGATTGTAGTATCAATGATTATTGGTTTAGCCGTCACAGTGAGCTTAAATGTATGTTAATAAACTTAGGTACCCCTACATGGTTTGGAACACTCTGCTCTGCTGAATATGCGTGGGACGATTGACTTGAATTTCTACGAGAAACAAATAAGACACATGGAGAACTCTGGTCCTTGGATACTGTAAATGTCTGCAGGTATTGTACACCATAGGTTTCAAAGTATTATATCATTTAGCTGCAATAAAAATATTCCACCTCTTGGAGAGGTAACATATTTCTTTTGGAGAAAGGAGCACCAAGCCAGAGGTGCTCCTCAGATACACATTCTATTATGGATCAAGAATGCTCCAAAGTTTGTTTTGTCTGTCAGCGAACAGTGTTACCAGTGCCATTCCAAGAGAATGTGGAAAAAAAAAGCTTGAGACAAAATTTTTTACGGTTTTAAAGTCATCGGTGTGGAAAATACTGTAGACGAAAATACAAGCCTAAAGGGAAATTTCATGCAAAATGTCATTTTAGATTCCCACGTCCAATAATTTCTAAAGGAAAAGTAAATATATTTATGTCAGCAGTAAGGCATACAATAACTTGGAAGTCTCTGAAGAATACATACAACTTGAAAAGAACCAAAGAATCAAAATATATTAATGACTACAATCCAGTGATTTTAAAAATATGGAATGCAAACATGGATATTCAAAATGTTGCTGATAATTTAATTGCTGCTGCTCGCTATGTTACATCATATAGAACCAAATCTGAAAAGACAGAATTGAAAGAAATGTGGGAAGACATTTCACAAGAAAAGAGTCTTATCAAGAAATTGTACAGCTTCAGCTCAAAAATGCTTTCCCATCGAGAGATTGAATACTATGAATGTTTGGATCGCTTGAGCCCCGCAAGTTTATATTCAAAGTCAAAATGAATAATTTGGGTAAGTCTAGGTCTTGCTGCCATACTAAATAGAGACTTGAAAACATTACAAGCAATCGAATACTTAGCACTGAATGAACCAAAAGTACTGATATTGTTAAAACTAATATGTTGGATGCATACTATCCCAAACGGAGTACACATCTTGAAAATCTCTCTGTATAAAATACTTTAACATTACAGCTTAAAAATAAAAGTTACAGAAAATATAAAAGAAGAAAAATATGCCATAATTGGATGTAACGGATGTTTGTTAAAACATGCCAAAGGAAATCTTATTGACCACAGAAAACTGAGATTCGAAAGTCCAGATAAGAGGGAATTTTTCAATTTAGCACTTCTGCAGCTGTTCAAAACCTTTGCGTAGTGAAACTGAATTACTTCGAGATTTCAACTGCTCTGAAGATTCTTTTATTGCAAGTAAAGATAGTATTCAGTGCATAATTTTTCCCATATATCTACAAATGTTAAATGATGGGATTGAACAAGAAAGTACTATTGCGGTAGAAAAAGCTAGAAAAAGTTCTCAAGATAGACAAAATTCTGGTCCATTAAGTCAAGATCCACTGGGACAACCTTGTATCAAAAATGAAGCATCAATAGCCATGAATGAGGTTGAATTGGCACTGCAACAAGCACAACAGGATTTTATTCAGTGGGAAAAGTTTGAAGAAGAAGAACAGCTAAATATTGAACAGAAAGAAACCAGTGAGAGAACAGATACAACATTGCTACATGATAATCAAGACTGCCAATGTTCGTCATTTAAACCTATTCTAATGTACATCAGCAGTCTAGCTGGAACAGGAAAACATTTCTTAATTAAAATTTTGACCAGTTATCTTCACAAAGCTACAGAATCACATTTATCTTGTGTTGTAACAGCACCAATTGGATTCACAGCACACAACATTAAAGAGATTACTTTACATCAATTACTTATGCTACCAGTTGAACATGATAATACATTGGCATATCAGAAGCTATCTGGAGAAGCTTGTTATGGAGTCTGTAGAGTTCTGAAGAAAATTAAACTTTTAATCACTAATGAGGTGAGCATGTTCTCAAACTGAATGTTTGCCTTTGTACATTTAAGAATGCAACAGCTTTTAAAAATAGATTAAGATGTTCTGTATGGAAGAAAACATTTAATTGTAGGTGTAGATCTACTGCAACCTACTCCTGTAAAAGGACAACCTGTTTTTAAAACACTTGTCCATGAAGACACTAGGAAATCTTTGGGAAGCATTGGAAATGTGAACATTTGGTTCTATTTTGAATATGAAGAATTTATTAAGAATATGCGACAAGCAAGTGATGAAGATTATGGAAATATTCTTCAAGATATATGAAATGGTGTTTTGATGAAACATGGTAAACACGCTTTAGAAAGTCGGCTACTAAGGAACTTGTTTACAACTGGAAGTACAGCAGCTGAAATAATGTACAATAAGCTTGGAGAAAAGAAATCTATAGCTTGTCTACTGCCTACACTGCAAGTGTTTTACATTTAATCAAAGAACTTTTGAAATTGGAAAAACATCAAATAGTGGAAATTAAAGATATTGATAAAATTGAACACCAGGGAGTGACTATTCTTCTCACAGAGAATTTACAGGCTAATTTGTATTCTTTGGAAAAGTTTGTATCTAAAACTGCAAGCTCAGAAAAGACTTTACCTGTGTGTATGAACTGTCGGGTAATTTTACAGCATAATTTAAATTAGAAGACGGTTTAGTATATGGAGCAATGGAAAAAGTTGCTGATTTTTTAAAATTTCAGAACAGAGATGGAATTGAATTTTCGATTATAAAATGTGATCAGATTGAAGAAGTAAGACATATTTGGCGTTGTGTTGTACGTTTTTTGCTTACACATGATTTCTACATTTGAAGAAAACAGTTTCCTCTGTCTTTATCATATGCAGTAACTATTGATAAATCTCAAGGTTTAAGTATAGATCGTGCTTTTGTAAATATCGGAAGTACAGTGTTCAAAGAAGGAATGGCATACATTGCATTATCTCAAGTAAGAATATTGTTTGTATTTGATAGATTTTGATGAGAAAAAGGTTAGTGCTCATGCAAATTGTGTAAGAGAGTATAATCGTTTAAGTAGACTTTAAACACCTGATTTAGGTGAATATCCCTTATATGAGAAATGTGTAGTGTGTCCATAAAGGAAAAATGTCAAACATTCAACTGAAGTTCAAAAAAAGGAAACCATTAAAGAGAAACTTGAAGGTGTAAAGAAAAAGAAAATGAAAACCGTTGATGACATTGTATGATTCCATTTGGAAAATAGTTCAGCTATCAGCTGTTATGCCAATCGGATTCTGAATGTTGTGTTTTATCTACAAGATCTTTATCATGAAATCATGGGAAATCGTGAAATATTCGGTTTTTTAATACATCATGTATGTCAACAGTTGATAAATGACAGAAGTAAAATCCTTTCCGCATCTAGTATTTGGCATCTTTTGGGTGTATGTACTAATTCTTTGACATTTAATCTTAATATACACTAAGATGAACAAGAATTACCAATCCTTATGCTTGGAGTATCAGAACACGAAGGAATAAAGATTGAAAATGTATTTGGACTAAGTTACGGATTGGATCATGAATGAGAAAAGAGTTCCTTTACTGCAACCGCTGCAATACAAACAGATCAATTCATATACTTAACAATACGAGACTAAAAATGAGTACCTTTTAACAAATTATTAAAAGCAGCCAATCAGGATATGAAATGTTCGCATTGTACATCAGAGATGTTGTCTACATTACATATAGAAAGATTTGGAAAATATCTGATTTTAGTGCTACAACATTGTTGAGCAAATGGAAGAAAATTGGAAAAGAAAATTGCACATTTTAATGCAAGTCAAATATTTATTTCAGGAATAACTTTAATAGCAGTGGCTAATATTTTCCATGATGGACCCACTACAACATCTGGACACTAAGCTGTTTATTTGAAGTGTAATAAAGGATGGACACATTGCAATGATGCCCACTTGGAATTCAAACCTAGATTGCCTTATGAGTTACCAAATTTATATTTGTTATTTTTGAAACCAAAGTGTTGAGTACATCATTTGGTCAATTGGGAAGATGTGAAAAGAAAGTAAACAGGAATGCAAACTATTATTATTTATAATAAGTGTTTTGGATTAGTATTTGTGTTAATGGATATTACATTTGGAATATTCTGTTTAAAGGGAAATAGTTTATATATTTGTTGTCTATTGTGTACCAGATGTAAATGATTTTCTATATTTTGGCAAATGTATTTGAGATAAATAGGAGAGTTTATGTAGATGCAGAAAGTAATTAACAAAGTGTAGATAGAAAAGCACATAAGCACACATATAAAAATGATGTTTTATGCAGATTTTTTGTTTTCTACAACCAATTTGGTTGTTTTTTTCCATCGTTTTTCAATGATGATACCACAATGAAATCACTGTGTCTGGTGAAGTTAAGTGGAATCTGAGAACAGCAAAATAGGGAATCTGAAAATGTTATGTCATTCTAAATTTAAGTTGAGTTGCTAAAATATAATATTATCATTTCTGTAATATATTATCACTAAATAACAGTTTTACTTCTTCATAGTAGGAACTGTTGAAGTTTGAGAAAAGATTTAATGCTTTTTAGGAGAATACTGCTCTAAAGTACTTGCACTGAGTAATGCATCTATTTAATTTAAAATGTAAGAATACATAATATAATATGCATGTGATTTTTTTTTAAATTCTAATTATATGTTATTAGTTCCTAATATAAATAATGTTGATCCTTTAGACTACTTGAAAATTATCATTATGGTGCTCATGCAATCAGGCAGGCAGCCATCCTTTCATGTGGACACTACCCATGCACTTATCTATTCTCTGAAGCATAAGTTTTGCATCAATAGCAAAATGCAGTCATTACCCTTTCATTCTTTCTTTTACACAGGCACTACCCATGCAGTCATCCAATTACCCAGGCAGTACCGCTGCACTTATGCAATCACCCATGCACTACCAATGCATTTGTGCAATCCCCCAAGCACTATTCTTCCATTCAACTGTTCACTGAGGCACTATCCATACACTTATCCATTCACTCAGTTGCTACCCATGCACTCATCCAATGACCCAGGCTTTACCCTTGCACTCATACTTTCACTCAGGTACTTTTCATACACCCATTAAATCACCCAGACACTACTCCTTCACTCATGCAATCACCCAAGCACTACTGATGCACTCATGCAATCACCCAGGCACTACTCTTGCACTGAATCATTCCCACAAACACTACCTATGCACTCATCCATTCATTCAGGCACTGCACAAGCACTCATCTATTCACTCAGGAACTAACCATGCAGTCATCCAATAACCCAAGGATTACTGTTGCTGTCATTCTTTAACTCAGGCACTACTCATGCACTGATCTAAGTACCCAGTAATTACCTTTGTGCTTAGGCACTACCCATGCACTCTTCCAGTCACCCATGCAGTACTCCTGTACTTATGTAATCACTCAGGCAATGTCCATGTCCTCACAAAATAACTCAAGCACTACTCTTGCACCACTCAACGATTCACTCAGGCACGATCCATGCACTAATCCATTCACTCAGGCAGTACCTATGCACTAATCCAATGACCCAGACACTAGCGTTGCACCCATCCTTCCACTCAGGTACCACTCATACACTCATTGAATCAACCAGGCACTCCAATTATACAATTACCCATGCACTACCCATGCACTTATCCATTCTCTGAAGCGTAAGTCTTGCACTAATAGGTAGACACAGTCATAACCCTTGCATTTTTTCTTTCACATAGCCACTACTTATGTATTCATCCTATCACCCAGGCAGTACCCCTGCACACATGCAATCACTCAGGCACTACCCACACAGTCATCTAATCGCCCAGGCAGTATGTTTACATTCAACCATTCGCAAGCAGTACATATTCAGTCATCCATTCTCTCACACACTACCCCTGCACTCATATAATCACCTAGGCACTACCCATGCACTCATGCAATTACTTAGATACTACCCATACAGTTATACAATCACTCAGCTGCTACTCTTAGACTCAACCATTCACTCAGGCACTACCCATGCACCCGTCCATTCTCTCAGACACTAGCCATGCACTCTTCAAATTACCCAGGCATTACTCTTGCAGTCATCATTTTACTCATGCAGTACCCATGCCCTGCTCTAATCACCCTGATGTTACTCTTGTACTCATGCACTACCCATGCACTCGTGCAATCACTCAGGCAGTACCCCTGCACTTTTGCAATCACCCAGGTACTGCCCATGCACTCATGCAATCACTCAGGCACTACTTTTGCACTCATCCATTCTCCAAGGCACTACCAATGTACTCATCCAACGACCCAGGCACTAGGCTTGTAGTAATCCATTCACTTACACACTACCCATGGACTCATCCATTCACTAAACACTACCCTCACACTCATGCAAAGGCACTACTTTTGCACTCAACCATTCACTCAGACACTACTCATGCACTTATCCATTCACTTAGGCACTACCTAGGCACTCATACAATCACTAAGGCAGTACCCCTGCACTCATGCAATCACCGAGGCAGTATTTCTGCACTCATGAAATTACCCAAGCACTACCCATGCACTCAGACAATCAATCAGGCACTACTCTATCACTCAACCATTGCCTCAGGCACTACCCGTGCACTCATCCATTCTCCAATGCACTACCCATGCACTGAACCAATTACTCAGGCAGTACCCCTGCACTCATGCAACCACTCAGGCACTAACCATGCCCTCATCAATTACCCAGGCATTACCCTTGCATTCATCCTTCCACTCAGGCAGTACCCATTAACTCATCCAATCACCCTGGCATTACCCCTGCACTCATGCAATCACCCAGGCACTACTGTTGCAATCATTCATTCCCTCAAACACTACCTATGCACTCCATTCACTCAGGCACTAATAGGAAAACACAGTCATTACCCTTGCATTGTTTCTTTCACACAGGCACTACCCATCGAGTCATCCAATCACCCAGGCAGTACCCCTGCACTCATGCAATCACTTAAGCACTACCCATACAGTCATCCAATCACACAGGCACTATTTATGCTTTTAGCCATTCACTCAGACAGTAACAATGCACTCATCCATCTACTCACACACTACCCCTGCACTCATGCAATCACCAAAGCACAATCCATGCACTCATGCAGTCACTTAGGCACTACTGTTGAACTCATCTATTCCCTCAAACATTACCCATGCACTCATTCACTCACTTAGACATTACTTATACATAATTCTAATATTAATCAGACACACATTCATAGAAGCAATCATTTTCATTACGTACACTTTTTTGATTCTTAGCCAGTTTAGGTGGCTCCATTAGAACCTTTTTTTATAGAACAATTTTATATATTTTTGTATTTTCCGAATTTTATTTTTTGGTGGTTTTCATTTTTTTAAAACAAAAAATAAAAAGTAAAAGAGTACAACTCTGCTGTTTCTGTTTAACGTAGAAATATAGACAACAAAACAAACAAAAATGTAACATTTATGACCTCTGAGGATTGTGTTGATGGCATCAATAGACAGCTCTCCCATGTACACTGTTGTTAAGCAGTGGAAGCAGTGGATGGCAGCATCTGCCAACTCCCTATCAGGGGTTGTGGAGTGGTCAAAACAACTCCTGCAGATGTTGATGGTTGTTGTCCATCATTGTTGGCTGCTTCCTCCTATCTTCGAAGCTCCACCTTTCATGCCAGGCGAATAGGACGTATGGCCTCTAGATTTTTGTGCATTGACTTTTTTTTCAACATCTGGCACAGTGAAGAAGGCCCATACAACACTTTCTTTCCTCTTCCTCACTGGCTCCTGCACCTCCTCCATCTACTCCTCTTAAACCTCAGGGAATGCTGATGCCATTTGTAGAAAATGAAAAACATCCCCCAATAAATCAAAATTGCCAGATCTTACAAAATAGGTAGTCTTCAATTAGACACATCCAAAAAGAAAGGACTGTAAGAGGTCTTGGTTCCACCCACCAACACAATGAAAAGGTGTTCAACCAATGACAAGCTTTCTTTCTATGTCACATGGAGTCGTGCGTATCGGTTGCGCACCCGTGAAATGTACTTAATGTCATATAAAATTGTAAATTACTATCAGGATATTGTATTTCAAAGTATTTCAATGAAAACTCTTCATGCAAAACAGATATTTTAACTAGAAACATTCATATTTAATACTTCTGAAATTACGCTGGAGTCGCGTCCCCTAAGAGAACCAGAAAATACATGACGGCAGGGTTTGCGACCCGTACACGTCTGGTGCATGATGGTCCCAAGTACACCAAAATATACTTTACACATCTTAAAAATATTGCAAAAGAACACTAATAGTAATTCATAGCATTGATCAATAAACCTCTTTGTTTATAAAATATATTATTTGAGTGTAAGTATGTATTGAGGGTTACATTTGTGAAACGGATTCACGCACCTAACATGTAGATCCGCGTACCGTACGCAATACCACGGCGTCCACAAAAATATGTTAAAAACATTTGAAAACAAATTTATAACACCTTTATTACTATTTTTATGTACTCAGTAATAAACCTCTATATAAAAAACATTTATTAATCGGTTATTAATTGGTTCTAAATGTGTTTTTAGACTGATATTCGTATAACGAATCCGAGCACCAATCATGGGGGGTCGCAGACGATGCGCGACCCATTCTTTGTCAATTAAAAAAATACATATAGAAAAAAGTTAGTTCCCATGAGAAAACAACAAAACAACTTTCATACTATTAAAAGCAATCATTCAAAATGTAATACTTAAACAATATGCAATGCATTTTTAAATAAATTCTGTTTCTTTTCTTTTTTTTAATTTTTTTTTTATTTTCACCATCAGTATTTCATCAGTTTTTTCACTGAAGATAAACAAAAAATAATTAAGCCTCAAAATATATATACAATATATACAAAAAATCCCAAAGTAAGAGAAAAATAAGAGGTATCAGAAAGAAGCAATAGCATAATACACAAGAAAAAAACCCACAAAATATTACATATCATAAATAATTCTTAGACACCAAGCACTAATAATCCACATTTATGCTTAAAGTGATTACATCCTAGCCTTCCAGTCTACTATCGGAGCCCAGATGCTTTTTCCCAGCTTCCTAGCTTTCCACCCTTTCTTCTCATAAAGACCTTTTTCCAAATTATACATGGCCAAAAGCCTAGAGACCCATTGTGGAATGTGGGGGGGTTAGAATCTTTCCAGGCTGCAGCAACACAAATCCTAGCAATCGCCGTGACAACAAATAGAAACTCTCTGTTCGGTATTACAGCTCCCTCCCTACAAGTGCCTAAGATCATTAATTCATTAGTTAGATTTACTTTAATTTTTAGTGATTGATCTAAAAAGGACTCTATAGGTTTTTTCCATAGTTCAAGTTTTGGACAGGTTGCGAACATGTGCAGAGCATCAGCCTCCAAGCTACCACAGGGTGGACAGTTGATTCCCGTTTGCCCTCCCCACTGGGCTATTTTTGCCGGAGTATAGTAAAGATTGAAAATTGTTTTAAAATGTTGGGCTTGTAGGTTTGCTACCTTCAAAACAACGCAGCCCATTTTGAGCGAGGTTACCAGTTCGCTACCATCAATACCCAATTTCTCCCTCCATTTCTCAGTATGTTTAGTAAGATCATCATTTTGTTTTTGATTTAGCTCGCTATATAATTTGGATTTGGAATAGCCTTCAGGGTTTTGCAACCTGTCCATAACTGTTTCTTTACACAAACCTATTACCCCCCCCCCCCTCTATATAAAAACCCTAGGATTCGGGTTCGGTGATGGGAGGACAAAGTGATGTTATTGATATCAAGCAAGGAACTAGGCAGGGGTGTTCGTGCTCACACCTCCTATTCGCTTTTTACATCGATCCGTTTATAAGGAGAATATTATCAAACAGACGCATCGCCCCAATACAGTTTAATGGATTTGAAACAAAAATATTGGGCTATGCTGATGATCTGGCAATTATGTTCCCTCATCCTGCAGAGGCTCTGATTGAAATTGAACAGGCAGATCTATCTGGGTCAGTCTCTGGGTACAAACTTAACAGGGGGAAAACTCAGATAGTTATTAATGAGCATATTAGTTTGGTAGACTCCCGTGTCACTGAATCAGCCATATATCCAGGGGTGGTAATCTCATCTAATCTAACTAAAGTCGTTGAAAAAAATATCTCCCCCATAATTAAGAACTCGAGGAGGGATTCAGATAAGATGAACAACCTGCATCTTACAATCGTGGGTAGATGTAACATTATTAAAATGCTGTTTCTCCCAAAGGTTTTATATCTTTTTAGAACAATACCTTTAAAATTTGATAACAGCTGGTTCTTAAAGATGGAGAGAATGATTAATAGATATATCTGGGCCCATGGAAGGATGAGAAGAGCATATAAGTTCATGACGCTCCCGAGGGAGAGAGGTGGGTGGGCAGTTCCCAATCTAAAACTTTACTATTGGGCAACAGTACTGCAATATACGTGAGGGTTACTGCGGGGATTTGTGATTGATGACTGGAGGGAGGATGAAACCGTGCCAGAACTATATGGGCTCCTGTTAAAAGGTGAGGCACACAAATGGCTTTTAAAGTTTCACGAGCCCAGTTAACACAAGAAGGTGAAATTCAAGACTCTTGGAGCAGCAATCTCAGTCTGGTCTTCTGTTAGAAAAATATTAGGAAAAGGCAGAATGAACTTTTATACGCCCCTATTCGGAAATCCGGCCTTCCCAGAGACGTTCCATGATAACATAATGAAGCGGTGGGATGGGCTGGGAGTAAAAACTATCGGTGATATAATGGACTCTGATGGTATAATAACGTTCGAATTGGCACAAAGTCGGTTCAACCTCGACCGAAGGGAGTTTTTTAAATTCTTACAGATACGCTCAGCTTTAAGTAAATAAATTCTGTTTCAATTGAAAATGTTATTCTATAATATCACACTGTAAAAAATTACAAACTATAAAACAGTGTTAATTCAAATAGATAACACTATAAGTCTTTCATAAACTATGCTATATATATTTTTTAAAAACAGATTATAATTATTTTCAAACATAATGAAAACACTTGAAAAAACATAGACAAAAATTAAAAAAGATAGTTTCTAACATCTTTTCATAAATAAAATTATCTACAAAAACTTAGAAATGTATTGAAAAAACATAGGGTTCAGGGACATTATAATTAGGAGTTAGAATTTAAAAAACCTTAGACATTCACTAAAAAAATTGAGGTTTCAGGGACGTTATAGTTAGGCATTAACATTTAATAAACCTTAGAAATTCATTGAAAAAACATAGGTTTCAGGGGCATTATAGTAAGGCTGACATTTTACTCATACAAAACCGGAGAAATGAAGCCAGTATAGTTAGCTGAGCTAAATATAACTTACACCCCCACAATGCACTGCTGATGACGTCAAATATTACATCACGTCAGAGGTAGTGTGGCTCACTGGTTAGAGGCGGCAGACCCAAGAGCAGAGGACGGCCCGGGACCAGGGTTCGATTCCCGGCGCGGCAGGTTTCTGGACCAGGGTCAGCGGACTCGATAATTCTCTCGCCTCGGTGCCCACTCTGATCAGCGATCACACTCGGCAACTCTGGGCATTAGCTTGCCTCATCCTCACTAATGGCCCCACCAGACCACCGGGGATGCCTGGTCTCACCCTGGAGGTACCCATTAAGGGACCATCTCTCAGGGAAGCCAGGAAGGGTTTCGCAGCGGTCGAAGCGCCTTGGGACCCTCCGGGTAAGTAGTGCGCTATATAAATGCCTATACATTACATTACACACTTTCTTTTCATCCAAAATTGAGTCATCTGGAAAGAAAAGTAAGGACATTTTTTAAATTGTGAAAGACTTTTCCTCCCCAAGCGCAGAAGCTAGACCCTTAACCCCAGGTTTTAGGATGGACAAATCAGCTTGCGTCTTTTTTTCATGAGAAAATTAGAACTATTCAAAACTCCTTTATGAAGCCACTTATGGAAGAGGAAAGGGGCACTTTCTCTTTACTCTCTGGTGCTCCCTCAATGGGTTCCTCCCTCACACAGTTCCCCCCTTCCATTTGAGATGTCCATGAAGATTATGAAGGGCCTAAAGTCAGGATCACCTACCGACCCATATCCGGCTAAAACACTGGTATTGGTGGCCGAGTTCATTAATCCAATTGCCAATACAGATGACCAACTAAGTAATGGTCAGGTGTCTCCAATCTGGAAGAGTGCAAAAATTCTCCCACTGTTGAAAAGCCTTCTGCCAACCCCTGGTAGCATCTAACTATAGACCAAACTAACTCCTCCCTTTTCTCTCTAAACCCCTAGACAGATATGTAAACTCAGTGATCTCTAGGCCTGGGCATTGTTCATGGAATTTTGCGACACAGAACTCCGCAAAGTTACAAAAAAACTCTGCGAAGTTCCGTGAGTGGTAAAATGCAGTGTGAACTGCAGTTTATGCTGGTATTCCTCCTACTCGGGTGGAAATTCTACCCATGCAGCAGGTCGCGCGTTGCGAACTTACCGTTCTCGATAGTGCAGTTACCGTTCTCAATCGCGAGAGGGGAAAAAAACTATGCTGCACATCGCAAAGCAGAGTTTTGTGCACTCCGCGAGCTCCACAAATGGAGCGAAGTTCACTGCCCAGGCCTAAGGGTCACAAACTATGTAGAAACTAATAATCTTCTCCACCAGAGCCAGTCTGGCTTCAGACCTAATTTCAGCACGGAGACGGCTCTGCTGGAAATCTCGGAGTCCATAAAGGAGTAACAAGATAAAGGATGTAAAGCGGTGTTGATCCTTCTGGACCTCTCTGTGGCTTTCGACAACGTGCCCCATGACCGACTCCTGCATAGACTTCTGGAATGTGGCCTGGGAGGCACGGTGCTCAAGTGGTTCTCCTCCTTTTTAAAGGACAGACACCAAGGGGTCTGGTCCCCTCCTTTTGCTGCTACTATCCCCCCTCTGAAGGTGGGGGGATAGTAGCAGCAAAAGTTGAAGTTGTGACGCAACAATAATTTCCTACGTTGACGATATGCAGCTTCTGTTCACATGTGAGAAGGATGAGGACTTTGTAAGGGAGATAAAAAAAATGTTTACATGGCTTAGACAAAATTAATGAAAATGCAACTCAGAGAAATCTGAAATAATCTTCTTTGGTTCTCCATGTAGGAATGAGTGGAAACAATGGTGGCCTTCTGATATGTCACCCCTCAATCTTCAGTAAATATGGTCAAGAATTTGGGTTAAAGTTGGATGACATTCTATCCACAAAAGCCCAAATGCAGGCAATCGCAAGATACTGTTGTGGCCTAATGTGAATGCTCATGAAATTCCTCCCCTGCTATTCTCATGCACAGAAAGACTGTGGTCCAGCCCTTATTGCCTCCAGGATGGACCACGTAAATGTTCTGAACCTGGGTCTCCCAGAGTACTTACTAAACAGAGTTTAGGTGGTCCTGAATGCTGCTGCTAGGGTGGTTCTCATGCTTGGACCCAGAACACGGATTTATCCTCATCTGAAGGCATTGCACTGATTGCCTGTCCCTAATAGAATTTAGTTCAAAGCTCTAGTCTTGGCTTTCATGGCTCTACAAGGCACAAGAGCCCACTACATCAGAAAGAGAGTCCTCCGCTACACCCCAGGTAGAACCCTGAGATCATCCACTTGACAGCAGTTGGCCGTTCCAAAATGTTCTCGTATTTGGACTGGCGGTCCCTCTTTTCAAGTGCAGGCTGCCCGAGCTTCGAACCTTTTGTCGGTGCCACTCAGAGAGGTGCCTGATTTACTGACTTTCAGGAGGCAACTTAAAACCTGGCTGTTTTATCAACAACTTTAGGTTTCCCCTTTTTGTGCAATAGCAACAGACTAGCCATATGGTTCTCTTAGCGCCGGGACACACCTTTGAGTAGCTGTGCGCTCTATAAGTACCCCTATAGCATAACATAACATAACATAACATGACTCATGACATGGTCAGTGTAATCACTGATGACATAACTGATGACATCTCAAATGACATCATCCATTAATATCTGATGCACCCCCTTCAACCCTAATATAACCTTTCATACACCCACTGTAAAATACAGACTACCATTTTCAAAACCATACACACACAATACCAGTTAGTACCTACCTACTCCTGGATTCGTATGTCAACATACACATCCACTCACTCACATATACAGTCACTCATTCAAGCAGTAACTAATCAATACAGCCACTGATATATGCACTCATATACCCATCAAGACACTCACACACCGCCACTCACCCTTAGAGTTACTTACGTACCTATTCAGTCACCCAAATAATCAATCACACTGCCATTTACTCACCTATACAGTTAAACACACCATCTCACTTATTCATATAGACACTAACACATACATATTCTCTTCTACAATCACTGACACAAGCACATACTCATCCATACAGCCACTCTCACAATCTCCCGCTCTCACATATAGTCACTTATATGCTTCAACATTCACATATACTGCCTTTCACATATGTAGTTACCCACACATATACCATTGAGACATCCATTCACTCATCAGCACAGCCATAGGCATACTCACTCACCCATACAGCTCCTCGCAGATGCACTCATGAACCCAAACACCCAGACACACCTCCATGCAGGAAGTCACATATGCCCACCCACCCACACACTCAGGCACCCATACAGGTACTCACACAACCAAATCATTAATCCATATGTAGCTACTCACCAACCCATGCAACCACTTACACACCAACTGAAAGACTGATATAAACATTGACACAGATTAGTCTTTTACCCATGCCTTCACTAATACACATTTAATCACTCACTTATATAGTAAGTCACACACCCACAAAATCATCCATTCAGACACTCATACACCCACTCATTCTTCAATAAACCTTGGTGTATGTATTTCCACAAATGATTTTAGGAAAGCTAAATCTCTTAAGGATACTATTTGCAGAGCCCTAGGATCGCCGATTTCAAAGACATCAGGCATACATGTCTTTTACACCTGCTGCAATTGCAAGGCGTGTAAGTACAGCAAGAACTGCAAAGAGTTTAGACTGTCCCCCAACTGCAAGCCATTTAAAATTGATAAACATCTGTCATGCAATACTGACCATGTTGTGTATGCCCTCAGCTGCCCCTGTAAGAAAACATATATTGGTAGCACAATACACAAAGCAAAAAAATGTGTATTAAAGCATCTTCGTGCGATCAAAAATGGCAATCGGCAGTACCCGGTTGCTAGGCATTTTCAGACACACCACAACCAGAATGGCAATCTACTGACCTTTTGTGTTTTAGACATGATTGGCATCAATGAAAGAGAAGGTATTGTGTACAAGATCTCAGACGCCTCAAATCAAGGTTAATTTTTCAATATCAGACATTGGCGCCAGTTTGACACAACTGTGATCAAGAATTGTCTGTTCACTTAGGGTAACTATCTACCACTTAGAGTTAATGTATGCCTCCTCGTGTAGATAGGTACCTTGTTCTGGATACAATAGACTGCATCTAACATAACTTAATTTTAATCTTCTCTGTAACACGTATTTTGATAAATGAGTAACGTATATCCGCCATATCTCCACTTGGAACTATTGGTGAAATCCTGAATGCTGCCTCAATAGCCTTTTGTATATAATTCACTGTGTTTATGTATCTCGATCTGTTTTTTTTCATTTTCTCTTATGGTGATTAGTAAGGTATATGTAAAATACTGCCTGTTCTCTTACAGATTACTTGTAAATTGGGATTGGTGTCACTACAACGCATGCTTTTACATCGCATGCCTTTACAACGCGGTTTTTACCACGCAGTCCATTACAACGCATAATGCTTTTAGGCGCTGGATAGTGAATTATTTAATTTACTATTCCAACTCCAGTCCCCGTGGATAGCAGGGAAGGTGTTGGATAGTAAATTAAATATATTCCCTATCCTAGAGCGCCCCCCAGCGCAATGCGTTGTAATGGTTTGCGTTGTAATGGTTGCGATGTAATGGTAGTGCGTTGTAAAAAATGCGTTGTAAGTGATGTTCCCCGTAAATTGCAGTGCTGAAGAAGAAGGCATTGGAGCTATAATATCTGTACTGGGTTGCAGGAACTGAACCGGTTGTTCCAAAACTAAATGTCTACTAGGGCTTAATTCATTAACGCACTGGGGCATCACAATACCCGGATCCTTTCCCCTTTTCCCTTATGAGTAGTCAGTCATTCCATCAATGACATTGCCCACTCGGGCTTGACTAACCTTTTTAATGCTGGCAGATGGGCCTGAGACTGATAGTATACTCGACACCATTGTGTGTATCGAGATGAATTAATTAGTCATGTTGGTGACTCCCCCTCCACCCTCATGAGTAGGTAGTAATTTTTTGCCCCTTGGGCTTAACTGCTGCTCCTGTGATACCATCTAGGGGGTTGTGGTATTGATTAATTTACTACTATGAGTATACACACACCAAAGGGGGTGGGGAACAACAGACACTGCGACGCAAAGACAGGACTAAGGAAAACAAAATTATTTGAAAAAACTGCCCTCACTCACACACAATGTGTGTGACATGCTTCATCATCGGGTCTGCTTACAATACAATTATTTTGATGAATAAACATCCGAAGACACCTTACCTACATATCCTCCCCAAGATCCACAAACTCGCTCGACCCCCTCCCGGGCAACCCATTGTCTCCGGGATGGGGTCGTTGTTGGAACCACTGTCAGAGTTTTGTGACTACTATTTGAAGCCCTTGGTCCAGAAGCTGCCGGCCTACCTCTGGACATTTTGAATCTCCTCAAGGATATACCTTTTGATCCAGATTTGGAATACCTGATCGGCCTAGATATAGAGGCCCTATACACCAATATTCCTCAGATGGAAACCTTACGAGTATTGGAGGATTGGCCATATCAGACCCCGAGAACCTTTATCCTGCACCTGACAGAGATAGCCTTGACTAGAAATGTTTTCGAATTTGAAAACACCCTGTACCTTCAAACCCATGGTACCTCCATGGGCAGTGTTTTTGCGCCTAGTCTGACGGGACTTTACGTGGGCGCCTTTGAACAAAATACCATCTACCACGAATCCTGTCCATGGAGGTCCAACTTACGTTTGTGGCGAAGGTACATAGACGATGTTTTGGTCATTTGGAGGGGGATGCCGACTCTGTGAATCACTTTTTGGAATGGTTGAACCAGAGGAACCCCCTTCTCCATTTCACCTCCACAATCACCAAAACAAGTCTACCCTTTTTGGATTTGGTTATTGAGCCAGGCAAAGGGATCCTACAGACTAGGGTGCACCATAAGACCACAGATAAGAATGCACTACTAGCATTTACCAGTTTTCATCCACAGTTATTGCGCGAAAACTTACCGGTGGGACAGTTCTTTCGGATTCAACGGAACTGTTCCAAACTGAATGATTTCACTGAAGAAGCGAGCCTGTTATCTGCCAAACTGCACAAGAGAGGCTACCCTAAAATTATAGTGAAACGAGCAAAGAAGAGGGCACTCAATGCCAATCGGGAAGGTCTGCTATCTAAGGCCAATAGACCGCCAGTGGAAAAAAACGTTTTTTGTATCAACCTTCAATACCGCATCACAACATATCAAGCAAACAATTTTGAAAAATTGGAAAATCCTGAATTCTGGTCATTTACAAATGGAAAAACCTATTTTCTCCTTTAAGCGCAGCCAAAATCTAAAGGATTTACTAGTCCATACTAGACCTAGAGCAGCAACTGGATATGGCGTTACGAGTGCCATCACAGGTCTGCCCCCTGTGACCGGTCACTATCGCTGTGGCTCATGCAGTGTGTGCCATCTTACAACCAATTCCAAATAGATTGACCTGGGTTTACCAACTTCCTGGGAACAAAGGTCACATACTAATTGCAATTCACAAGGAGTAATATATTTAATCACATGCCCTTGCGGGAAACAATATGTGGGCATGACATGCAGGAAGATTCGTACCCGCATCACGGACCATCGCAGCACTGTTAGATGTAGCAGGTCTAACACGAAGCTGACTACCCATTTTGCAGAATTTGGACACACAGTGGAGGATTAACTATAACATGTGTGAAACTATGGTTTTTTCAGTGAATTTCAAAGGTTTTGTAAATGAAAATTTTTAAATGTATTAATTATTATATTTCTTTCTTTTTATACTAATTTTTTACATTTTTAATATAAATATTTATATGTATTTTATTTTTTAAATTATATTTCATATTCTTAATGTAAAATAATAACAAAACTAAATTGAAAAATATTTCTTTTATTAATTATTTTGTTTCCAATATATTAAAATTGAATTCTAAATAATTACTTTATCATTGTTTTTTTTTGATAATCATACCGTACCCATAAGCTAATGTAAGTACACCAAATTTGGCAGAGAGGTAGAGTTCGGTACGCAGATTGTGCTTTTTGTTAAATGGAGTGAATCCGTTCAGTAGTTCATGAGAAAACCCCAATAGACTATGCATGTAGTCTTCTATGCACCGGCAAACTTGTCTTTTATACCTTCAATTGCCAAATCTGTATCCTTACACTTCCAGTAAACACTATCACACTTCTGTTTCAGTATTGTAGTGACCATACAGCACTATTTGCTTATCTGTACACTATTCTAAAATAATCCATTCACTACATTAAAACACTAATCAGCAGATGTACAATAAGTGGTACATTCCCAGAGATATGACAGTTATTGTGTACTGTGATATCACCTCCTTCTGGCGCTGGGCTTTATAATGGGATGCACCTTCCACACACCATGGCACATCTTTTGCACTACCAGTGCATCACAAAAGTGACGTAACAGCTGTGTTAAAAGAGGCACAAGGGGGTTGTAAATCCACCCCTAACACATACAAAGCCACCCAGGCAGTTTTACCAGCAGTGCAAATTGAAGTATAGACTTGTAACATATTTATATGGATAGGTTTCATTCAAGTGCTTCGGAGGTACTACAGTATACTATAGGTAAACACCTTATAGATTTATGCTGTAGCACTTCCTTATAGTGATGCACTTTCACATTCACCATACACTAGTAATGTATTCATTCATTCATTTATGAACTACACATTCATTCTGAGAAACTTTTATACACTAACATAGAAACATAGTTCTTTTTTTGACCAGTGAAGGTAGTTCTAAAAAGAACTGGGTTTCTTTGTGTTTTTAGTTTTCTATTTTTTGTGTGTTTTGTCAACAAGTTTCTTTTAAAACCCCCCAAAAATGGAACTAGAACCCAAAAAGTGTCCAACTGGAACAAAAGAATGAAAAAAAAACAACTAATGTCGAGGACAGCGATGCACCTGCATCCTGCATTTAATTAGGTCAATAGACTGTTCCCTATAATACAAAAGTTTATCGCAATAAATGCAAACAATTTTAACGTCAGCAAAATCAGGATCAATTTGTGGGTGTGGACTGCTTGCAGAAAATTCTGCTGCAGTAGTTGATGTGCTTGGTGCAGTAGCAGGCAGGTTGTCCTGCAACCTCCGTGTTGCAGCTCGAGCAAAGTTGCTGGGGTGCAAGTTCTTCACGTGTCGCACCATATTTGCTGTGCCAAAGGAGTGTTTTTTAGATGGATCACCCCTTATAAGAGTTGTTTGGCAAATTTTACAGGTTACTTTTGGAGCATTAACCTTTTTTTGCCATTCTCGAAAAGTAAAAAACTGCCAAATTAGACCTTCTTTCCTCTTCTTTGGAGGTTCTTCAGGAATGAAATATTCCTCTGAAGAATAGCTGGAAGATGAGTCCATTGCTGTTATTATGGTAATCTTCCTTCTATTTGACAGGATTCTCAGAAGAGATGCTTCTTCTTCGAATTCAAAGTAGAATGATTAAAATGGGGTAGACCTTTCAACAATTGGAATAGGAACTATTATGAACCAATCAAATCCCTTCTTTTAAAGTCACATGGCTTTGCGTACGCTTACGCTGAGCTTACGGTGCTCTTACGATGTGAGTACACATAACGTTTCACCGCGATTTGTGTAATTGCTTTTAAAAGTAATATACGCTTTTTCAAAGTTTAAAAAAACTATTCTCATAACTATTCTAGATAATGTATTCTGTAAGTATGTTTAATAAATACATAAATATATGTTTTTAAACAAATAAAAACATTTGTGCCTTTCGCTTACGGGGCGCCATACATGACTTCACACAGAAGCTTTGATGCGACACGTAACGTCAAAGCGTTTTCATAGCATATGTGCGGGAACGCGCTGGGAAAGATTAGCAGTACAAACTATGGGGTGTTCACTCTCACTGTCAAATCACAGCACTGGGCGCGCTCCGAGAAGGGTTACAAGTGGTCACTCATTGGAGATACGATTCTGGGTCTGCCTCTGCGCATGTGAAAACCCTGCCCTCGTCTTTCTTTGTTGTTAATTGTTGGTGCACACACTCACACTTGCACATGCACGGTGCACGCCCGCCCACACTTCCCAGATGTCATCACGTAGCTTTCTTGCTATTACTAAGCCTGGAAGCCAATACATTAGCCAATGGGAGGTCCCCCAGGGCCGTCATTCTTCTAGACCGCGAAAACCCTACCAATGACGGCCCTGGACGTAGTTTGGTCAGCCCCCGCGGTTCCCATATAATGCGGATACTGACAAAAGCACACTCTCTTTTGCCTGCCTGTGCTGCGGTGACAGACAGACTCTCGTCATCGATTGTACTACGAACTGTTTGCTCGAGCGGAGAAGGACTCGTGACATTCAACGTGGTGTCACTGCTGCTGCGTCCAGCTAGGCCACCATAGGCGCAGTGCTGGTGTCGTCCACGCCCAGCCCACCCCAGGCCCAGCCAAAGCCTCAGAAGACAAGACAAGAGACGACAGAAGCAAAGGTAGGAGAATCTGTCACAACATCAGCCTCCGCTCCAGGCCCAGTCCACGCGAGCCCCAGCGGCCCAGCCCCTAGCCTCAGGCAGTCCCATCCTCAACCCAGGCCCAGCAGCCATGCATCTTTTGTGTGTGCATGAATGTCTGTGTCGTATTTCTATGGTACGCCACATGGTTTGGCCTGTATTATAAATTGTGCGTGCATGAGAGTATTCTTTTTGTACTACGTCACATGTCCTTCCCAGCTCTGTTTTGCTTTATTTTTGTGCGCCACGTGCTTTGTGCTTCATCGTATTTTCTCCCTCCTAATTCTCCCAAGGAATTTTAATATTAATTACTGTGTCACATAGCCGTCCCAGGTTTGTATTCTTATTGATCGTATTCGCATTATCGTATTATTTATTTCCTTCTGCGTCACGGAGCACTCCTAGGTCTTTTTTAAATAAATTGTGCATGCATGAATTTCTGTGTCGTATTTTTGAAGTGTCACATTCTTTAGACTGTATTGTTATTAAATGTGCGTTCATAACAGTATTATTTTTTTACTGCGTCACGTGGCCCTCCCAGCTCTGTTTTACTTTATTTTTGTGGGATACATGCTTTGTGCTTCTTCGTATTTGCTCCCTTCTAATCCTCCCGTGACTTTTAATATTTATTGCTACCTCACGTGGCCTTCCCAGGCCTCTATTCTTATTGATCATATATGGTTGATCATAATATTTCTCTGCGTCACAGAGAACTCCTAGGCCCTTTTTAAATAAATTGTGGGTGCATGAATTTCTGTGTCGTATTTTTGAAGTCTCACGTGCTTTAGACTGTATTGTTATGAATTTTGCGTTCATAATAGTATTATTTTTGGACTGCGTTATGTGCCCCTCCCAGCTCTGTTTTACTTTATTTTTGTGGGGGACATGCTTTGTGCTTTATCTTATTTGCTCCCTTCTAATCCTCCTGGGACTTTTAATGTTTATTGCTACCTCAAGTAGCCTTCCCAGGCCTCTATTCTTATTGATCATATATGGTTGAACATAATATTTCCTTCTGCGTCACGGAGCACTGCTAGGCCTTTTTTAATTAAATTGTGCGTGCATGAATTTCTGTGTCGTATTTTTGAAGTGTTACGTGCTTTAGACTGTATTGTTATAAATTGTGCGTTTATAATAGTATTATTTTTTGACTGCATCATGTGCCGCTCCCAGCTCTGTTTTACTTTATTTTTGTGAGGTACATGCTTTGTGCTTCTTCGTATTTGGTCCCTTCTAATCTTCTCGCGACTTTTAATGTTTATTGCTACATCAGGTGGCCTTCCCAGGCCTCTATTCTTATTGATCATATATGGTTGATCATAATATTTCCTTTTACGTCACGGAGCACTCCTAGGCCCTCCCAGCTCTGTTTTACTTTATTTTTGTGGGGTACATGCTTTGTGCTTCATTGTATTTGCTCCCTTCTAATCCTCCTGTGACTTTTAATGTTTATTGCTACCTCACGTGGCCTTCCCAGTCCTCTATTCTAATTGATCATATATGGTTGAACATAATATTTTCTTCTGCATTACGAGCACTGCTAGGCCTTTTTTAAATAAATTGTGCGTGCATGAATTTCGGTGTCGTATTTTTGAAGTGTTACGTGCTTTAGACTGTATTGTTATAAATTGTGCATTTATAATAGTATTATTTTTTGACTGCGTCATGTGCCCCTCCCAGCTCAGTTTTACTTTATTTTTGTGGAGTACATGCTTTGTGCTTCTTCGTATTTGGTCCCTTCTAATTTTCTCACGACTTTTAATGTTTATTGCTACATCAGGTGGCCTTCCCAGGCCTCTATTCTTATTGATCATATATGGTTGATCATAATATTTCCTTCTACATCACGGAGCACTCCTAGGCCCTCCCAGCTCTGTTTTACTTTATTTTTGTGGGGTACATGCTTTGTGCTTCATTGTATTTGCTCCCTTCTAATCCTCCTGTGACTTTTAATGTTTATTGCTACCTCACGTGGCCTTCCCAGTCCTCTATTCTAATTGATCATATATGGTTGAACATAATATTTTCTTCTGCATTACGAGCACTGCTAGGCCTTTTTTAAATAAATTGTGCGTGCATGAATTTCGGTGTCGTATTTTTGAAGTGTTACGTGCTTTAGACTGTATTGTTATGAATTGTGCGTTCATAATAGTATTATTTTTTGCCTGCGTCATGTGCCCCTCCCAGCTCTGTTTAACTATATTTTTGTGGTGTACATCCTTTGCGCTTCATAGTATTTGCTCCCTTCTAATCTTCCTGTGACATTTAATGTTTATTGCTACCTCACTTGGCCTTCCCAGGCCTCTATTCTTATTGATCATATATGGTTGATCATAATATTTCCTTCTGCGTCACAGAGCACTCCTAGGCCTTTTTTAAATAAATTGTGTGTATGAATTTCTGTGTCGTATTTTTGAAGTGCCACGTGCTTTAGACTGTATTGTTATTAATTGTGCATTCATAACAGTATTATATTTTTTACTGCGTCACATGGCCCTCCCAGCCCCGTTTTACTTTATTTTTGTGGGGTACATACTTTGTGCTTCATCGTATTTGCTCCTTTCTAATCCTCCCGTGACTTTTAATGTTTATTGATACCTCACGTGGCCTTCCCAGGCCTCTATTCTTATTGATCATATATGGTTGATCATAATATTTCCTTCTGCGTCACAGAGCACTCTTAGGCCTTTTTTAAATAAATTGTGCGTGCATAAATTTCTGTGTCGTATTTTTGAAATCTCACGTGCTTTAGACTTTATTGTTATGAATTTTGCGTTCATAATTGTATTATTTTTTTGACTGCATTATGTGCCACTCCCAGCTCTGTTTTACTTTATTTTTGTGGGGTACATGCTTTGTGCTTTATCGTATTTGCTCCCTTTTAATCCTCCTGGGACTTTTAATGTTTATTGCTACCTCACGTAGCCTTCCCAGGCCTCTATTCTTATTGATCATATATGGTTGAACATAATATTTCCTTCTGCGTCACGAAGCACTGCTAGGCCTTTTTTAAATAAATTGTGCGTGCATGAATTTCTGTGTCGTATTTTTGAAGTGTTACGTGCTTTAGACTGTATTGTTATAAATTATGCGTTTATAATAGTATTATTTTTTGACTGCGTCATGTGCCCCTCCCAGCTCAGTTTTACTTTGTTTTTGTGGAGTACATGCTTTGTGCTTCTTTGTATTTGCTCCCTTCTAATCTTCTCGCGACTTTTAATGTTTATTGCTACCTCAGGTGGCCTTCCCAGGCCTTTATTCTTATTGATCATATATGGTTGATCATATTATTTGCTTCTACGTCACGGAGCACTCCTAGGCCTTTTTTAAAAAAATTGTGCGTGGATGAATTTCTGTGTCGTATTTTTGAAGTGTTACGTGCTTTAGACTGTATTGTTATAAATTGTGCGTTCATAATAGTATTATTTTTTGACTGCGTCATGTGCCCCTCCCAGCTCAGTTTTACTTTATTTTTGTGGAGTACATGCTTTGTGCTTCTTTGTATTTGCTCCCTTCTAATCTTCTCGCGACTTTTAATGTTTATTGCTACCTCAGGTGGCCTTCCCAGGCCTTTATTCCTATTGATCATATATGGTTGATCATATTATTTCCTTCTACGTCACGGAGCACTCCTAGGCCTTTTTTAAATAAATTGTGCGTGGATGAATTTCTGTGTCGTATTTTTGAAGTGTTACGTGCTTTAGACTGTACTGTTACTAATTGTGCGTTCATAACAGTATTATCTTTTTTACTACTTCACGTGGCCCTCCCAGCTCTGTTTTACTTTATTTTTGTGGGATACATGCTTTGTGCTTCATTGTATTTGCTCCCTTCTAATCCTCCTGTGACTTTTAATGTGTATTGCTACCTCACATGGCCTTCCCAGTCCTCTATTCTTTTTGATCATATATGGTTGAACATAATATTTTCTTCTGCGTCACGGAGCACTGCTAGGCCTTTTTTAAATAAATTGTGCGTGCATGAATTTCGGTGTCGTATTTTTGAAGTGTTACGTGCTTTAGACTGTATTGTTATAAATTGTGCATTTATAATAGTATTATTTTTTGACTGCGTCATGTGCCCCTCCCAGCTCAGTTTTACTTTATTTTTGTGGAGTACATGCTTTTTGCTTCTTCGTATTTGGTCCCTTCTAATTTTCTCACGACTTTTAATGTTTATTGCTACATCAGGTGGCCTTCCCAGGCCTCTATTCTTATTGATCATATATGGTTGATCATAATATTTCCTTCTACATCACGGAGCACTCCTAGGCCCTCCCAGCTCTGTTTTACTTTATTTTTGTGGGGTACATGCTTTGTGCTTCATTGTATTTGCTCCCTTCTAATCCTCCTGTGACTTTTAATGTTTATTGCTACCTCACGTGGCCTTCCCAGTCCTCTATTCTAATTGATCATATATGGTTGAACATAATATTTTCTTCTGCATTACGAGCACTGCTAGGCCTTTTTTAAATAAATTGTGCGTGCATGAATTTCGGTGTCGTATTTTTGAAGTGTTACGTGCTTTAGACTGTATTGTTATGAATTGTGCGTTCATAATAGTATTATTTTTTGCCTGCGTCATGTGCCCCTCCCAGCTCTGTTTAACTATATTTTTGTGGTGTACATCCTTTGCGCTTCATAGTATTTGCTCCCTTCTAATCTTCCTGTGACATTTAATGTTTATTGCTACCTCACTTGGCCTTCCCAGGCCTCTATTCTTATTGATCATATATGGTTGATCATAATATTTCCTTCTGCGTCACAGAGCACTCCTAGGCCTTTTTTAAATAAATTGTGTGTATGAATTTCTGTGTCGTATTTTTGAAGTGCCACGTGCTTTAGACTGTATTGTTATTAATTGTGCATTCATAACAGTATTATATTTTTTACTGCGTCACATGGCCCTCCCAGCCCCGTTTTACTTTATTTTTGTGGGGTACATACTTTGTGCTTCATCGTATTTGCTCCTTTCTAATCCTCCCGTGACTTTTAATGTTTATTGATACCTCACGTGGCCTTCCCAGGCCTCTATTCTTATTGATCATATATGGTTGATCATAATATTTCCTTCTGCGTCACAGAGCACTCCTAGGCCTTTTTTAAATAAATTGTGCGTGCATAAATTTCTGTGTCGTATTTTTGAAATCTCACGTGCTTTAGACTTTATTGTTATGAATTTTGCGTTCATAATTGTATTATTTTTTTGACTGCATTATGTGCCACTCCCAGCTCTGTTTTACTTTATTTTTGTGGGGTACATGCTTTGTGCTTTATCGTATTTGCTCCCTTTTAATCCTCCTGGGACTTTTAATGTTTATTGCTACCTCACGTAGCCTTCCCAGGCCTCTATTCTTATTGATCATATATGGTTGAACATAATATTTCCTTCTGCGTCACGAAGCACTGCTAGGCCTTTTTTAAATAAATTGTGCGTGCATGAATTTCTGTGTCGTATTTTTGAAGTGTTACGTGCTTTAGACTGTATTGTTATAAATTATGCGTTTATAATAGTATTATTTTTTGACTGCGTCATGTGCCCCTCCCAGCTCAGTTTTACTTTGTTTTTGTGGAGTACATGCTTTGTGCTTCTTTGTATTTGCTCCCTTCTAATCTTCTCGCGACTTTTAATGTTTATTGCTACCTCAGGTGGCCTTCCCAGGCCTTTATTCTTATTGATCATATATGGTTGATCATATTATTTCCTTCTACGTCACGGAGCACTCCTAGGCCTTTTTTAAAAAAATTGTGCGTGGATGAATTTCTGTGTCGTATTTTTGAAGTGTTACGTGCTTTAGACTGTATTGTTATAAATTGTGCGTTCATAATAGTATTATTTTTTGACTGCGTCATGTGCCCCTCCCAGCTCAGTTTTACTTTATTTTTGTGGAGTACATGCTTTGTGCTTCTTTGTATTTGCTCCCTTCTAATCTTCTCGCGACTTTTAATGTTTATTGCTACCTCAGGTGGCCTTCCCAGGCCTTTATTCCTATTGATCATATATGGTTGATCATATTATTTCCTTCTACGTCACGGAGCACTCCTAGGCCTTTTTTAAATAAATTGTGCGTGGATGAATTTCTGTGTCGTATTTTTGAAGTGTTACGTGCTTTAGACTGTACTGTTACTAATTGTGCGTTCATAACAGTATTATCTTTTTTACTACTTCACGTGGCCCTCCCAGCTCTGTTTTACTTTATTTTTGTGGGATACATGCTTTGTGCTTCATTGTATTTGCTCCCTTCTAATCCTCCTGTGACTTTTAATGTGTATTGCTACCTCACATGGCCTTCCCAGTCCTCTATTCTTTTTGATCATATATGGTTGAACATAATATTTTCTTCTGCGTCACGGAGCACTGCTAGGCCTTTTTTAAATAAATTGTGCATGCATGAATTTCGGTGTCGTATTTTTGAAGTGTTACGTGCTTTAGACTGTATTGTTATAAATTGTGCGTTCATAATAGTATTATTTTTTGACTGCGTTATGTGTCCCTCCCAGCTCTGTTTAACTATATGTTTGTGGGGTACATCCTTTGTGCTTCATCGTATTTGCTCCCTTCTAATCTTCCTGTGACATTTAATGTTTATTGCTACCTCACTTGGCCTTCCCAGGCCTCCATTCTTATTGATCATATATGGTTGATCATAATATTTCCTTTTGCGTCACAGAGCACTCCTAGGCCTTTTTTAAATAAATTGTGTGTGTATGAATTTCTGTGTCGTATTTTTGAAGTGCCACGTGCTTTAGACTGTATTGTTATTAATTGAGCATTCATAACAGTATTATTTTTTTACTGTGTCACATGGCCCTCCCAGCTCCGTTTTACTTTATTTTTGTGGGGTACATACTTTGTGCTTCATCGTATTTGCTCCCTTCTAATCCTCCCGTGACTTTTAATGTTTATTGATACCTCACATGGCCTTCCCAGGCCTCTATTCTTATTGGTCATATATGGTTGATCATAATATTTCCTTCTGCGTCACGGAGCACTGCTAGGTCTTTTTTAAATAAACTGTGCGTGCATGAATTTCTGTGTTGTATTTTTGAAGTGTCACGTGCTTTAGACTGTTTTGTTATAAATTGTGCGTTCATAATAGTATTATTTTTTTGTCTGCGTCATGTGCCCCTCCCAGCTCTGTTTTACTTTATTTTTGTGGGGTACATGCTTTGTGCTTCACCATATTTGCTCCCTTCTAATCCTCCCATGACTTTTAATGTTTATTGCTACCTCACGTGGCCTTCCCAGGCCTCTATTCTTATTGATCACATGTGGTTGATCATAATATTTCCTTCTACGTCTCAGAGCACTACTAGGCCTTTTTTAAATAAATTGTGTGTGCATGAATTTCTGTGTCATATTTGTGTTACTCTTGATAGTAAAGTATACTATATATATCAGGTCTGCTCATGTAAATGCTACTAGTGGGCCTGCAACAGTAATTGTGCCACACCCACACAAGTAACCTTAAATGAAAAAAAGGGCGGCTTGGCACTACAGTGCCTGAGCGCCCTTTCTAAAACTGCCATGTTTTCAAAGTGCATCCATTTAACAGGCCTTACCCGTCCCTTTAAATGGACTGTACTCTGTGTCCCTCACTTAAACTTTGTGGGTGTATTGAGCTGTGTAGACGCGGTGACAGTTGTTTTACTAATTATATATTTACACATCTTTATAGTCATTTATGTCTTTATACTTGAATGTGAGAATATAAAATGTGTTCTGTACATCTATAATGCTTTTCTTCTAATGTTTTTTTCCATTTATCTTCATTTTCCATAGAAATGAATGCCACTAAGTACCAAGAGCTACTGCATTATATAAGCCATAATGTGTCCCCTGATGGTTTCAATAAAATCCACAAGCATGGATTGTGTAGACTATCTAAAAAAATCTATGTTGATGGTAGGATAATTTTTTCAGTATTGGCACAAAATTTGAATGTCTACATTAATGATGTTCTATTGACTGGTGTAATTCTCTCCTCTATAGGTGAAAATGTAATACATTGAAGAACAGTACGTAATTATATCTTTCTGCACACTACATATTTTTCAAACTACATTAATGTAAGAAAGGTATTTCCATTGAACTTTTTGTGTTTGAGAAAGGTTTGTGGTGGGTAGTTAAACTAATTTCTTCTTTAAGAAATGTTACTTTTTTTGGATACCTATTCAGGTTAGTTTCTGCTACATGTAAATTGTGTATATTATGGCTAATAACGTATGATGTACATATTCGTTCTTCTTCACAAGCTCATGTGCTTTCATATATTTTTACAGGTACTCCATATCTTCATCTCAAATATGTTTCAGAAGACCAAATGTATGTATATAATTTCAAATCAATCGGTGTACTAAAAACCTTTAATTTTAACGTTACTGTTTAGTAATATCAACAACAGTGTCTTCTTGTATCTTCCTCGACAAAGAGCGCTCTTCTACTTTTCAGGTAAATATTCATATCTGTTATGTGACTTTTCACTGTCACTGGTGCAAATACTGATTATCATTGGATACTTTTGGTAAGTGGATTTATCAATCTATTATGAAAGTTCTTGTTTGAAAATAAGTGGTTCAATATTTTACATGCTAGTTTTTCTAAATGATTTTGTAATGTATCTAGAGAACTGAAAACTATGATTGCTTTTCAACCTCAAACCTTTTCTGATTAATTGTTTTTATGTACATTAACATTCAGGCTGGACTTTTGCTCAACATATACATTGCTTATTATGTTTTCAGTTTGAAGAATGCTACCTAACTCAGCAGCAAGTTGCCGAGATTTTTACTAATGTATTATTTCTACGGAATTATCTACTGAAAATTGCAATGGACCTATTGAAGTCATCAGGCTTGTCTTTAACATTTCAATGATAAATAGGTTGTCATACTGTAGTGTTGTCCTGAACAGTGCATTATTCTGTATTTTCTTTTTTCATAGAAGGTCTTTTATAGATAAAGGCATATCATTAATTTTTAACATAGTACAGTAAGATATTGTCATTTAAGTTGTGAATTTTAAATAATGTTCATAGTCAACCCATTTGAATGCTTGCAACAGTTGTGACTATCTCTATTCCTGCATCTGAAAACACCTAGAATCATGCATGATATATTGCAAAATAAGTTTTGAATTGTTATGCATTGCTGTTAAGATGTGCTAATGTACATCTTTTTTTACATTAAGAGTCTGTTGAAAAGTATTGTAGTGTCTGCAACCAAGATACTTCAATTTATATGCAAAACTTAATGGTAAGTACCCTCAATGATTGTAGATACTGAAGATAAAAATTAAGTGATACAAGTTTCTGGGCTGTTTTGGAGGCATGAAGTTTCCAGTTAACATTCGTCTGATGCAGAGTCTATGATAGTATGACTCAGATAACTGAGCCATTTGCAAGGGTCTTTTCAGAGTTACGTCCACCATGTTGCTTAACTGGCTATGCACCCTTCATAATTATAAACTCATTCCGACTTTTCCACTGGGTTTTGAGAGATTACTATGTTTACTATGTAAATATATATAAAGTTTTCTTTTCAAAAAGCTATTGACCTTTAAATAATACAATGTTAATAACAAGTTACTTTTCACTATCTTCCCAACAGGCCCAATGTTTCAAATGCAGCAGATGAGTCCACCTTAAATTTATCAAACAAAATGTAACATCCTAGTTACCTTTTACTGCTTACAAATGTACAAAATGTATATCTTAAACTAAACATGTGATCTCATGCAAGATGTCTAATTAGATGTTTTCATTACTCCTGCGATATAGTGTCCGGATTATCATAAGAACTAACCAAGCTACGTTTTCTTTGGCTGCATGGAAATATGTAGTATAACCTGTCAAACACTTTCAAATGCTACCCTCCCACTAGTCCTAGAGGTGGATGTAGATTTTAACCATTCTACATAAATCAGAATTAGATGTTACTAAGTACAAAGTGTTTCCATATTATGGAAACCCTAATGTATCCCTTGAAGATTCCAGCGAAGTCCAAACACATACAAACTGAAACACACCAACCATTAGTAACCTGTAAAATTTGACAAACAACTCTTTCAAGGGGTGATCAATGAAAAAAATACTCCTTTGGCATAGCAGATATAGTGCAACATGTAAACAAGTTGCACCCAACAACTCTGCTTGAGCAGCAACACGGACATTGCAGGACAACTCAGTTGCTGCTGCACCAAGCACATCAACTGCTGCAACAACATCTTCTGCAAACAGTCCATACTCACATATGGATCTTGATTTTAGTAAACTTAAATTTCTATGCATTTATTGCGATGAACTTTGGTATTACGTGAAATAGTCTATCGACCTCATACAAAACAGGAAACAGGAGCATCGCTATCCTCCACATTAGTCATTAGACATTTATCAAGCCTTTTTGTTGTAGCTACTACCCCGGCCGAAGGCAGTGGGAAATTTCTTCACTTGCTGCCTTTCTTGGCTGGGGTTATCAATTATCCTTCTTGTAATAAAAATTCAAAGTACAGGCCCTTTATTGAGCCTTCTTGGTAACTACTACCCGTGAATGGCAATGGGTAATTTGCACACTTGCAGCCTTTCTTATTTTTTTTACATTATTCATCTTCCACTCAATCAACACATCATCTACACGTACACACATCTACTTTCTACCTTTGTTGGCTATGGTTAACAACTATATTCTTCCATTGTATATCTATATTCCAAATGCAGGCCCTTTATCGAACCTTTTTGTTGTAGCTACTAACCTGGCCAAAGGCAGTGGGAAATTTGCACACTTCCTACCTTTCTTGCCTGGGATTATCAATTACTCTTGAATTTCATATTCTGATTCAAACTCATGTCCCTTTATCAAGCCTTTTTCGTGTAGATACTGCCCTGGCAGAAAGCAGTGGGAAATCTGCACACTTGCTGCGTGACTTCGCAGGGGTTGTGAACTATTGTTCACTTTCATATTCCTATTCAAAGTGCAGGCCCTTTATCGAGCCTTTTTGTTGTATCAACTATCCCGGCCGAGGGTCGTGAGAAATTTCCACACTTGCTGCCTTTCTTGGCTGGGGTTATCAATTATTGTTCAATTTCATATTACTTGTAATACAAATTCAAAGTGAAGGCCCTTTATTCAGCCTTCTTGGCAACTACTTCCCATAAATAGCAGTGGGTAATTTCCACACTTGCATCCTTTCTTGCAACGCACAGTCTGTGTAATGAGCTGGGTATCCAAAGATATACTTCCCTGATAAGGCAGTGGTTACTTTGCGAGTCTGCAGCCTTTCTTACTTTTTACCCTATTCATCTTCTATTTAATGAACACATTATCCACACATACACACACTTACTTGCTGCCTTTCTAGGCTGGGGTTATCAATTACTCTTCAATTTCATATTCTGATTCAAAGTCAAGGCCCTTTATCGAGCCTTTTTCATGTAGATACTACCCCGGCAAAAGGCAGTGGAAAATTTGCGCACTTGCTGCGTTTCTTTACTGGGGTTATCAATTATTGTTCAATTTCGTTTTCTAATTTAAAGTCATGGCCCTTTAACAAGTCTTTTTGTTGTAGCTACTACCCCGGCCAAAGGCAGTGGGAAATTAGAGCACTTGCTGCCTTTCTTGGCTGAGGTTATCAATTATTGTTCAATTTCATAATCTGATTCAAAGTCATGGCCCTTTATTGAGCCTTTTTGTTCTAACTACTTCCCCGGCTAAAGACAGTGGGTAATTTGCACACTTGCAGCCTTTCTTATTTTTTACATTATTCATCTTCCACTCAATCAACACATCATCTACACATACACACACCTTCTTGCTGCCTTTCTTGGCTATGGTTATCAAGTATTCTTCTATTTCACATTCATATTCAAAGTGCAGGCCCTTTATCAAGCCTTTTTGTTGTAACAACTACCCCGGCCAAACGCAGTAAGAAATTTGCACACTTGCTGCCTTTCTAGAAGTGTGATAGTGTTTCCATGAAGTGTAAGGAAACAGACTGGGCAATTGAAGGTATAAAAGACAAATTTGCCGGTGCTGGAAGAGTGCATACATAGTCTATAGGGGTTTGAAGCAGTCCATGCCCTAATGCTCACTTTTCAACATGAGTACTTCAGTACTAGCTGAATGATTACAATTCTGCAAGAAGAGTGTCTCAAACCATTTTAATAAATGTATTCTTGTAGCATCTCATAACTTAATAGAGCTTCTAAAATAATGTCATCATGTATTTCATACTAGCAGCCCGTCCCGACGTTGTCCGGGTATGAATTGCTGCCGGCCAGTAGTATATTGTTTTGTAGGATTTCGTTTTGATAGCATTTCTTATCTGTGACAGGCCTGTGAAACGCTCCAATTCACAGTGCACTGCAGATGCACTTAAGAGTGCGCATTCAGTAGTGTGTGAACTCAAGTTTCCCTACTTTATTTTTCCTTGCAATATTATATAGCGCGAACTTGACAACATGGCATGAGCACAATTTACATTACAGAAGAACACATTCATTTGTGGTAGGCACAGGGAGACAAAGCGATTTGCCTGGAATCACAGGATGTTGAGCTGATGCCGAGATTCAAACGTAGCTCCCCAGCTCTAAAGTTCGCAATTCTAGAACTTGTGGTGGGAGGTGTGTCTAAAAGTGTATGTCGATGCTGACCATCAATGAGAGAGACCTGTGCATTTTTCAAATCGGTGGTGAAAAAATATGAGTATGTTGCTGGAGATGTGGGCCGCCGTGCCACCAATGTACTTACCGGGGGAGGATAAACACCCATTATTCCGCAACTTTCTTTCCGCATACCATCACTCCGCATACTTTAATTACGAAAGTACCATGACTCTGCAATGCCATTAAAACGCATGGCATTACATTTTATATGCTTTTACCACGCATATATTTTCAACGAAATTCGTTGTAAATGCATGAATGGTAAAAGCATGTTTTTTTATGTTTGGATAAGGTAAGTATGGGTATAGGGGAATATGTTTTGGCGTACTGAGGTATATGTTTAGGGGTGTTTGGGTATTTTAAGGGTTCAGATATAGTTTTGGGTTATGGGGTACAGGGGTAGTTTTAGGGTTTAGAGATAGGTATGGGTTTTGGGGTGCAGGGGTATTTTTAGGGGTCAGGGCTAGGTTTGGGTTTTAGGGTATAGAGTAATTTTCAGGGTTCAGGGGTAGGTTTGGGTTTGGGGGTACAGGGGTATTTAAAGGGTTCAGGCTAGGTTTGGGTTTTGGGGTAAAGGGGTATTTTTAGGGTCAGGGCTAGGTTTGGGTTTTGGGGTACAGGGGTATTTTTAGGGTTCAGGGGTAGGTTTGGGTTTTGGGGTACAAGGGTATTTTAAGGCTTCGGGGCTAGGTTTGGGTTTTGGGGTACAGGGGTATTTTAGGGTTATGGGGTAGGTTTGGGTTTTGGGGTACAGGGGTATTTTTAGCGTTCAGGGCTAGGTTTGGGTTTTGGGGTACAGGGGTATTTTTAGGGTTCAGGGGTAGGTTTGGGTTTTGAGGTACAGGGGTATTTATAGTGTTCAGGGCTAGGTTTCGGTTTTAGGGTACAGGGATATTTTTAGGGTTTAGGGATAAGTTTGGGTTTTGGGGTAAAGGGGTATTTTTAGCGTTCAGGGCTAGGTTTGGGTTTTGGGGTACAGGGGTATTTTTAGGGTTCAGGGGTAGGTTTGGGTTTTGAGGTACAGGGGTATTTATAGGGTTCAGGGCTAGGTTTGGGTTTTAGGGTATAGGGGTATTTTTAGGGTTTAGGGATAAGTTTGGGTTTTGGGGTAGAGGGTATATTTATAGGGTTAAAATAGGTTAGTGTTTAAGGGTGTTGGGGTATTTTAAGGAGTAAGGGTGGATTATGATTATGGGGTGCAGGGGTTTTTAAAGGGAGCAGGGTTGTCACCCGGAGCTGGAATGTACAGAACCTGGGAAGAAAAAACAATGAAATATTGGGCACAATTCTTGCTTTTTTTCCCATAATCCTGCGCCCCGCACACGCCCACGCCCCCAGCACAGGCCCACAGCACACAATATGAGACATGGCATGAAGGGCGGAACATACAACATGCCCCCAACGTTTGTCACACCCCCAGCACACTCCCACAGCACAACGCAGACATGCCCACAAGGTACTACTTTGCTGGCACAGTTCTTTTACCTTTTAAATGTATATGGTGGGTTTCTGCATAGCATATGTCCTTCTGCTGCAACTGCCCTTTCCAACGCTGTATTGGGTGTTGTGATTGGTGCTGTGGTTCCTGAGATTACCCGCCTCAAAGGTTTATGATCTCTCTTTATTATATTAGTATAGATACCTGATTATCAATTTCAAAAGTCATATGATCATACTCGATGTCATCTAATGCTTCCACAAAATCAGCATCTAAGGCTTAGTCTAGGAAATCACAGCTGATATCTGCAGCATTTATATCTTCCTTTTCATTCTCGCTACTTGTAAAAAGTATGTTCAGCTCTTCTATGACACTGTTACTAATTTCGAAACCATCTTCCAAATTGTTTTGTTGATTTTCCATACTGAATTTCTTTTGTTGTAGGTCCTTGTACAAAAACATAAACACTTCATTTTATCTTTACTGTAATATCAGCATTTGTGGTGATTCATATGAAATATATTAAATATTTATCTTCCAAATAAAGCAACAATATTTTGTACATGAGTGTATATTATTTTGAAAACATTTGAAAATTAAATACAATAAATGCAGTGTCACTCTGCATTGTGTCAAGTGCTTTATTTATTTATTTATCCTACCTACTGTGTTGCAAACTTAAAACAGTGACGACAGCAGTGCCTTAGTTTGACTCACCCCAATACGTTGTCAATTAGGGTTGAGGGAGGCAAAGGAAAGGAGTAAACTACATGTCTACAGATGTACTGCCATATTCAGAACACTGGATGAAGCACTGAATAAACAAAGTCAGATACAAAAAAAGATACACAAAAGAAGGCTGCACAAAAGATACACAAAGGAAAGCTACACAAATAGGACACCGAATCTTGAACACAAACTGGTAAATCAGCAAAAGAACAAAAAGGCTAAGAACACTCCAAAGGACGCTACGCTGTGGAACTCAGAGAGGTAGAAACATACTGTAATTTTTTTTTTTAAAACATGGAAGACAAAGTCATTGGGGTAATACTCTGTTCCCCAACACAAAAAAAGATTTTGCAGAAATGATATGTATGAATGTTTAAAGAGCTGCAAGGGGGCCCCATCCCCCGGGACTCAAAAAATAACATTGGAGACCGTGGGGGGAACCCCAATACCCCCACGGTCCCAACCGGCTCCCCCTGTCGTTCCAGAGCCGCCATTGCTTTGTCAAAGAGAGTAGTTTATATGCTGCTCTCTCTAACAAAAAGCAATCTGCTTTCCTACTTGAAAGAGACAGCAGATTAACTTGCTCTCTTTCAAGTAGGAAACTGGTTTGCTGTGCTAAAATGGAAGCCGCGACGCTCCCGCCCTACCATAGCAAATGGGAACAAAAGGGGTTAGGTCCTTTATGTGGTGAGGGCTAGACCTGATATCAATAGTAAACAACACACAGTGCCCAAACCACAGTTACTCAATGCGTTTTTTGATGAAGGGTAAGAAACCAATTTATTGTCGCTTCCCTAGACACCATTATTTTGTGTTGATCATTTTATATTTTTTATATTTTCCAAAAATTCATAACAGAAAAAAAAATACATTACATTCAAATATTTACAAGACTAAACAGACTTTAAACATACGTTAAAGGCAAAAATGATTTACACATTAGAAACCGTTATCACACACATTAGAAAATGTTCTCACATCAAAACATTTGACAAAATAATTATTACAAAAATGATGAAACCATTTTTATCACAAACAACAAATATTACAAACACTAAATGAGAGAAACTAAGGGTTGGGAGGATAAGTAGGTCAATGACTTATATATTTCAATGCTGGACCAGCCGGTCCTAGTATTTGTAAAACAATGATAGTTTTATATCTCCCAAACAACACTGCCGACGCGTTTCAAGACCAGGCATGAAGTCACTGGTCTGTCATCAAGGCTGTATGTATCTTGTATCTGTAGGATACAAAAACATTATTGTACTTGATCTAGTGTGTGGGCTCCTTATTACCATAAAGTAGCTGTAAAACGTTCTGCGCTACATACCAAGTTTGTTCAAAGTAGAATTTCAGAAGGGGTCTTATGGAGGTCCGTTTCAATGAATAACGTGGCCGACCAGGGATGCCTAGAAAGATTTTATGGTTGTTTTTGAGTTACATTATAAATCAATTCATTATGCTAGTAGCCAAATCAAGTTGGGAAAGAGAAGGCGTACCTTTTTCTTTAAGTAGTGCCGGATTGTGGCAGGGTCAATTAGGAGCGGGTAACCATCGATTTCAATTCTATGATGTGGGAGAGATTAGCATTCAAGAGCTTAGCGGTGTGCAAGTAGTGTCACACTCGCTGGGAAGATTGGAAAATGCAAGTTGCCTACCTTATTGCGTTTTCTTGTTTACACGTGAAACGGGTTGTTAATGTCACCGTTCTAAAGAAAAAGCACAAAGCAACCTTAATAGGATTTTGTTGCTAATTCAGCGCTGAGCGAGCGCATATTAGTGCAGAATGGGCAAATACCTGCTGCTTAAGCCGCTGCTCTGTACTGCTGGATTCGAATTTCTCTCAATAAAGACAGTAGAATCGAGACACAAGAGGTGAAAATAAAAAGGGGGAAATGATTATTAGGGGGCAGGGTAGACTCTCCCTGACCCGCTAGGTTTTCTGAGGGGGGCCTAAAAGGACCCTGAAGGGCAAAATAACTGTTTTTTATTTTTATTTTCGTGGGGTCAGCGCTGGGTGCATTCCCATGTACGCTTCCCGGTACGTGTACGCAGAGCGTACCACAGGGAAAAACAGTGAAAGAAAATAGTGTAAAATAACAATTTGGATTGCTTAGAGGTAGGGTAGCTCTAAAAAGAGCTGTTGTGTTATGTGGGCAATTTAAGTACCTACAAGTAGGTACCGATGCAGAGTCTAAAATTCAAGAGAAAGACTCTGTTCCCCTCATCTGAGAAATGCTCACCGTCTCCTCTGTAGATATCTTACATGTTGTAATGCAAGTTATTGTGGTATATGGAACTCATACCATAGTCTCTCAGGAAAGCAGAAACAGATCCTTTTTGGACCCCCTGAGAAGGTCTAGGGGGTGAGGGGCACTCTACCCTGCCCCCTTTTCACGTTCTGAACTATTATATTTCACTCTCTTCTGTAACTACACAAAATGGCGGCGATAGGGTGCATCAGAGACAGACAGTGAGTGAAAGGAGGCAGGAGATGAAGAAGAGATGTCAAATACACATTGGGTAAAATATAGTGGTTGAAGGGAAGTAAATATGAGTAATCTTCCTATGTAACAAAAATGTTGCACTTTATACTATAAGTCTCACATTATACTACAATCACTTCGCTACTACCTCATAAATTAGAAATAAAAATGAATAATATGTCAACTAATTTTTAATTTGTAAATATTAAGTTATTGTTCAGAATTTTCATAATTTAATAGAACTTGCAGCATGTCCTCATCTGGAATTTCCTTTTCAATCAAATCATCAGGAATCTCCTAATGAAATGTCTGCAATGATGATTGTTGGAATTCAATTGTATCCAAACATTCGATAAATTTTTCGTCAAGAGATTCATCTAAAAAATCATTTATGTCATCTCCTCCTTGTGATAAAATTCAATTATTGGTGCTGTCAATATCCGTGACATTTTGATTTTCAATAAATGTAGTTGAAAATTCGAAAGAAATTTCCTTGATCTCCTCATTCTGATCCATTTTAATTTCAAATTTCTTGCTGTAAATTGCAGAAAAAAGTAATCACTTTCATTTATCGTTTTTAGTAATACATAATATAAAATTAGCTTAATCAAGTATTTAGTTCTTTAAAATTACTTGGGCAGTGTATAGTATCAGGCAGGAACTAGCAATATAAAGCACTGCATGTGATGAAGCCTATCTTAATGCATAATTATAACAGAATGACTGTGAATAACTAACAGAAAACATTCTTCAAATTATCTTAAAGTGTACAACATAGTTCCCCTTAAAAATTAACAACTCACCTTTTTGAAAGTAGGAGAAGAGTTAGTACTGTGTTATTCAAACACCAGAAATTGAGCATCAAAAATTCCTCTCAAATGTACCTCAGACAGGAGTATCACAAAATGGCTGTGTTTTCCTCTCATTTAAGATATATACATAACCAATCATACTTCATCACACACAAATTCAAAACGAAAGTAACATTTTGATTGGTTCTAAATTTCAATACTTTCAAATGTGTTTTCCCCATGCAATCTTCCATAGGACATTTAGACTAGGCTACAGCCCGAATGGCTAAATGGAATTACACCAAACTTGGCAAAATGGTAGGGACTGGTACGTAGTAGGGCCTTTTCCATATTTGTTTAAAATTGCTCCAGTGGTGTTATGAAAAGCAACTACAAAAACACATATATATCATTTTGCGCGCTTCAAGCGTGTGCCAGTACGCGTACCAGGGAGCGCACCCGGCACGCCACAGAAGTGCGAGGGTGGAAAGCTGATTGGCTCTTGGGTGTCTGACAACATTCTAAACAGTCCGGAGAGTTCGCCATCTTGTGGCTCGGTAAAATCGAGACACAAGAGCTGAAAAATAAAGGGGGAAATGATTAAAAGGAGGCAGGGTAGACACCCCCTGACCCCCTAGGTTTTCTGAGGGGGGCCTAGAAGGACCATGAAGGGCTAAAAAACATTATAATTTTTTTTAAATTTTGCGGGGTAAGCGCTTGGTGCGTTCCCATGCACGCTTCCTGGTACGCGCACCCTGAGTGCACCACGGGGAAAAACAGTGTAAAAAATTAGAGTAAAAAAATAAATTAGAGTGCTTAGAGGTAGGGTAGCTCTGAAAAGAGCTGTTGTGTTATGTGGGTGTTTTTTGTACCTACAAGTAGGTACCAATGCAGAGTCTCAAATTCAAGAGGAAGACTCTATTCCCCTCATCTGTCAAATGTACACCATCTCTCCTATAGATGCCTTGCATGTTGTAAAGCAAGTTGTTGTGGTATATGGAACCCATACCATAGTCTCTGAGGAAAGCAGAAACAGATTTATTCACATGTTTCCTTGCTTTCTCAATCTGTGGACAAAATTGGTTGGACCAGTTCCATTTTTGCCTTTGGCATATATTAGAAAATACCAAGGCAGTTTTTGGAAAAAGTGACATCAATTGCCCAAAGATGTCCTTTAAAAGCATTTCCAGACCTACCCCAGTCAAAGTGCCCAGGTCATTGCCACCACAGTGCACAATTATGAGGTCATGGTGTGGAAGATGCATAAAGGACAGTCTCGTAGCTAGGGGGGGGCGAGGGGGGCGGTCCGCCCCAGGCGGCACTAACTTGTGGGCGGCGGCCGAAAACGGTAGCAACATGAGTAATGCCACCTGAATTTATTTTCAAGAGTGTCTCCTTGTGCCGCGAGGCACTTGTGGCCCGTGGAGGCGGCCTTTATAATCTATGTGGTGTGCAAGGCAAGCGGAAGACAGCTCCTATTCAAAAACATGTCAAAGACTAATTCCGAATATGTGAGCTCATGAAGTCAGCAGAATGGATGGGAACTATTTTACCGACTATACTGGAAACATTGTGTGCCGCATGATCGATCGTTCCTTGGAACCGGTGATGGCAATTTGGTGGTGGATGGTAGACAGCAAGAGCTGCAGGGGGTGCTTGTGCCGTTCTCCTTTCCTCTGCAGCATCCCCCCTGTGCTGTGTGCTGCTGTTCCCAGGCCGCCTCCTTTCCCGTGGTCACGCTCTGCTCTGTGCTCTTCAGATGGAGTTGCTTGAAAAGAAAGTTAGCTCTCTGGACGAGCCAAGACCCGTTTTTTTTTTACTGCTGGTAGGTGCTGGGTGCGTGAGCAGGGAAGGCAGTGAAACTCGTTAATAATAACGGGCGGCCGTACCACAGACCCCGGGGGCAATGCTCAGTTATTGATTTAATCACACTGCTAATGGTCCCGGTCGGAAAAGTGCACAGCTACTACAGGGGCAGCCAGGGTTCGAAGAAATACTTCCTTTCAGCACGTTTTTGATGTATGAGTGGGAACCAGGTGTCGGCTTTGATAGTGTAACGGAAATCCCCCTGGATTGTCAGTAGCTACGGGCATATGATAGAACAGCTACAATATCCCATCTGCTTTAATTCTGAATTCCTATATGTATTGTTAATGCGTAGGCAAGGCAGTTATTTCCCAGGGCCAACCTTTCTGACGTGCTGCGCTACTGGCTCAACTGAGAGAGGGTCTCATATTAGCTTTTGTGTCTGATGCGAAAATATTGATTGTTCTTTGCAGCTTCTCACATCCTACAGTCAGTTAAAGGTAAAGGCCGTTGCTTATATTGTTGAGGTCAGTAAAACTTTCCAATACCTTTAAAGTAAACCACAGGCTACATGGGTGTGTGGGTGGGAGACGCTTGACATGTCTGTTATTTCTGATATTTATGTTTCTATTGTCTTAATTGCTTGATTTTGCTTGCGAGAAAGTGTCACTCATAGTTGTTAAAATGTCACTCATAATTACACTGAAATTATGAAATTGTCACACATAGCAATCTGAAACCTTGGCAGCTATGGAACCCTTGAAGGTAAAAGTCTTTCATTGGCGTTTTTTGCAGTTTTATGTAGTGTGAACTTGATCCAAAGGCATCAGAGAGCTTTACATGAGCACTAGGTTATTTTACGCAAGGTCAGATCAAGTTAATTGTAAGTACCCATGAGGGATCCCTTCCGCTTTGTGTCGATTGGGGCTATCGCTCCACAGAGCTCTGGTCTGTCCTCAGAAGGTATACACTATACTAATTCAACACTAATCCTCTAGGGGTCCCGGAGTAGCGTGCTACTCGCCAAAAAAGCGCTTCGACGCCTCGTCAGGGGTAGTAAGCGCTATATAAATGCAATTACGATTTTACAGCACGCCTGTGTGCATAGGTTTTTGTAGAAATGTATTCCGTATCCCTCCACAACTGCGATTTCAGATAGTTAACACTTACTTGCACTAGTTAATCAATGTAAAACTAGCATTCCAATGATACATGTGTGAAATATCTGTGCCCGAAAATTGACAATGAGGTGAGATTCAAAATTTGAGTCAAGACTTAACCTCACACAATCACAGGACTGCGGATTCAAGGGGCGGCAATCTGAGGGATAGCCCCGGGCGCCACAAGCTCTAGCTACGCCCCTGATAAAGGATTTTACCAATGGTATCAATTGGTGACTTCTTAATCCTCTCTGTCCAATCCACACAATGTCCACATTTGGTAAATCAAGGTTGCAAATACCTCTGTTACTTGCATATTTTTCACTCCAGTGAACAAAGCTATGACCCAAAAACCAGACTTTTGGCATCTTGAAGGTAGATATACAAGTATTCAGATGATTTGTGGAAATGAAATGGCAGTTTGAATGTAGGAGTTATGAAAAAAATGGTTGAGATTCAGTGCACTTGAAAAACAAGAAATAATTGGTGGTTTCTTAACATTCTCCACTAAAAATTAGGGTGTATGCATCTGTTTTTTCAAAGAAGTAATTGTAATGGTTGAGAAAAGGTCATTGAAAGAAACATTGCACATGATTGCTACTACATTGAGAGGTCAAACACCCTTGCTGGATTCTTTTGCAACATAGTATGATGAACTTTCCAACTCTGTGCTGAGTTAGGTGGGAGTTACCATGGTAACAGGGTGAATGAGCACTGGGGGATGGGTGAATATTATGTGAGTTTCAAAGTGTTGAAATGTAGAACCAATTAAAATGTTAGTTTGGTTTTGAAATAGTGTGGGAAGAATTTTAATTGGTTAAGTCCAGGAATTTGTCTGAAGAATTACAGGGAATCAGGGCCATTTCTGGTTGCAGTGTTTGAGGTGCATTTCAGAGATTCTGCTTAAGAAAATCTGGTGTATGTGACTGACACTGTTCTAAATCTTCCAAAGCATTTTTGAAGGTGAGTAATGATTCTTTTAATAAAGATAGACTGCTGTATGCACTATGGGAAAGATTAAGAAGCATATTGTGCTTCTTTATTCTTGCATTGTATGTCATGTTTTTTTGCAATGCTGTTTAAAATGTAATGGTGCATATTGAAAATGTATTTTGGAAATGAGTTAGGTTTCTGCCTTGTTTTGTAGTGGTCATTTAAATGGGTTGTGCTCTGTGTCAAAACGATTTTCTAAGGAAAATGTTTTGTGGTTAAACGTCTGGGTTTTAAATTTTGGTCAAGGATCACACTGAGTGTCTGTGTGAAATAAGGAATTACATTCTCACATTTTTCAATAATGTCACCTGTGCCTGCTGACAGTTTGCTTCTCTTAGCTTAAAGGGTACTCTGTGTTTGTGTCTTACCTTACTCTGTGCCTGTGTGTTATCTCATATATGATTCGTTTAATGAAGATAGACTGCTGTATGCACTATGGGGAAGATTAAGAAGCATATTGTGCTTCTTTATTCTTGCATTGTGTGTCATGTTTTTTTGTAATGCTGTTAAAAAAAATAATGGTGCATATTTGAAATGTATTTTGGAAATGAGTTAGGTTTCTGACTTGTTTTGTAGTTGTCATTTAAATGGGTTGTGCTCTGTGTCAAAAATGATTTACTATGGAATATGTTTTCTGGTAAAATTTCTGGCTTTTAAATGTTGGTCAAGGATTACACTGAGTGTCTGTGTGAAATAAGGAACTATATTTTCACATTTGTCAATAACGTCACCTGTGTCTGCTTACAGTTTGCATCTCTTACCTTAAGGGTACTCTGTGCTTGTGTCTTATGTCACTTTGCACATGCACAATCTTTATTTTTCTGTGTGTCATTTCTCTCTTTGTCTGTGTGTCATGACATGTGTCTCATGTGCCTGTCTCATGTGCCTAAGATCAGACTGTGAGTCAAGCTTGATTTTAAATGGATCTGGGGGAATATTTAGCTTAGTAGATGTGTTTAAAAGTATGGCAATACATGTATTCTTGAAGTCAGTTAGGCTTTAGGATGTGTACTAGTAGGGAATCTTAGGCAGCATGTCTGTTAGGCCTCTTGCTTCACAAATAGGCTCTAGGCTGTGCAATCAAGATCCAGGGTGTGCAGTGGAAATGAAAAAGGAATATTGGGGCAGATGTATCAAGAAACCATTTTGCACTTCTCTAATAGCGATTGTTAAGGAATCGCTATTTGAGAAGTGCAAAATGGTATGTATGTAGAATTTCGCTATTTTTTAGCGATTCCTTAAAATTCCTTAATTGCGATTAGCAAATTGCTAATCGCAATTAAGGAATAATTTTCCCATTCATTTCTATGGGCCAGGAGGCCCATAGGAATGATTGTGCAGTAATTCTCAAATTGCGAATTCGCAATTTGCTAATCGCAATTTGAGAATTATTTCAAGGGTGCAGGGGTGTCTCATGGACACCCTGCTGCACCCCTGAAACTTACATGTGTGTGCATATGGCACACATACATGCCCTATGGGCATGTATGTGTGTCACATGCCACCTTCAAAATAGTCATATTTTGTTTTTTAAAAGGATTTCGCAAATTAACACGAACCTCAAATTGGTGTTAATTTGCGATTCCTTAACCCAAATTCGCAATTTAAAAAAGTTTCATACATGCCATTTAAGGAATCGCAAAATTGCGATTCCTTAAATGCATAAGCAAAATAAGGAATCGCAATTTTTTGCGATTCCTTATTTTGCTAATGTGTGATACATCCCAAAAGGTGCTAAATGTCCGTTTGCGATTCCTTAAGGCCGAAATTCGCAGAATTTCGGCCTTAAGGAATCGCAAAAGGCTTGATACATCTAGGCCATTATGTCTTGCTTATATATATGTGGTCTGTTTTTTGCCAGTAGAGACAGTGAAATAGTATGAGCAGAGACACACATATTGTATGCAGAAACGGACATGGTAGATTACATTTAACATCCTGGTCATGTGCCTAAGATCACACTGTGAGTCAAGCTTGATTTTAAATGGATCTGGGTGAATAATTTTTTAGTTGATGTGTTTAAAGGTATGGCAATACATGTATTCTTGAAGACAGTTAGGCTTTAGGATATGTACTACTGGGGAATCTTAGGCAATATGTCTGTTAGGCCTCTTACTTTACAAATAGGCTCTACGCTGTGCAATCAAGATCCAGGGTGTGCCGTGGGAACGAAAAAGGAATGTTATGTCTTGCTTATATATATGTGGTCTGTTTTATGCCAGTAGAGACAGTGAAATAGTATGAGCAGAGACACACATATTGTATGCAGAGAGAGACATGGTATTACATGTAACATCCTGGACGTGTGCCTAAGATCACACTGTGAGTCAAGCTTGATTTTAAATGGATCTTGGTGAATAATTTGCTTAGTTGATGTGTTTAAAGGTATGGCAATACATGTATTCTTGAAGTCAGTTAGGCTTTAGGATATGTACTAGTAGGGAATCTTAGGCAGCATGTCTGTTAAGCCTCTTACTTCACAAATAGGCTCTAAGCTGGGCAATCAAGATCCAGGGTGTACCGTGGAAATGAAAAAGGAAATTTATGTCTTGCTTATATATATGTGGTCTGTTTTTTGACAGTAGAGACAGTGAAATAGTATGAGCAGAGACAGACATATTGTATGCAGAGACAGACATGGTAGATTACATGTAACATCCTGGTCATGTGCCTAAGATCACACTGTGAGTCAAGCTTGATTTTAAATGGACCTGGGTGAATAATTTTCTTAGTTGATGTGTTTAAAGGTATGGCAATACATGTATTCTTAAAGACAGTTAGGCTTTAGGATATGTACTACTGGGGAATCTTAGGCAATATGTATGTTAAGCCTCTTACTTCACAAATAGGCTCTAAGCTGTGCAATCAAGATCCAGGGTGTGCCATGGAAATGAAAAGGGAATGTTATGTCTTGCTTAGATATATGTGGTCTGTTTTTTACCAGTAGAGACAATGAAATATTATGAGTAGAGAGAGACACTCATATTGCATGCAGAGACAGACATGGTAGATTACATGTAACATCCTGGTCATGTGCCTAAGATCACACTTTGAGTCAAGCATGATTTTAAATGGATCTGGGTGAATCATTTGCTTAGTGTATGTGTTTAAAAACAAGGCAATACATGTATTCTTGAATTCGGTTAGGCTTTAGGATATGTACTAGTAGGGAATCTTAGGCAGCATGTCTGTTAGGCCTCTTACTTTACAAATAGGCTCTACGCTGTGCAATCAAGATCCAGGGTGTGCCATGGGAACAAAAAAGGAATGTTATGCCTTGCTTATATATATGTGGTCTGTTTTTTGCCAGTAGAGACAGTGAAATAGTATGAGCAGAGACACACATATTGTATGCAGAGACAGACATGGTAGATTACATGTAACATCCTGGACATGTGCCTAAGATCACACTGTGAGTCAAGCTTGATTTTAAATGGATCTGGGTGAATAATTTGCTTAGTTGATGTGTTTAAAAGTATGGCAATACATGTATTCTTGAAGTCAGTTAGGCTTTAGGATATGTACTACTAGGGAATCTTAGGCAGCATGTCTGTTAGGCCTCTTACTTCACAAATAGGCTCTAGGCTGTGCAATCAAGATCCCGGGTGTACCGTGGAAATGAAAAAGGAATGTTATGTCTTGCTTAGATATATTTGGTCTGTTTCTTGCCAGTAGAGACAATGGAATAGTATGAGTAGAGACACTCATATTGCATGCAGAGATAGACATGGTAGATTACATGTAACATCCTGGTCATGTGCCTAAGATCACACTGTGAGTCAAGCTTGATTTTTAATGGATCTAGGTGAATAATTTGCTTAGTTGATGTGTTTAAAAGTATGGCAATACATGTATTCTTGAAGTCAGTTAGGCTTTAGGATATGTACTACTAGGGAATCTTAGGCAGCATGTCTGTTAGGCCTCTTACTTCAGAAATAGGCTCTAAGCTGTGCAATCAAGATCCAGGGTGTGCCGTGGAAATGTTATGTCTTGCTTATATATATGTGGTCTGTTTTTTGCCAGTAGAGACAGTGAAATAGTATGAGCAGAGACACACATATTGTATGCAGAGACAGACATGGTAGATTACATGTAACATCCTGGACATGTGCCTAAGATCACACTGTGAGTCAAGCTTGATTTTAAATGGATCTGGGTGAATAATTTGCTTAGTTGATGTGTTTAAAGGTATGGCAATACATGTATTCTTGAAGTCAGTTAGGCTTTAGGATATGTACTAGTAGGGAATCTTAGGCAGCATGTCTGTTAGGCCTCTTACTTCACAAATAGGCTCTAGGCTGTGCAATCAAGATCCCGGGTGTACCGTGGAAATGAAAAAGGAATGTTATGTCTTGCTTAGATATATTTGGTCTGTTTCTTGCCAGTAGAGACAATGGAATAGTATGAGTAGAGACACTCATATTGCATGCAGAGATAGACATGGTAGATTACATGTAACATCCTGGTCATGTGCCTAAGATCACACTGTGAGTCAAGCTTGATTTTTAATGGATCTAGGTGAATAATTTGCTTAGTTGATGTGTTTAAAAGTATGGCAATACATGTATTCTTGAAGTCAGTTAGGCTTTAGGATATGTACTACTAGGGAATCTTAGGCAGCATGTCTGTTAGGCCTCTTACTTCAGAAATAGGCTCTAAGCTGTGCAATCAAGATCCAGGGTGTGCCGTGGAAATGTTATGTCTTGCTTATATATATGTGGTCTGTTTTTTGCCAGTAGAGACAGTGAAATAGTATGAGCAGAGACACACATATTGCATGCAGAGACAGACATGGTAGATTATATGTAACATCCTGGTCATGTGCCTAAGATCACACTGTGATCTTGATTGCACAGCTTAGACCCTATTTGTGAAGTAAGAGGCCTAACAGACATGCTGCCTAAGATTCCCTACTTGAGGAGACTCAGGTGACATAATGGAAAAATGTGAACATATAATTCCTTATGTCATACAGACACTCATTGTGATCCTTGTCAAAAATGTTAAAGCTATACTTTTTACCAAGAAACATTTACCAGAGTGAGATGAGACACATGCAAACAGACAAATGACACACAGAAAGAGAGAGAGAGAGATGGGGCTGGCACAGAGTGAGATGACACACAGGCACAGAGTGAGGTGAGATACAGGCACAGAGTACCCTTTAAGCTCAGAGATGCAAACTGTTAGCAGACACAGGTGACATTATTGAAAAATATGAATATATAATTCCTTATTTCATACAGAGACTCAGTGTGATCCTTGTCAAAAATGTTAAAGCCAGACATTTTACCATAAAACATTTATCAGAGTTAGATGAGACATACGGAAACAGATAAATGACACACACAAAGAGAGAGAGATGCGGCAGGCACAGAGTGAGATGACACACAGGCATAGAATGAGGTCAGACACAGGCACAAAGTACCCTTTAACCTTAGAAATGCAAACTGTGATCAGACACAGGTGACATTATTGACAAATGTGAACATATAATTCCTTATTTCATACAGACACTCAGTGTGATCCTTGTCAAAAATGTTAAAGCCATGCTTTTTGCCATAAAACATTTCCCAGAAAGAGATGAGACAGACGCAAACAGACATATGACACACACAAAGAGAGAGAGATGGGGCAGGCACAGAGTGAGATGATACACAGACACAGAGTTAGGTGAGACACAGGCTCAGAGTGAGATGAGACACAGACACAAAGTGCGACGAGGCACAGGCATAGAGTGAGATGAGACACGCAAAGCACGCAAAGAGAGAAATGACACACAAAAAGAGAGAGATGGGGCAGGCACAGACTGAGATGAAACACAGGCACAGAGTGAAATGAGACACAAGCACAGAGTGAGATGAGACACAGGCACAGAGTGACATAAGACACAGGCACAGAGTGAAATGGTGCAGGCAGAGAGTAAGATTAATATTGAAACTGTACTGCACTGTTGCTGTGACACAGTTGTTGTGATATAAACTAACTTATGTTGTAAACTAGTGTTTATATCGTTTACTTATTGTAATTGGTATGTGGTATGTTTGTAGTGGTCTATAATATGTTATTTTTTCTTTACCACAGATTGTAATCATCTATAGAAAGATAAAAGAATATGCCGACGAAGGAAAGACGACAAAAAAAATATAAACAAGATTTATGGTCCAATAAAACACAAATACAAGACTCATCCAAAACACAATCTTCAGTGAAAAAAAATAATGCTCCTGTTAAGCAAACTAAGAACTTTTTAAGAAAGTTAATGAAATGTCAAAAAGATGTTTTTTCAAAGAAAAATAGCCCATCTGTAAATAGAATGAAAAAACTGTGTCCCTCAAAAAATGTTAGACCTGTAGAAGGAGATGATATTGTCTATAGCAATAGAAGGAGAAATCAATTTATTGACATTCGTAGACGCATGTTTTATAATAGAATAGTTTCAAATTTATTAAAAAATGTAAAGATTTATCAAAAGAAGACAGCTTTTTATAAGAAAAAAAAAGCATAGAGAAGATTGTGGATCAGGCATTTAAAGTAAAAAATAAATTGTATGGTTTAGTAATCAATAGAATTTGTACACTAAATAAGGTAAACAATGTGTTCAAATCAAAATGTAAGTGGAAGAGAGTAATTAATCGGACTAATTTTTGTGATGTTTTTTCTGGAGAATGGAAGCATAGTTCAAGTTGTGAGCCATTTTTTAATGAAGAAAGTTACTTTCAGGATAATGATTTGGTGCATGCAGTTGACACCAGTGGTCGAGCATATGAGGTGAAGGACAGTTGTCCGGTTGAAAAAGAAAAAACTTGTGCCCCCTTTAAAGAAGAGGTGTTAGCTGATGAAGTTTTAGGGAGATGTCCTAAGGCTCCAGTGTATACTTGGAATTGTAGTAGTATTTGTAGTGTGCGACTGGATTCAATTGATTTGTTTCTCAGTTTCTTACGGACATATACTAAGAAAAGTCTAAAACAAGAAATGAAGATTTTGCAAGAGGTAGATCCTTGTATAATGAGAGAAAAAATAGGTTTGCATGGGCATTCACTGTCTTGTCTTTCAAGAAAAGTTTGTCAGAGTGTCTTTCACCATTTTAGGATGTTAGCAGTGCATCATATTAAAGTGAGGAAATTAGTGAGAAGGTTGTATTATGCAAAAAGTCCAGCACTTAAACTAAAACAGTTAAACAGTGCTCTTTTGCATGGAACTGAATTAGATGTGAAGAACATTTGTGAAGAAATTGAGTTTTGTTACTTTGGTGGAAAAGAGGACAGTATAGAAACTGATATAGTAATAGAAGGTAATGTGGAAGAGAATGTAGAGATTTCAAGTACAGAACAATTTGAACATGAAATTACAAAGTTTAAGGTCAATTCAAGTGAAAGGCCTAATTTTTCTTGTGTGTGTTGTCGAAGAACTCATTATAAGAATCAGACTAGGTTAGTTGATTTATATGTAAAAAGTGAAATGGAAAATAATAATGAGTGGAAGGATTTTGCAACTTGCAACTTTTTTGTTGGTAGACAATTGTTTCAATTTGGGTTCTAATCAACGTGTTTATAAATATTGTTATCATAAATTAAATGAAAACAGAATGCCTGCTAGAGCTGTTAATAATAATCTGGAGTTGGTAGACATTCCTTCTGCATTGATGGATTTAAATACCTTATGAGTCTATTCTGATTCATTGTGTGCATCCTTTTCAGGCTATTTTTTGCATGGAGCCTAAGACATGGAAATTGCCTCCTTCAGATTTACAGAGAGGATTAAAGGGAAGAGTTGTTTATTTGCCTCTAGATTTTAAGAAAAATATTGATACAATTGGTGTAGAAAAAGTAGAAGAGGAACCTCTGGTTATTCTAGTTAATGGTGTTCTCACAAAGAGTTAAAAAAATTGGCAAGAATTAGTGGATGTTAGGAAAGTCAAAAAGGCAACGTTGTATTTGGTAAAAAATAATCACTACTACAAAAATGTATATGTAGGAGAAGAGGAAACAACTGTAGAAGAGGACAGTGATTTCTCAGCTGGGCAAATTGAAAAAGTTGATGTCTCTAGAAGTGAAGAAATTTATGAACATTATAGTGTCCATCCATTGCATTCCAAAGAAGTAATGGGGAATGCTAATGACTTGTTTCAAATGAAGGAAGCAAAAGGAAGTCCCATTAGTGTATGGGAAGAAAGTGTGGAAGCTCGTTGTTTTCCAGTTATTTCCAACAGGTCAAGGTGGACGATATGACGACCGACCTGATTAAATTCCTGTATCTGAATACCAGACTTTAAGATTATATGCAGAAGATCCAAGGTTTCGTCAATGCATTCCATATTTGTTCCATCTACTGTTTGAGAGTGACTTGTCTAGACTTTCTTATGCAGTGAACCATATACTGAAAAGTGGAGTACATCTACAAAATGTTTCGGCAAGGGACTTTATGGATAAAGTGAAACTGCAAGACAGTGTTTTGGAATCTCAGCTAAATAATCTCATGGCATGCCAGCGTGTTACTAACGAGTATTGGCACTGCCGTCATGGGGAATTGAAATGTATGCTAAGAAACTTAGGAACTCCTACATGGTTCCTCACTCTTAGCTTTGCTGAGTATGCTTGGGAAGACTTACTTCAATTTCTACGAGAGGCAAATAAAAACATTGAAAATATTGAATACAAGACACCTGGAGAACTGTGCCCTTTGGATCCAGTTTATGTATGCAGGTATTTCAATCATAGGGTTGAAGCTATGATGTCTTTTATTACAAACAAAAAAATCCTCCGCTTTGAGAGGTTTTGGATTTCTTTTGGAGAAAGGAGTATCAAATAAGAGGTGCTGCTATGGATTAAAGATGCACCCACAGTTGGAACAGATTCAGATGAGAAAGTGATGAGTTTCATTGAACAGTATTCTACATGTGCTGTTCCGAAAAGTACAGAAGAAAACAATTTAAGACATCAAGTTTTACGCTTTCAAACCAATCATTGTGGAAAATACTGTCGTCGAAAATACAAATCCAAGGACAAGTTCTACACAAAATGTTGTTTTGCATTTCCACGTCCAGTAACATCGAAAGGAAGAGTGAACAATTTTATGTCTTCTCTGCGACATACTGTGACAAGAAAATCACCGAAAAATACATACAACCTAAGAAGAAATGAAGAGTCCAAATACATAAATGACTACAACCCAGTCAAATTGTCCATGTGGAATGCTAACATGGATATTCAATATGTTGCTGACAACTCTATTGCTGTGGCTCGATATGTGACGTCTTACATCACAAAATCAGAAAAGACGGAACTAAAGGAAATGTGGGAGGAAATTTCACATGAAAAGAGTCTAAGTAAGAAATTATACAGTTACTGTCTGAAGATGTTGTCACATCGAGAAATTGGATCTTATGAATGTTCTGATCGGTTATCATCAGCAAGTCTATATGCCAAATCTAGAACAATCATTTGGGTGAGTCTTGCTGCAACACGAAACCGAGTTTTGAAATCTGTACAAGAAATAGAGTATTTGGCGGAGAAAGAACCAAACAGTACAGACATTTTGAAGACAAACATGTTGGATGCATACTATCCAAATAGAAGTAGACATCTTGAGAACATTTGTCTCTATGAAGTTCTGCAAACCTATACTTATAAGAAGAACATCACAGAAGATATCAATAAAGGTGTATATGCTGTAATTGGATGTGAAGGCTGTCTGATGAAACAAAGAAAAGGCCATTTGATTAATCATCGAAAATTGAGTTCTGAATCTCCAGACAAAAGGGAATTTTACTATTTAGCTCTTTTGCAACTCTTTAAGCCATGGCGTACAGAAGAGGAACTACTTGGAGATTTTCTTAGTTATGAAGATTCGTTCAATGCAACCAAGGATACCATAAAATGTCCTGTTTTTTTTAAATTATCTGCAAATGTTGAACGAGGAAATACAGCAAGAAGCTACAATTGCAGCAGAGATTGCTAGAGACAGTTCTCAAGACAGTCAAAGTTCTGCTTCATTGAGTCAGGATCCACTAGGAGGACCAATTATCCAAAATGAAGGTGCCACTGCCATGGATGAAGTGGAAAGAGCCGTGGAACAAGCTCAGGAGGATGAAGTTAACTTAGAAGATTTGGAAAAAGAACTGAACATTGAGCAGAAACAAATATATGACGAAGTCACAGAACAGATTGAGCATGGTTTATGTCATGAGAAAAAAGAGTGCTCATGTACGTCATTTATGCCTGTCCGACTGTACGTGAGTGGAGAAGTAGGAACTAGAAAAAGTTTTCTGATTAAAGCAATTGCAACTTATCTGCAGAAAAGAATGGAGTCATCGCTGTCTTGTGTTGTTACTGCTCCAACTGGGTTGGCAGCACATAACATTAAAGGAATTACTTTACATTGTTTACTGATGCTGCCAGTAGAGCATGATAATAAATTACAATACTACAAGCTATCTGGAGAAGCTTGTTGTGAAGTTTCCAGAGTTCTGAAGAAAATGAAACTTCTTATCATTGATGAGGTAAGCATGGTATTAAATGTAATGCTTGCTTTTGTGCATTTAACAATACAAGAAATTCTTAAAACAGAGTTTGATGTATTACTTGGAGGCAAACACATCATTGTTTTTGGAGATCTACTGCAGCTAACTCCAGTGAAATGACAACCAGTGTTTAAATTGCTTACGCATGAAGATACCAGGAAGTGCCTAGGAAGCATTGGAAATGTTAACATATGGTTAAATTTCAAATATGCAGAACTGGTTCAAAATATGCGACAGGCAAAGGATGAATATTATCAAAATATTCTACAAGATGTAAGAATTTGAAAAGTACCTGAGCATGGCAAAGAAGCTTTACATGCACAATTAATTTCAAATTTGTTTCCAAACGAAAACATTCTCCCAGAGAATATTTTTAAGAGAATTCCTGAAAACAAATCTGTCATATGCTTGATGCCAACTCTGCAAGAATGTTCAATCTTCAACAGCCAAATTTTAAAGTTAGAAAATCAAGAGATTGTGAAACTGGAAGCTATTGCTAAAATAGAGCATGAAGGAGCAACTATTATTTTGTCAGAAAAGTTAAAATCAAAATTGGATTCTTTAGAGAAGACAATATCTAAAACTGCTGGTTTGGAAAAGACTGTATGCATCTTTAAATTGTCGTATAATTTTATGATGTAATTTACATGTGGAAAGAGGTTTAGTAAATGGAGCAATGGGTCATGTTATTGATTTTGTGAATTACCGAAATAGAGATGGAATTGAATTTATGAAAATTAAATTTGATGGTATTGAAGAAATACAACAAATCAGTCGTTGTTCTGCTCGATTTTTTCTTGTGAAAGATGTATATGTCCGCCGAAAAAAGTTTCCTGTTTCTTTGGCATATGCGGTGACTATTCATAAATCTCAAGGTTTAAGTGTAGATAGTGCTTTGGTGAATATTGAAAGTTCTGTGTTCAAGGAGGGTATGGCATATGTTGCTTTATCTCGAGTCAGAACTTTATCTGGATTGTACTTGATTGATTTTGATGAGACAAAGATTAATACAGATCTGAATTGTGTAAAAGAATATAATAGGTTAAGAAGAGAGTATGCTCCAAATTTACCTCAATATCCTCTATTTGAAAAGCGTGTGGTAGGCCGAAAAAGAAGAAATGAGAAAAATTGTAGTGAAGTTGTAGGAAAAAGAAAAAAAGTAGATGAACCAGTAATTGTAAGCAGAAAGGAAAATGATTCAGTTAAAGATATTGTTGGATTTCAGTTTGAAAACAGTTCTGGTGTCAACTGCTATGCTAATGTAGTGGTTAATGGTGTTTTTTTTCTTCAAACGTTACAAGAACAGATTGTTGAAAATCGGGATCAAAGATTTTGTTGTTTGTTGAATTCTGTGTATGAGAAATGTAGCAGTGATTGAACAAAAATAGAAAGTGTTTCTGAAATTCGAAATCTTTTAGACATGTTTTGGTCTAAATCAATTTTCACAGAATATTCAGCAAGATTGTCAGGAATTTCTAATGTATATGCTTGTTGTATTGCAAGATGAAGGTATAGCTGTAGAAAATCTTTTTGGCCTTTCTTATAAATGGCAGCATAACTGCGACAATTGTTCCTTTTCAAGTACTACTACAATAGACACTGAAAGATTTACATATTTGACTTTACCAGACTGCAAATCAGTGTCTTTTAATAATCTAGTTAGAGAAGCAAATCAAAACATGGTCTGTACTCAATGTAAATCTGCAATGCTATCAACATTATTTATACAAAGACATGGACAGTATGTAATTTTAATGTTCCAACGATGTAGACCTGATGGAACTAAATTGACAACTTTAAGTAAAAAGTTTGTGGCTTCTCAATTTTCAATTTCAGGAAGAACCTTTACAACTGCAGCAATTATTTACCATGATGGTCCTTCGACAACATCAGGACATTACACAGCTTATTTACAATGTCAAAAAGGCTGGAATAATTGTAATGATACTCAATTGACTTTCAAACAACGTTTGCTTACTGACTTAAAAAATTCTTACCTAGTGTTCTTACAACCGAAATTTTAGGAAAGGTAATTGGCCTATGAAGATTGGAGCAGTTAATACAACTTAGTTTGCTGTTCAAAATTACTATGTGAGTGAGAGTTATCAAGATAATAAAAAACTTGTAGTTGTCATAGAGGTAGCGTAAGTATATCACATAGTGAGGGATATCAGTATTATAGGAAATGTTGATCATGAGTGAGCCACAGTTGGAAATAGAACATTTGTTACATGATGTAAAAGATGTTTGAGCTTTTCTTTCAGAAACTCGGGTAAATGGAAGTTTAAGAGTACTATTGAGTAATTTCCAAAGATAAGGACTTTCCTTATACTATTTGGCCTAGTGAAAAAGTAAGTGGATCAGAAATGAGTTAAGATATGTTTTTTCTAAGTTTTACATTATTTATTGAAACGTTGTATGGGTTTTTTATACACAATCTTTTTGCTTGTGTTTTTTTTGCCCGCTGTCATATGATGAGTAGTATTGAACTCACTGTTTTAAGTGAAATTCAATATATTCTGAGAACAGCAAAAATAAACCATATAACATGTTGGACAAGTTATTTTGTATTTTATATTATTAAATATATATTATATTCCCCTTGTCTCACACTCACTCGCCTTTTTCCACCCTCTATCACCCCTCTTAACTCACCGTCTCTGCCCTTCTCTCACCCTTCCTCACCCCGTTCCCTTTCTACACTTCCCTCACTACCCCTCATTCCCCATTCCTTCACTGCCCTTTCCCTCTCTCCCATCCACCACTTTCCAGCTGTCAGTCACTCTTCTTCACTCCCCTTCCCCTTCTTTCCTTCCTTTGCTCCCTCAGTAATTCCCCTTCCCTTACTCACCTTACTCCACTTTACTTACTCCTTCTCTCACTCTCTCTGTCCTTTCACTTCCTCACTCCTCTTCCCTCATTCCTCCTCTGTTACCTTCACCCCCTCTGTCCCCTCACTCTCTCACACCCCTTTACTCACCCTTACTCACCTTCGATCCCTCATTGTTGTGAATGCACCCTCACTCACTCCCCCTTCCCTGTCACTTACTCCCCTTTCCTTACTCCCCTTTCTTCCTTTAGTTTTGATAACTCACATTCCTTTAGTATCTTACTCACCTTTAGTTCATTTCTCTCTCCCTCTCTTCCTCTCTGTCACTGAATCTATCTGCTTCATTATCCTCTTAGTAATTTGCTCTCCTTCTATTTCTTTTTCCCTCTCTCTGTCCTTCACCATTCCTTTGTTTCCCTTTCTGTGTCCTTCACTCCTACTTTATCTCTTACTACCTTTTTATGACTTTTAATCTCCTGCCTTGTCTCTTGTATTTTGAAATATATATTATAAATATGATAACTTACTTTTTTTTCTCTTCCAGAGATATTACATTTAGTAAAAATATGTAATTAAGTTTACATTACTTATAAGGTAAGTTTGACAAACAAAATGTAGTTTCTCATCACTCTTTTCCTTAACCTCACTACTCTTATCTCAACCTCCATCACCCCCGTTCCCTTAGTCCACTTCCCTCATTTATTCTCTTCCCCATGTTTACTCCCCTTTCCCTCACTCCCCTCCCACACTCACCTTCTTTCAGTCCCCCTGCTTCACTTCCCTTCCCCTCCCTTCTCTTCCTTCACTTCCGCACTCATTCCCCTTCCCTCACTCACCTTACTCCGCTTCACTCACTCCTTCTCTCACTGCCACTGTCCTGTCACATCCTCATTGTCCTTCCCTCACTCCCTCTCTCTTAGCCTCACTACCTCTGTCCCTAACTCTCTCAGTCCCCTTCCCTCAAGCTTACTCCATTTACCTCTCCCAGACTCCCTCACTTACCTTTTTATGCTTCCTCACTCAGTCACCTTCTCTCACTCTTTCCTTCACTCCCTCTGTCTCCTCACTCCCTCACTCCCCTTGTATCACGCTCACTTGCGATTATCCACCCTCTATCACCACTCTTTACTCAACCTTACTGTTCTTCTCTTACCCTTCCTGTCCCCCGTTCTCTTACTCCGCTTTCCTCACTTATCCTCATTCCCCATGTTCACTCCCCTTCCCCACACTCACCTCCCACACTCACCTTCTTTCAGTCCCCCTGCTTCACTTCCCTTCCCCTCTCTTCCCTTCCTTCGCTCCCTCACTCATTTTCTATTCCTCTCTCACCGTACTCCACTTCACTCACTCCTTGAGAATATTTAAAGAATATAGCTCTTTTTGGAGAATTGGAGGTATTTCTAAAAAGAACTGATTTTTTTCTTCTTTTTTAGTTTTTCCGAACGTTTTTATTTATTTTTTGTATTTTTTTGAGAACAAAAACAAAACTAGGGAATGCCAAACTGCTCAACAGGAGCAAAAAAAGGGGAAGAATTAGTTCAGAGAAGCGCAGCGGTGTTCTTCCCTGGTTCTCACAATTATTTGAATGCTCTGCTCCCCATAACAGAGCAGTTGGTCACACTGCTTACAACGAATTGTAATGTCACCAAAAACAGGTTGAATATTTGAATCATCAGTTCTGGTCTTCCTCTCACTGATGATGGTGAAGCTCTGGTGGAAGTGGAGGGGCCTTCTTGTGGTAGATTGCGAGCCAGGGCTCTGGTGCTCTCCCGTGCATAATTAATCGGGGGCCTCCTCTCAACATGCCTGATTAATGTTGCATTTCCAAAACTATATTTCCGGGTGGGATCTCCACGTGAGAGTACAGTGTCACAAATTTTACACGTGACTTTTGCTGCATTGCATTTTTTCTCCCCCTCTGGAAAAGAGAAAAACTTCCAAATGAAGTGGTCCTTCACTTTTCTCTGTGGGGGGACCTCAGGCAGGAATCAATTGGAATAATCTGAGGACTGGTCCTGGGAAGGGTTCTGGGAACCAGACATGATGGTAGAAGTTTTGTTTTTGCAGGAACAGACAAGAGGTGTTGTGTCAGCAAAAGCAAAGAGGTTGTGAGGGAAATGGGTGGGGTGTTTTCCTACTTGTGAAAAAAAACTGTTATTAACCAATCAAAAGTGTTGTTTTGAGGTCACATGGCTTGATGCGCGCTTATGCTACGCACCCGGGGCGCTTACACAGGCGCTTATGCGGCACGTACGTAGGCGCTTCCGGGAACGCTTACGGGGGCGCTTACGCGGCGCGTAAGAATGACGTTTTGCTAGATTTTATTAAATGCGTTTAAAGGTGAAATACGGATATTAAAAATGAAAATTTGTGCTTTTATGAGTATGCCCCTGAATGTCTTGCATTATTATTTACTTTAAATACATAATTATATATTTTTTCGCACTCGGGAATAGCGCTCTCTCTACGTTTACGGGTGCATTTACGGGTGCGCGTACCTTGAGCGCTCCGGGTTAAAATGATAAAAAAACAAAAAGGAAAAATACATTGAAAAATTAATTTTAGAAAAATAGACATTAGTTAAATAATTTTATAAAAATTATAATAATTAATAGCTATTAAAAAAGCTATTAAAAAACGTAATAATTCACTTTAAAAACCGTAGGTTACAAACTTGTTATAGTAAGGAATTAGCTTTTAAAAAACCTTTGAAATTCACTGAAAAAACCATAGGTTTAACACTTGTTATAGTTAGGAATTAGCATTTAAAAAACCTTTGAAATTCACTGAAAAAACCATAGGTTTCACACCAGTTATAGTTAGCTGAACATTTTACCCATACAAAACCATTGAAATTCCCACGTTATAGTTAGTTGGACTCACTATAACTCGCGCGCCCGCAATCCACTGCTGATGATGTCACACATTACATCATTCCAAGGGCTATTGGTGAATCGGTGGGTGTATGAGTGCCTGTACGGATGCTTCAGTGGGTGCATGCCTGACTGTATAAGTAGTATATATAATTCACTGAAAAAACAAAGGTTACAGGGATGTTTTAGTTAGGAAATAGAATAAAAAAACTTAGAAATTCCCTGAAAAAAACTAAGGTTACAGGGACATTATAGTTAGGCTCAGGCTTCACTCATATGGTCAGTGACATCACTGATGACATCTCAAATGGCATCACTGATGACATCTTCCAGTGACTGTGAGTGTTTGTAAAAGGTTTATGAGTGTTAAATGTATATATATATATATATATACACCAAGGGCTATTGGTGAATCAGTGGATGTAGGAGTGCCTGTACAGATGCTTCCGTGGGTGCATACCTGACTGTAGCATATATATATATATTCATTGAAAAAACAAAGGTTACAGGGATGTTATAGTTTGGAATTGGAAAAAATCTTAGAAATTCTCAGAAAAAAAACCAAGGGTTACATGAACATTATAGTTAGGGTCGGGTTTCACTAATACAAAACCAGTGAAATTCAGCAGTTAAAATTAGCTGAGCTAACTACAGTTCGCACCCCTGCAATGCACTGCTTTTGATCCCCAATAATTAATCACACAGGATATGGTCAGTGACATCACTGATGACATTATTCTAGTGATTGTGAGTGTTTTTAAAAGGTTTATGCGTGTTAAATATATATACCAAGGGCTGTTGGTGATTCAGTTGGTGTACAAGTGCCTGACAGATGCTTCTGTGGGTGCATGCCTGACTGTATAAGTAGGCATTGGTGGAGTTCATAGATTTCACAGAATTCCAACCAAAAAAGCTCGCCAAGTTATGTGGTGTTAGGCAAACGGAGTGCATTACCTCTCGCCATTCACACTGCATTTTTGCGCCAGTTGTTTGTCCCGTGCTGCAATATAAACACGAACGGCATCACATGCAGAGAAAGAGGACGCAACTTCTTTCTGGCACTTGAGTGGATGATTTACTTGAGTCGTAGCTTCCTCAATGCGAATGGAAGGTTTCTCAACGTGAGTGGCAGCAACCATCCGTGACCGCCAGTGTTGAGAAATCTCAATGGGAAGAAGTCTAGCGTTGGATCTTCTTCCCCCGCATTCGCCAACTTATTGTTGGCGAGCACAAGCAGGAAAAAAAACTCTGCTCTGCTATCTGAAGTGGATTTTTTTTTAACTCCACAATCTCCGTGGTGCAGGAAGTGCGATAAACTCAGCAAACTCCGTGAACGGAGCAGAGTTCACTGCCCAGGTTTATGTATAATTGAGTGATTAGATGTCTCAGTGAATGTATGGGTGAGTTACTGTTAGTGTGTGTGAGAAGTTGCCCTGGTATATGCTGTCCACTAATTAAAGTGGATACCTTACAACAGTCCAAACGACTCTTATGATGTATGAGGTCAAAGACAACCTTTAGAAAGCTATCCTAGTGGTAGCTGTGGAGAGCAGCCTTCAGGCTTAATCTTGAAGGAATGTAAAGTGGCTTGTTGTACTAGAATATCACCTCCTATATTGACTAAAGGGAGGGAGAACCACACAGTAGTAATATAAGAATATGTATTTATTAATATAACACTATCTAATATCATCTACACGAGTAAAGAACACAAAGCATACAACATGAGATCAATAGAACAGGTATAAGTAGCACAATACACAATAGGCTCCAGGGTGAAACCAAACCATATACTGAAATAGTGGTATAACAACCACAACTCAGTCAAGACTAGGTCTATTGCAAGTAGAATCGCTGGGACCCCAAGGAACCACCCAAGGTGAGTAGATAGGGACCCCACAGAGGCCGGGTGCAGTGTGATATCAGGACCGCAGGTTCTGTACAATTCTATGGGGAAGTCGCGGTTGCAAATTTAAAGTTTAAGGACTCTTCTAGGAGGACTATGAGAAAACCCTTTGGAACTTAAGAGGTTTTGAGAGCCACCCCACCCCTGGATACCATGGTACCCGAGTAACCGATCCCAGAGGAGCCGGGTGCATAGGTCTGGAGTGGTTTCGGAAACCACCGCTGTTCATAATGGAGGGCTGTGAAGGAGTACTGCTGCTGTGAAGGTGAAAAAGGTCTGGTGGAATCCAAGCCTAGATTCTGGAAGGAAGGAACCTGAACGTAGATGGGACAGAGTGTGGGTCACTTCAGAGGGACACGGGCCTCAGTAGACGAATGCCCACCGACGTTGGGTGCTTCAGGTGCAAAGAAGGAATGCTTGATTTTACAGCAATGAGGATGAGGAGACGTTGATGTTGACCAGGAGTCGGAGGTTAGCTGTACAATGAAGGATGTTGAGTGCTGTGGGGTCGGTGTCAGGCGGGAGCACCAACCAGCCTTGGCAAAAGCAACCCATTCAGGAACGTCAAGCAGGTTACGGCGTGGACCAGCAAGGCCCAAAGGTCTCACCAAGCAATGTCGAGTCAGGGCATGTCTGGAGCAACCAGGACATCCTAACAGAAATCAAGATGACCCTCAGGAGGACCCACAGGCTGAATGACAAGGAATTGCAAGGGGACCATGATATGTTTCTGTGCAGACGTTTTCGAGATAGCATTTACAGCGAGGATATAATGCACCTCTAATTATTTGTCCAGCAGAGTCACAGAAAACCCGGGAGAATGGTCTCCGAAAGATGCAGGGAGGCTCTGCTCATGCAGGGGCACCCTCTCACTAAAAACCCAGCACCCTGCCTTCAGGATTGATAAGGCCTGCAATAGGGGTGACTTATAAGTTTTAAGTGTAGTGACCTATAGATATAGCAAACCTATATCTTAAAGTAAGTGGTGCAAGCACCATCTTACACAGGTTGCAGTAGCAGACCTGTTGTTCCATTTTGCATGGCCTCTCATGGGTGGCATAATACATGCTTCAGCCCATGGGAGGATTCTGGGGGTACTTATGCCCTGGGTACATGGGTACCATATACTAGGGACTTATTAGGGTACCCCAGTATCCACTCTGGAGTGTACCAATGTGTAACAATTTAAAGGAAAAAGCAGATAGACTGGGGTCCTGATTAGCAGGATCCCAGTCTGACTAGTCAAAAACAGTGCAACATCAAGCAAAAAGTGGGGGAACCATAAGAAGCAGATCTTACTTTCTTACACAACCCCCCAAACGAAAGGACATGAGACTAACCTTGACCAATTTAGTCTTCATTTTCTAAGTGAAAATATCTGGAGAGTCCATCTGCATTGGCATGGCTACTCCCATGTCTATGTTCCACTATATAGTCCAGCCCTTGTAGGGAAAGGGTCCACCTCAAAAGTTTGAGGGTTTAACCCTTCATCTGTTTGAGCCATAAGAGGGGCTTATGCCCTGTCTGAACAATGAAGTGAATGCCAAACAAATATGGCCTCAACTTCTTCAGAGTCCAAACCACAGAAAATACTTCCCTCTCAATAGCTGACCAATATTTCTCTCTGGGGGTCAGCCTTCTGCTTATAAAAACTACTGGCTGATCCTGACCCTCTTCATTCAGTTGTGATAACACAGCCCCTGCCCCAAACTCACATGCATCCGTTTGAACAATGAATTATTTGGAATAGTCAGGACTTTGCAGAATGGGAGCAGTGCACATGGCCTGCCTTAGTTCATCAAATGCCTTTTGACAGCTAACTGTCCACTGAACTTTTTTAGGCATTCTTCTAGCAGTCAGCTCATTTAAGGGGGTCACTATGGATCCATATTCCTTACCAGACCTACTGTAATACCCATTCAGGCCCAGGAAAGCTCTGACCTGAGTCTTGGTAGTTGGAGAACTCCATTCCATGATGATCTGGATTTTGCTCTACCCACAAGGTGGCCCAGGTGCCCTATCTGGCACTTAGTGGCCTTGATGGTGAGGCCTGCCTTCTGCAGGGCCTCCAGAACATTTTCCAGGTGGACCAGGTGATCCTCCCAGGTGGAACTAAAGACAGCAATATAATCTAGATAAGCTGCACTGTAGTCTTCCAGGCCTGTGAGAACTGTGGCAGGTGCATTCTTCAAGCCAAAGGGCATTACAATACATTGATAATGCCCACCAGGGGTTGAAAATGCTGTTTTGGGTTTGGCATCCTCAGCTAATCTGATTTGCTAATATCCAGCAGTGAGGTCAAATGTGCTCAAGAACTTGGCTGAGGGCAAAGTATCAATACGCTCATATGCCCTAGGAATGGGGTGAGCATCAGTTCTAGTGACTGCATTGAGCCACCTGTAGTCCACCCAAAACCTCATTTCTCTCTTACCACCCTAAGTATGAGGTTTGGGTACCAGGACCACTGGACAAGCCCAAGGGCTATCTAAAGGCTCAATCACTCTCAGTTCCAGCCTCTCTTGGACCTCAGTCCTGATGCAGTCCCTGACATGGTCAGGTTGCCTGTAAATCTTATTTTTAACAGGCAGACTTTCGCCTTTGTCCACTTCATGAGTGCACCAAGTGTTCTGACCAGGAGTCAGGGAAAACATATGTCTGCACTGATTAAGGACCTTTCTGCAATCATTCTGTTGCTGCTAAGTGAGGCTGCCTGCCAGACTACACCATCAACTGAGCCATCATCAGGGTTCTGTGAGAGGAGGTCAGGGAGTGGGTCACTCTCTTTCTCCTGTCTCTCATCAGTAGACATGAACAAGCCCATGCCTGCCCTGTCAACATATGGCTTGATCCTGTTCACATGGACCACCCTGTGGGGGCCCCTGGGAGTTCCAAGTTACACCAGGTAGGTAACTTCTCCCTTTTGCTCAAGAATGGTATGGGGTCCACTCAAGGTTTTTACTTGCCTTCTTCATATACTCAGCCATCCTGGAGTGGAGACCAAGTACATAGTTCACAATGTCTTGTTTAGGTGGTTTGAGAGGTAACTCCCATCCCTCCTGCACTAAACACAAGGGACCCCTGGATGTCCAAACAGAAGTTCTAAAGAGCTGTAGCCAACCACCTTCTGAAGAATCTCTCTGTAGGCAAAGAGAAGGCAGGTCAACAGGACATCTCAAGTCAAAGGCAATGTTTTTTTAGACCATTGGTCTTTAAACAGTATAAAATAATACAAAAACATATGTTCATAAATAGTTTAAAAATCATCAAAATACCATCCATGTTTCCAATCAGTCGATGCCTTATTTTTACATAACACCACACTGTATCTCATACGATTGGGTTTCATAAAATGTTATCCATAATATAAATATTCCCAGTACATTCCCAAAAACAAAATCACATTTAAAATGATTCCGACATATTAATAAAACCTCCATAGATAATAATCATACTTTAACTTTGCTATTAGTCAAGTTCAGTCCATACCTTAATTCACAGATCATTTTCCATAAAACAACTTTTCACCACCTTCATATATCAACCAATAGCAATAGCAATATCAAGATTAAGCATACCGGTAAGAAGCTTTTTAGCTCGGGCCTGTGATTGAATACTATACCAAAATATAGGCTGCAGCCAAAGTTTCCGCTGGGCTAAGACAATTCTACAATCAATCAATATATGTGGGATATCACATTGTTTCCCTAGCATACATCTGGAATTGCCATTGGGCTGCGTTGTTGCTAACCATATTTTATCATTTGTTCTCCATGGGTTAAGTCCAATTCTTATTCTTAGGATTTAACACCTGAGCCAGTAATTAGGTAGCTTATCAAGGTACGGGTACCAGGCATCATTCTGCGAAGTCATACTCATAAATTGTACTGATTTTTTCTTGCTCAGGTCGCTCAGCATCAACCCTCCTAGCTGCCACCTGCCCTTGGGTCCTTAGTATGCTTTTATTTATTTCTACCTGGAGTGAGTGTGGGCAGATTCTCACTTTCAAATTCTCACATACCTTGTACAATTGCCTTCTTGTCTCTCTGGCCCATTTTAGGCTACTAAGCTGGATTTCGTTCCTACACTATTGTGAAAGCTTTTGTACAGCCCCTGGGTCCTGACGTTTCCAGAATCTTATCAGTGCCATCTGAACTTGAATACCCCATGCTTTTACACCTAACTCAGCTCCAATGACCTGCATCATTGTTGATCCTGGAAGCGACACTAATGTCTTTAGGCACTTCCCTTCTTCACCGTACGCAGGACATCCCATTTTCGCCTAAGCTTTTCTGGGAGGCCAATGATCATGTCCTTCGGGGTTTTGTTGAACCTTTCAACTAGCCTATTGCATTGTAGTCAACAGGGTGTGGTCAATTTGTAATTTACTTCATACTCCTTCAGCATAGCAGTGATATAACTATACATGAAGTTTGCACCTCTGTCAGTTAAGACCTCCTTAGGAAACCCACTCTGGAAAACATTCCCAGGAGGGCCCTGGCCACCACAGGAGTTGTGGTAGTTCTAGGGGGTATTGCTTCTGGGTACCTAGTGGCATGTTCCACCACCACTAGAATATATCTGTGCCCAGAGTCAGTTGGAGGATCCATGGGACCAATTATGTAAATCCCAGCCCTCTCAATGGGAACCCCCACCACAGGTAGTGGTATAAGGGGGGCCTTTGTGGCATCAACTGCGCCACCACTGGCTTGGCAGCTGGTACAGGAGCGACAAATCTCCTTTGTGTCCTCAGACATGTGAGGCCAGTGAAAGTGAGGGACAAGCCTGTGTCTAGCCTTACTTTGGCCTAAGTGTCGTGCTAAAGGGGTATCATGTGCCAGTGTCAATAGGAAACCCCTAAACTTCAGAGGTATGACCAACCTCCTGGTGGAACCAGGTTTGGGGTATATACCCTCTGAGTAAAGGAGTCCTTCATCCCTTTCACTAGATCCTGTGGGACCCACTGGCCCTTCCAGCAGCCTCAGCAGCACCTTGCTGTCTGAGGGGGTTCAAGAGAGGGGCAGATGTGCTGCTCCTGAGTCAGTTCTTTCCTGGAAGGGCCACCTGTCCCCAATAACTCAACCTGATCAGGTCCAAGTTCCTCTGAGACAGTTCCTTCACAGGGACTGGGGTACACGCAATGATAAGGCACTCTCCCTGGTCATCGGCGGTCCCGACTCGCTCCGCTCCTGCTCCTGCATCTTCGTCTTTTGCTGCCCTATGGCAGGATTCTCTTGCGACGTGTTCCTTGGTGATTCTATGAGCTATCCACAGAATCCTGCTGATCGCAAGGGAAACAACACTGAGCCGTAGGAACTGCTGTGCTCTCTGGAAGGCATCCAGGGTGCGGAGGATACATTGTAGCCTACACACAGAAGTGAAACAAGTAAGGATGGCAGGGCAGTGGGCGAAATTGATGAAAAGTAAAAGTGTGCTGGCAGCCCTTGCAGGAAATTAACTAGTGCAACCTAATGCAGCAATAGCAGAAAACTCGTCAGAAACGCCCTGATACTCGCTGGGCAAAAAATAGGGAGCAGAGTGAAAAAAAGGATTCTACAGAAAAAATTGAACGGACTGTTAAGCAGAAAAAAACACAAGTAAAGAACATCAAAGGCACTGATACTGGCCAGCCCCTCCAGAGTGCTAAAACCGGTCAACCGCTCATCTCTAATATTTTTCCTCCAGTTGATGGGAAAATGCAGAATTTGATGGTGGGGGCTGTGGCTGAAACAAAGGCTTTGACTTCTCAAACTGGTGTTATCAAGGCTGCTGCTCCCTTTGAGAATGCACTAGAGATCAAAACCCCTATTTTTCAATCAAGCCCAGCTACCAGCCTTGCGTTGGTTCAGGAAGAGATTTTGCACCATAGACGGTTCACAAAACCTTAATAATCCTGTAGCCAAGAAATCAGATACATTAAATAAGGCTTTGGTGAAAATGACAAGCCAAAAATCCATGGCCTCCCGCCAAAAACGCCTGATAATATGGATACATTTTATTCACTCACGGATGAATCGGAAATATCAGACGCAAGTGTTTCCACCGCTAGCGAAGGCGAGAGTTATAATTGGGACAGCAGCACAGGCTCAGAGCTATCCACGAGAGCTACTGCACAAAACATCCTGAGGAGGAAATCCAATTGATATAAGAAGTATGAGACCCCAGAGCAGGGTAGAACGCCAGATCTCAGATGGGATTACTCTGCCTCACAATTATCGTCTCTGACTGAATCAACGATGTGCTCAAGGGAGAATCCCACTCCTTCAGGAAGTTTAGACAATGGAGCAGCTGATCCCAGGAGCGAACCTACTCGGCAGTAGTGCTGCAATCTATTAAGAGCTTCCAAGAGGAGGTCAAACTAGATAGCCGATGATCACGCCTCGTGAAAGCGTCAAGGCACTGTAAGGAAAGTGGGCAAGAGTTGTGTAGAAATTGTGGATAGAATGGCCTCAGTTGAAGTACGGACTGAAACTCTCAAGAAAGATTTTACCATTTTGAAAATGCAAGGAGATGAACATGGTGGCATAGTTAAAGATCTTATGCTTAAAGTCGAGGAGCAAGAGAACAGATTACAACATAATAACCTATGTGTTCTCAGTATCCCGGAGGGAGCGGAGGGGAACGATCCCATGACTTTTATGGTCACACTCTTCAAGGGAGCTTTCCCGGACCTACACTCCTGGGATTGGGACAAGGAAACACAAAGAGTACATCGCTTCCTACTAACTTCATCCAAATGACCCAACCCCTCTTCGCAATATCCACAAGCTATGTTACTATATTTCAGCAATTTCCTTTTGCAACAGCTACTCTATGATCTTGCAAGGCCAGCAAACAGGAAAGAATTTAATGGCATTACCTTTTTCACACTTCCTGATTTCGCACAGGCCACTGTGGAGTATAGATGGAGGATGAAACAACTTTTTATGCCATTTCAACAACTTGGCTCTACTGTGTATCTCCAGAATCCTGCCCACCTAAACGTCATTTTCAAGGGATCCACACACAGTTTCACATCTGAAATTCAGGCACAAGCGTACTTAAGTGAGATTACAGAACATAAATAAGAAAAAAGCTAATGACTTAAGACTTAAAAACACGCCCTAATTGTATTGCTGTATAGTTTGACACTCTCTATAGCTCCTGGCTCTATTATCTTATCTTTCTTCCTCTCGCAAAAAGTATATAACAAAATTGCTTTGTGAATAATTATTCTGTTTAACTAGGAGAGGGATGTTTTTTTTGTGTTGGAATATTTATAAATAGTAATTGCCACTACTTAGGAATTCACAAATTAGTCAGGGTGGTATTATAGAGGGATGGTGATGGCTGAGAGATTGGACCGGGGAGCGGCGCGTGGACACTACTGCTCAGATGCCCTCATCCTGGCTCAGCATGCACCAGGTAACCTTAGTGGTAGGTGGTGGGTGGTTTGTGAGGGGGGTGGTTTAGGGTTAAGGGGGGGAAGGGGTTGCCACTTTGGGGGTTTGTTTTAAGATATTTGGCCTTTCTTAATTCAGATGAAATTTACATCATGAATGAGTAAATTGCATATAGCAACAATTAATATTTGTGGCCTCAACGATCTTATAAAATGGATGAATACTGCTGTGGGGCTACGACTATTAAAAGCCGATGTTATCTGTATGCAGGAAACGCCTATCGAAAGAGCACAGATACATTTGCTGGAAACACTTGGATATACATTGGTATGGGCTACGACTCAAAATTCTAGGACACAGGGGTTGCAATTTTGACAGCTAATCGATCTATTCAATTTACTCGAACAGTAGCTGATCAGAATGGGAGGTGGGTAATCACACAATGCTGTAGGGTTAATGGAGATCCAATTACAATCTGCACTATTTATGGAACCACCTTAGATGATCCAGCTGTATTTGATTATGTAAATAATGAATTAGCTACCTGGCCACTACCCATAATGATTTGTGGGGATTTTAATATAAATCTGCCCGCCAGTCAAAATCTAGCCCCTGACAATGACTGGATCTATAATGATCGGAAACCCGAGGTTTTTAAAGCCTTGAGGACACTGTGTCGGGAGCAAGCACTTTCAGATATCTGGAACTGGCAAAACCCCATGGACCCGGATTTTACATTTTTGTCTTTTCCACATAAGAAACACATAAGATTAGATTTTATATTTGCATTGCATACTATTCTTCATGCCTGCTCAATTGAGAAAGCCTCACAAACTTTGGCTGATAACAGCCCCTTAATAGTAGAACTCAAAGGGGTAGTGCCTAGAAATATGGCTAAGACTAATTGGAGTTTTGAATGAGCGTTACTTTTTAATGAGGAATACTGTGAACGTATGAGGATGTGGATCCCCCAATTTTTTAAGGAGAACATAGGGAGTGCTGGGGTACATATAGTCTGGGACACGCTGAAAGCGGGAATACGGGCAGAGACACTTAGTTTTTCACTGTCTATGAATAAGGAAAGGCGACATCTGCTTAATGAAATGCAGCGCAGCTTGGCTGCTGCAGAGGAAGATCTGATTTAAGCACTCCAGAATGGGGAAAATGCCTCAGAAGCGCATATAAAAGTGATGGTAGCCAAGGCGGCAATTCTTGAGATAATAGCAAAAAGAGCTGCAGATAGATTAGTGGTGTGGAGTGAGAAGGGTTATGAGTGTAGTGAGCAGGTTGGACATCACCTCTCAAATAGAGCTTTATAAAAATCAACAGAGAACATAATAGCTGAAATCAATGATCCTATGAGAGGGAGAGCTACAGATTCGAGGGAATTCGCAATGTGTTATATTCATATTACCAAACACTATATCATGAAGGTACTCCTGGCCACTCGGGAGATGTTATTTCATATCTTAATCAAGCTCCAGTAGTACAATGGGTGGATATTTTGCTATGTATTAAGAGCCTTCTGAGTGGTAAAGCCACTGATTTAGACAGCATACCCTTAGAGTTTTATAGGAAATTTGTGCCACAGTTGAAAGATTGTATGTGACAATTATTTTTCATGTATTCAAAGGGAGAAGACCACCGCAATCTTGGACACAAGCCAAAATTATAGAATTTCTTAAAAAACATAAAACACCATTGGCTCCTATCGCCCTATTACCTTGATTAATGCTGATAGTAAGATTTATTCCAAAATCCTTGCCACTCGCTTAGCTGCTGTCATTGACAAGGTTGTCTCACCCCGACAACATAGTTTTATACCTGGACATGGCACGATCGACCATATTAGAAGAGTCATCTTATTATTTGATGCAGGTAACATCTCTGGAGATCCAGCAGCACTTATATTGCTGGATGCCGAAAAGGTCTCCTGTTTTTTTTATGGGAGACCCTGGCGAGGGTCGGAGTAGGCAAAGGATTTATACAGGCCTTTAAGATGCTGTATTTCCGCCCTAGTGCAAGACTTTTTTTAAATGGAGTTCTTACAGACTCATTTGAAATAACTAGAAGCACTCTACAGGGCTGCCCGAGCTCGCCGCTGTTGTTTGCACTACATATAGATCCCTTTTTACGACAACTCGAAACTAACAGGATTATAAGACCTATTGAATCTCAAAGCTGGAAAACTAAAACTTTGGCATATGCCGATGATATTGCTATTGTTACCCCGATCCAGAAACAGCTATAGTTGAGATTGAGGCTGAAGAGGCGAGATTCGGGCAGCTCTCAGCGTATTCCCTTAATAGCACTAAGACCCACATTGTTTGCAATAATATCAGCATGGCTAACGATACAAGGCAGGTAGAAAAGGCAACATACCTTGGAATTGATATCATGGCTAATGTCGACAAGATTGTTGACTGTAATATTGATTCTTTGATCTCTAAAACAAAAATCAAACTAACTAGATGACTCAATTGACACCTGTCGATTATCAGCAGAAATAATATAATTAAAATGTTTTTTCCCCTAAATGTTTGTATTTTTTTAATCTAGGCTTGGTGATTTATACTATTTAACCAATATAGTCAGCTTCGACAACCTTAGGGAGATTTACAATTTAGATGGGAGGGATTTCTACAAGTATCTTCAAATTCGAGAATATCTAAGTAAAAAAGGTGGGAGGCCTATTGGCTATGCCAACAATCGTATTATAGATAGGTTAAGAAACAATAATGAGTTTCCTATTGGGACCGTGTACAATTTTTTTAATTCACTGATGCCGGATGATATGGAGGCTTATGCAATAAAATGGAAAGCAGAGATAGTAATCCAGGAAAGTTTATTTTAGCACAGAAGATCTTAATTCCAGCTCGGCTTCTGGCACAATATTATAAATCCTGTTTTTCACTCTACTACACCCCCAAAAAGATTTCTAAATCGGGGACAGGAAAGGGGACTTGATGCCCCCAATTTGCATTGATTCAAGCAGATTTAAATCATATGTTTACTTCCTGTAATGCTTTAAGTAGTGTAAAGCAAGAAATCCCTAACTTTTTTAAGGAGGTGTTAGGGGCTGACTAGCTCCTTTCCCCGTCTTTGATCGGACTTGGGGCAGACTCACAATTACAAGGGAAGCCAGGTGAAAAACTTGTGTTTATTGGCATGGCAATAGTACGCTTATGCCTGGCTTCGGCTTGGTTGGATCCAACTCCCCCCGGATTCCACCAATGGCCGTCTCACTTATAGGCGAATTACAATTTTGAGAAAGCCATCTGTGCAAAAAGGGGACTGCGGGCCAGATCTAAAGGCTTAAATATTTGGGCACCACTGACCAGATGGCTTGGGAAGAATTAGGGGAGGGTGGGTTTTAGACTGGAAGGGGAGGGGGGTTGGTTAAAAAAAAAATGACATAATGCCTATGCTTTTTTTTCTCTTTCTATTGTCTTGTCTGTTTTGTGTTTAACTAGCAATGATTTGTAATAATTGGATATTTGATTGTCAATTATCCACTCATCATTTTTTTTAAAAGATCTTTCGTCACCATTGTGACACTTGCTTCTGTGTCCCTAAATGCCATGGCCTCCTTACCATTGATTAAAGGCTGTTGTCTGTATTTGCCCATATTGCTGGTGCTCACAAATAAGGAGGCAATATCGATGCCTCCATCACAGACAAGAACAGCCTGAGCTGGAATTCTGACTAGGCCAGAACCCATCTCAGATCCCAGGGTTAACCCTACTATACCCCTTTTCCCTGTATCACCACTTTGAGCTGAAATAGGTGGAACAGTTGCCTTAGGGGCAGTGGTAGTGGTAGGAGGATCCTTGGCCCTTGGACAATTCGCATATTTTGTCCATTGGGTTTTCTCCTTAAACAGGAAGCATAAAGGTTTCTTTCTATCTTTACCTTTGTTAGGCTGTGACTCCCCCCCCAGATGCAGGTTCTTGGGGAGAAGTCAGATCAGAGTCAACCAGGTACTGAAGCCACTGATTTTGGCAATTATTAAGCATCTGCTCCCTCTTAATCAAATTGTACAATCCCTTAAAATCATTCACTATGCTGCCAAGTAACTAGCATTCCAGAACCTTAGTAGCACAATCTACAAATTCTACCTAGCCCTGAGTCTGTGTCTCCTGGGTGTCTCTCAATGTAATCCTGTACTGTTCAGTGGTTAAGCCAAACCCATCAATGAGAGCACTCTTTAGGACTGAATAGTTGTCAGCATCCTCTTCTCTAACAGTGAGGAGCTTATCTCTACCTTTGTCTGCAAAGGAGAGCCACAAGATAGCTGCCCACTGCTCTTGAGGGACCCTCCCTACTTTACAGGCCCGCTCTAAAGCAGTTATCTATTTGTGGATGTCATCCCCACCATGGGAGGGAGGGACTATTTTGCTCTGGTTCCTATGGCCAAAAGTATACTCCTTAAGCCTAGGGACACTGTTGCTGCCACCAAGGGACACTAGTCCCAATGTCTTTCTGGAGTTCTAAGGATTTCTTATCTAGGGCCATTTGCTCTTGCCTAAGCCTAAGCTTGGCTTTCTGAAGCTCAAGAAATTGGCACTGTCTTTCATAAGAGGTATCTCTCGTATGAGATATGGAGGTCCCTATAAAATATCCTGAATAGTCAGATTATGCATCTCCTTGGTAAACTCTGCACTCTTTCAGGAGGAGTAAGGAGATGCCCACTGGGGCCTTTTCCTCCCTCTTCCTGAAGACTTAAGGTTTCCAGGTAGAAATCATCTTGATCCTCCTGGCCAGGGTTTGGGTCTAGGTCAAAAAAGGTTTCACCTCCTTACCTGTCTTTGTTCCCTGCCCCACCCACTTTTTCTACCTCATCTGACCATCGGGTCTTCCTAAGGTCATATAAGAGTAACACCTCACTGAGACGTTGGGTGTTGGCATTTCTCCCTGTCTTCAGCTTCCTAGAAAAAACACATGGCTTTCAATTCCCAAAATATAAGACCATTGTACCTAGAAGGCAGAGAGCCACTGGTTTCTCCTTTAGAAGACATAACTAGTGTGGTGTGGTGTATGCACCTACCTACCCCAGTGGGAACTATACTCTCTTAGGTTGGAGAAAGGCTGTGTTAGACCCTTAACTTACCCAACCCTAAGTTCAGTAGAATTTACTTATTCTAATCTTTCAGTGTTATATGTGCCTTAATACTTTAATGGATTTCAGTTAATCAATAACAAGAGATTTATCTGGAAAACAATGCAGGCTTGAATCCCAAACCGCTGCACACCAAAGTGAGAAGTTGGCCTGGTATATACTGACCACTAATTGAAGTGGGCACCTTGCTCCAGTCCAAACAACCCTTGTGATGTATGAGGTCAAAGATTACCTATAGAAACCTATCCTAGTGGTAGCTCTGTAGAGCAGCCTTCATGGTTAAAACTTGAGGGTATGTAAAGCAGCTTGTTTGACCAGAATATCACCTCCTATATCGACTAAATGAAAGGAAAACCACACAGTAGTTATAGAAAAATATGTATTTATTAATATAACACTCTCTAGTATCCTCTACATGAGGATAGAACACAAAGCACACAATACAAGATCAATAGAACATTTGTAAGTAGCACAATAAACAGTGGGCTCCAGGGGGAGACCAAACCATATACTAAAATAGTGGTATAGCAACCACGACTCGGGTCAAGACAAGGTCTAAAGCACATAGAATCACTGGGACCCCAAGGAACCATGCAAGTTGAGTAGATAGGGACCCCACTGAGGACAGGGCCAGTGTGCTAACACGACCAGGGGCTCTGTACAATTCTATGGGGAAGTCGCGGTTGCAATTTTAAAGTTCAAGGACCCTTCTAGGATGACTTTGAGCAAACCCTTTGGAACTTAAGAGGTTGGAGAGCCACCCCACCCAGGGATTCCAAACTACCCGAGTTACCTGTCAAAGAGGATCCGAGTGCATACGTCTGGGCTGGTGTCCGAAACCACAGTCGTTCTCAAAGGAGGGCTGTGAAGGAGTGCTGCTGCCGTGAAGGTGAAAAAGGTCCAGTGGAATACACGCCTGGATTCTGGAAGGAAGGAACCTGAAAGCAGAGGTGACAGAGTCTAGGTCATTTTAGAGGGACAAGGGGCTCGGTAGACGAATGCCCACAGATGTCGGGTGCTTCAGGTGCGAAGAAGGGATGCTTGACTCTGCAGCCACGAGGACCAGGAGATGTCGGCGATGTCGGAGATGTCGGCGATGAACTGGAGCTGGAGATGAGCTGTCCCAAGAAGGCTGTTGAGTGCTGAGGGGTCGTTGTCCGGCGGGAGCACCAACAAGCCTTGGCAAAAGCAACTAACACAGGAAGGTCAAGCAGGTTTTGGTGTGGACCAGCAAGGTCCAGGAGACTGATCAAGCAATGGAGAATCAGAGCACATTTGGAGCAACCAGTAAGGCCCAGTAGAAATCAATATGACCCTCAGGAGGACCCACAGGCCGAATGACCAGGAGTAGCAAGGGGACCATGAGCAAGGGTGCACAGTACCAGCCTACGGAGCACTCGGTGCGAGGAGGCTGGAGGTTTTTGGTGCAAATTCCTTTCAGGGTCAGAACTACACAGAGTCCAATGCACAATCTCGGGAATTGCCAACAAGCATATGCAACAGCAAATGGCCGCGGTACACAGGGGTTCAGGTATAGAGTCCCCACAAGGGATACTGGCCTCAAACTTGCTGAGACGGCAGATCAACCTCAGCAACCTTCAGAGAAACACCTTCTGTGTTGCTGAAATCTTCAGAGTCCACAGGAGTTTGGGAGCAGAAGACCGGTCAATTGTATTAACCCGTTTACCGCGGCGAACATTTAGCCGCAGTGCGGGCTTTCGATTGAGTGGGCGGGGCTGCGTCGGCTGTTGGTCGTAGTGCTCGCGTTGGCCAACTGCCGACGACAGCACGGAAGGGGTTAAGGTGCCTGCGAATGCAGGGGAGTGACTCTTTCACTCCAAGGGAGATTCTTCAGTTGTCCTTAGTGCATCACAGGTCCTGCATGGACCCTGTGTAGAGCAAGGACACAGACAAACCTTTGGACAGAGAGGGAGATGAAGTCGGGCCCAGTCAAAGTCCAGTGATGTCCAGAGGGTCAAAGGTCAGTGGTTTCTTCTTATAGAATCTTGTCCACTTAAAATCTAAAGTCTTACAGCTAGGGTAATCCCTTTTGTACCTACTGGAGGGGGTTGGACATATTTGATGGACCCTCCAGGGCGAGGGTCAGGACAGAGGGGTGGTTACACTCATGTCCTTTGTCCAGTTTCGCGTTAGAGCAGGAACCAATGGCTCCCAGAACTGGTTTGAGCTGGATTGTGCACAGGGACACTAAATGTGTCCCGTGCAGACTTTCAGGCACTCTCAGAGTGCACCAACTCTGCCCCAATACAATAAATCCTGTCTGGGAGGTGGTCACACCTCCCTGTGACAGGATGCCTATAGTGCTGCCTTCCTCTGCTGGAGCTTGGCTCAGCAACAGGAGGGCAGAAAGGTGTCCCTGGTCAGCAGCATTTATTTTGTGCTGACTGTGTCTAACAGGCTGGCACTGTATAGACCAATGAACCCACAGAGCTCACTTCAGAAGGGTGGATCATACCTCCCACACTGGGTACCAGTGAGGGGGTATGGTTCCAAGGTGTTTGATACCAAACACAATATGTTTCTATGCAGCCGTTTTTGAGATAGCATTTACCGCAAGGTTATAATGCACCTCTACCTATATGTCTGGCTGAGTCACAGACTACCCGGGAGAATGGTCTCCAAAGGCTGCAGAGAGGCTCTGCTCATGCAGGGGCACCCTCTTACTAAAAACCCAGCACCCTGCCTTCAGGAGTGATAAAACCTGCTTTTGGTGACTTATACGTTTTAAGTGTAGTGTCCTATAGATATAGTGAACCGGTATCTAAAGTAAGTGGTGCAAGCACCATCTTGAGCAGGTTGCAGTAGCAGACCTGTAGTTCCATTTTGCAAGGCCTCTCACAGGTGACATAATACATGCTTCAGCCCATGGGAGGTTTCTGGTGTACCTATGCCCTGGTTTCATGGGTACCATATACTAGGGACGTATAAGGGTACCCCAGTATCCAATCTGGAGTGTACCAAAGCACATGTTTAACAATTTAAAGGAAAAAGCAGATAGACTGGGGTCCTGATTAGCAGGATCCCAGTCAGAATTGTCAAAAACAGTGCAACATCAAGAAAAAAGTGGAGGTAACCATAAGAAGCAGATCCTACTTTTCTACAGTGTGAATGCTTGTATTAGTCTGTCAGTTGTTGTCTAAGTGGCAGTATTGGTGTATTCCTGAGTATGTGAGTGGCTGCATGGGTGATTCATTGGTTGTCTGAGTACCTGTATTAGTGTCTGAGTGTCTGTCTGTTTCGGTGAGTAAGGGGGTATGTGACAGCCTGTATGGATGAGTGAGTGGGTGACTCAGTGGCTATATGACCCACTCTCAGGAATCCCACTGTATAGGACTTACAGAAAGTCCAGAAGAAGAGGCCCTTTCTCCTGGAAGCATATTTAACAGCGACGCCTGTATAAAGAGCCCCAATCCGCCAGGCAAGGTGTGCTTACAGCATCATCTTCATGTGGATTTGTTTTTGAAGGACGCCCGCCTGCTGTAAAGTGAACAGAGGAAGGATCAACTAAGGTAAGGCCACCGTCAGTGGAATGGGAGGCCGGGTTGGGATAAATCGTTCATTCGAGCACTTGCTGACAGCCAGGATTTATGGAGGAAAGAAGCCCTCCGTACATGCCGGGAGTTTTAAATGAAGTATTGTGGAAGTTGCGTTTGGAAACGTAAGTGATTGCTGGAACTACATGTGAAAGGCAGAAATTACGCCTTCATCGTTTAACAGACTGCACTACTTTTTGCACTAAATTAAATTGATTTCTGTTGAGGCAAGCAGAGTCAAAGTGATTTGTTGAGACAGTAGGTGGCGTCATTGACTGTGATTAATAACATAAGTGGCTTTATCTATGATGGACGAAACAACGAGCAAGACGAACTGTTTCAATGCATTATGGGTCCTGTGGTCTTCAGAATGAAAACAGTTAAATGGTTTAAAGATAAGCCCCGGTTTGTGTGCCAACGTTTGGTCTACGTCTATCTATCTATCTATCTATCTATCTATCTATCTATCTATCTATCTATCTATCTATCTATCTATCTATCTATCTATCTATCTATCTATCTATCTATCTATCTATCTATCTATCTATCTATCTATCTATCTATCTATCTATCTATCTATCTATCTAATGGCATTTCTATTAATAAAATCATTGAGCAGTTACTCCAGGAGTGGAAAGAGGAATATGTCTCTGAGGAATGTTTTGGTGCAGGAAGGTATACTTTCGTTCAAAACTGTGACCAGAAAATTGTGACCACAATGCAGGCACGCTTGCGATATGATGCAGCAGTGCCGTGGATAGTGACAGCACTACCACCAAATACACGTGCAGGGGGAATTTTTTATTAAATCTGCCCCTTAGGACACACTCAAAAAGTGTATTCCATAAACATTTTTCTACATATGCCTGTTCACTATATTCTTATCCGAATAGATGGAAAGATTAAATATTAAGATAATTGCTAACAGTAAGGAGAGGTTTTCCCTTAGAACATCTGCGCCTCAAGTTGGTTTCATTATGTGATTCTTTTTTTTTTACATTTCCTTATTCAGATTTTCAAAGTTTCACAGGCAGCACCTGCCAGTATCCCATACCTTGTACTAACACTAGAAAGAGTATGACAGAAATCATTGGGAAAAGTGTCAGTACTACAGGTAAGATATTAAACCAAAAGCGCAAATAGAGGAGCATATACAGGTTCAACACCAAACAAATTGGGTGTCTCACTAAGCAGCTTGCCCACTATAGTATGCGAAGGAGGACTACAAACCAATCAGTCCCGTTATACCCTCCTGCTGCCACAGCAACATTGAGCCTGACAGAAACTGTGTTCCCACACATGACACTAACATCTCCTGCCCCCAAAAGCCCCCTAACAGAGCCAGTCCAGCAACCGAGCCAGGGTGAGGACATGGGATGAGTAACCGCAGTAGTATAAAATGAGGGCCCTTTCAGATGTAAGAAGAGGCCCCACACCTCCTCAAGCACATAGAGGTGGCCCTAGAGTTTATAGAGTTCATAGCTCATTAGCGGCAAACCTCTATTGGTCTGTGAACCTGTCCTGTGGAGTGGGCCCCTGGGGAGGATGCCAGTAGTGGCGGATGCATATTTTGGACACCATGAGGACTGTCATCAGCCACCTCTGCCACTGGGAGGACACATCATCCACGTGCATAAAATCGTGTAACAGAGCCACCTTGGCAGAGTCCCGAAAGGAGATGTAGCTAGTGCAGTCAAGTGAAGGGTTGTAACACAGAGCGTGAGTAATGTACCAGAACAGAACATACCATAGCACATGATACAAGTTACACACAACAGAGGAGCAGTGTCAATAGGCATCCATCAACAATAGTTGAGACCTGCACAGGTTGGACAGTGTCCAATACCAGTTATGGAGGACCTTGAAATAGAAACATTTTAGACACGCCTCCCTGAGGCAACGGTCAGAGGGTCCACAACCTTCCTCCAGTCCTCGCCGTACACTGTGCCTAGACAGTCCTGCCAGTAAACCTAAGATGCGATGCATGTTTCCTGGGAGTAGTCATTGTCAATGAGGATCTGATATAGATTATAGACAGCCCCCCAAGAAAGTCACAGAGATAGTCCTATATTGGTGGGCAGGGAGATGGATAGGGCCCCATTCCAAACGTCCCATAAGGCAGTGTCTCAATTGCCAGTAACTCCATAGCTGCGATTGGGGTAGGAGGTATACTGATTTGAGTGTCCCAAACTAACAAAAGGAGTCGCCCTCCAAAATGTCTCCAACTGTCCTAATCCCCTTCCTCCCAAAGGTCTCAGGGAAAATGGGCGCCTGGCAATAGGCATGCCCTCATTGGACCAAAGTGGTGCCCCCTTGTGTACCGCGTGATGAACTCCTATTAGTTGATGTGCCTCCTTCCACGTTGCCCAAGGTGCCCTCAGAGTGGGAGGAGGCGGTGAGGGAATTTCAAACCTGTGTATTCTACAGGAGTCCCAAACCCATGGGAGCTTGGGTCACTTTGCATTCCCTAGAGGCTCATTGCAGAAACTATACGTGGGGGGCAAGAAGTAAGCCACCTGGGAAAGGTAGTGTATACAATAGAATATGAGTATATCTGCCAGCTGGAGTCCCCCACACCCTAGTATGTAGTCTGGTGGGTTTGAGCCGAGGCTTCTTGCCCACCCAGAAAAACAACTGGAAGCACCTGTTGATGGTGCAGAGCCAATGTACCGGGATCTAGAGTGGGTGCATGCCAAAAACATAATTAAATCAGGGAGCCGTGGCAATTTTGATCATTTAGACTCTCCCCAGAGGGAGACCTGTGGTGCTGACCATTGTGTGAAGTATCACTCCATTCTGGCTAGAAGTGGCAGCATGGTGTCCCGCACCATATTATGCAGTCTCTTATTGATCAGCATGACTAGATACTTCAAAACCCATTGTCTTTCACATGGCCATACTTAGCCAGAGGGGGCCAGGGATCACAGTGTGTGAATGAAAGCATCTCACTCTTGGTCCAGTTCATCTTGAACCCCGAGAAGACTGAAAAATTATCAATCAAGGAGATAAGATGCGGAACAGAAGCCCCTGGAGCACTCAAGGACAACAGAATGTCATTAGCATAAATTCGGATCTTGCATTTTCCTGCAGAATTATCAATGCCTCGTGTAAGAGTGGACTGGCAAATGGTGCCTGCCAAGAGCTCCGATGTTAATAAAAACAGGAGAGCGGATATTAACATTCCTCCTGGCTCATACTGCGCATGATGGGAAAGGTGCAAAACAGGTGGCTCCGCAGTCAATCTGCCCCGTGGAGAATGCATAAAGCCACTTGGCCTTCTGTGATACTTTCAAGCGTAAGGTGCAATTTTGAGATGGGAAAATAAGATTGCTCCAGCTATTCCGGACACAACACATGCACTTATTTGGAGTGAACAGATATATCTCCTGGGTATACTTGCATTAGAAATCTGAAATTAGCATGCACACGTTTAGGTTTGAAACCAGGCAGAATTTTACAAATAATCCCCCAAAAATCCTAATATGGTATTATACTTAATGCTCGCTTTACCTCTGACTGTTATAATATTGTAATGATGGAGTTAGATAAGTACATTGTTGAATCTTTTAAACTAAAACAGATGTAACCTTGTCTGTTGTTTCTTGTGGACCATTATGCACGTAGATCTATACTTAATCTTAGATTGCAGGGTTTTCAATTACTGATTAGCCTGACAAAGTGGTACAACACGAATGATCTTAGTGCTCTTTGTCCCTCATGACAGATTATAATTCAAGATGAAATCCCTTTTTTTAACTCTTTTATTGAGGTTTTTCCACTTTAATACATCATGAAAGAGTCAGTACAACATTTACATTGTGATTGTTCATTGTTAACATGCTAGTCATGGAACAAAATCACTGTGCAACTTGAGGGTACTGTCAGGTCGGGGGAAGCAAGTGTGGGGTGTTCTAGTGCATGGGCAGGAGGAGGGTGCACTAGCTCTGTGGTCTGTGCTGAGGGCTTGAGGAAAATGCAGCTCCAGTGCATTGTTATGTTATGTTATGTTATGGAATCTTATATAGCGCATGGCTACCCCAGCGACGGGGCGTCCCAGCGCTTGCAGACATGTCAGATCCAGGAAGGTACAGGAAGTGCTAGATGGATGCAAACAACCAAGTTTTTATAAGTTTTCGAAATTGCAGATGATTTAGAGTAGCCCGAGCTTTAGGGGGGATAGAATTCCAGAGCTTAGGGGCCAGATACCTGAAGGAGCGGCCACCAGCTCTGCTCCTCCGAATTCTGACAGTACAGGCCAGTGAGAGGTCCGCTGAGCGGAGTGCACGCGTGGGAGTATAGAAAGAGCACAGTCCTTGCAGAGTATGGGGGCCAACATTGTACAGGATTTTATGGGTAAGGCAGAGGGTTTTAAAGTGAATGCGCTGTTGTATAGGAAGCCAGTGTAGTCGACGGAGAAGGGGGGACGTGTGGCAGGTTTTAGGTAGAGCAAATAGAACGCGGGCGGCAGCGTTCTGTGCTCTTTGCAACCTATTTATTGCAGTCTTGTTAGATCCTAGCATGAGGGCATTGCAATAATCCAGGTGAGATAAAACTAAAGCCTGGACTATGATCTGGCGAGTGGTAGGCTCAAAAAAACCCAGAATGGGTTTAAGAGAGCGAAGACGCCCAAAGCAGGTGCCTGCCACTTTTTGAGCATGAGACTCCAAGTTGAGTGTATTGTCCAATAACACCCCCAAGTTTTTTACTGACTCCTTGGGTAAAGGAGCAGGACCCATTGCCATAAGGTGTGTATACATCTTGAACAGTAAATGTGGGTAGTGGTAAAGTTTATGTGAGTGTTGATGGCCATGGCTCTGGGGAGAGGGTGGCAATGGATAGGGATTGAAAGAGAGTAACTGGGGTGAAGGCTGTAGCTTACTGGCTGAGATGATTGTTGGCTGGTGTCAGGGGCAGCATGTCGATACGGTCTAAGGTACCTACCCTGCTGAAGGGAAGGGCTTTTGTTCGTGTGATGGGGTTGTGGCCAGGGATCCCAAGGGCCAGGCCTTACTGGGGTGTAGAAGGCACGTCAGCCTCCTGCATTACTTTTCTAAACTGCGTGAGCACTGTGTCCCATTCAGCTGCTATGTGCCTCTTTTTGATGGAGATTCATACTTTCGGCTTCTCCCCAGCCGAGAAGAGCTATTTGCCATCATATCGGGGACAGTGGTTGGGGAGCTCTCCCATGCAGGGCGAGGACGCATTTAGAAAGCAGTAGGTCCAGATTTGCAAAGCAGGTCCAAACTATGTGTTTCTTTTCTCGCTTAGAGTTCGCCAGGGCTATTGTCTCCCAGGTATTCAGGTGCAGGAGTTCTGTGACAGTTTCAAGGGCTTTGTGGTGTACTTGCCTGTACAGAGCATGTGTTGGAGGTCTGCGGCATCAGAATGACATGGACATCTGAGGTTGGTCTTGGGGAACATATTGTTTAGCTTGGTCAGAATCAGATAGGAACGGTGAAACACTGTGTATTGAATGCTCTGAAACTGTGAATTTCAAGATATGATATAGGGCCTTTCGAGCGCCATTTCCCATTCTGAGTCATGCATTGGTTGTCCGATATCATCTTCCCACTTTTGTGTCAAGATTTTCAGGGAGACCCCTGTATGTTCTCTGATAGCTTTGTGCAACCATGTGATCAGGTGTCCCCTGGAGTGCATAGAGTATAAGGTGCGTATGACTGCATTTGCGGGGGCTTCCTCATCTGCCGTGTGCCATATCTGATGGCACATTGCCAGTAGTTGGCCCTAAAAGAGGAATTGGCCCTGGGATGTTGTGGTCTCAACATAATCGGGGCAAATATCATCAGGTGCTGGTCTTGGAATAGTCCAAACAGCACAGGGGCAGTATTACTCCTAAGCTTATCCGGCTTTTCTCCTTGGCAAAGGTTTCCTCTTGATTTCCCAGAAGTGATCTAAAAGTCTGGGGTATACACCAAAATCCTTTGTTCTCTGAAGGCAGAGAGTGTCTTTACCCAGACAAAACCAGTTTTGTGGGGCACTTTGCAAGTGCACAACACCCTCCCTTGTCAGGGAGAGTGCAGGCTTCAGACACACCACAGGCGGGGTGAAGCCATCATTATGGAAGGCAGGCGCAGCCCTATTCAGGTGAAGATGCTTCTCATCCCACCACTCCAAATGCCAATCAAGCCTATTCAGTCCAGCCCTGACTCTTCAGACTTCTGGAGCCACAGCCCTCCTCCAGCCCCTGTCATCCAAAAGCCAGACATGCAATACACAAACCTAGCAGAGGCACACTGGATGGTTAGGCAAGAAAATACCTACTTTCTAAAAGTGATATTTTCAACCACAGAATGTAAAAATCACCCTCACCAAAAGATGCATCTTAACATTCTGAGTTCAGGCATACTAAACATTATTTTCCTATCTTGTTCTTAGGGTCAGTTGTGTTTATAAGATGTTATAAACCAACTCTCCATTCTGGCCTATGGAAACCGATAGCAGCCTTGCAATAGTGAAAAACGTAATTAGCATGTATTTCACTATCATCAGGGCATGCCCTACCTTTCACATGCAATGCACCCTGCCCAAAGGGGTACCTTGGGTCTACATTAGGGGTGACTGACAAGTAGAAAAGGGAAGGTGTAGGGACTGACAAGCATATGCACTTGCCAAGTCGACATGGTAGTCCCAGACTGTACACAGGCTCAGCAATGTCAGGCCTGAGTCACATTTTAAACGCCAATTCTGTAGGTGGGACAATCAGTGCTGCAAGCCCACTAGCAGCATTTGATTTACAGGTCCTGGGTACACATAGTGCACTCTACCAGGGTCTTTCAAGTAAATCAAATATTCCAATCATGGAATCACTAATCCATAACATCAATTTACAAGGAGAGCAAATGCACCTTAGCACTGATCAGCAGTGGTAAAGTGCCCAGAGTCATAAAACCATCAACAACAGGTCAGAAAAAATACAGGAGGAAGACAAAAAGTTCTGGGATGATCCTGCATAAAGTGCCAAGTCCAACATCTTTATTTCAAAGATTAAAAAAAGGCTCACCAGGTCCTTCTTCCAGGTTGCACCCAGTGGGAAACAAAGCTCATGTATCACCTTTGGCAGTGTATGCATGTGTTACATCCTGTATTTCCTTTCATTATTAATTATTTATTTATGCTTGTATGACATCACTCTGTTCTACTGATGTTTTCCCTGCATGTTATGTTATGATTCCAACCTCACCTGTATTCTAGAAGGTTTAAGTGCAATGAAGCAGTTGTACTGTGGATCTTGATCTGTGTACTTGCTGATGCTGTGCTGGACATTAAAACTACTCATTTTCTACAAATGCTTCCTGATTGATTTCAACATATTTTGGCGACGAGGGAAAAAACCATCTACACTCCTGTCATCTCACCAGCACAGGTACGGAGTGTCTATTTAAAAAAAAAAAAATGTCTTCTAAATGTGCTCTGATTGCACCAGCGGCAGTTTCTAATTACAAAACTTGTTCATATGTGCTTCATAGCACCTGCGGCTGTATTCTTTTATTATAAATTTGGATTACCCTGGATTACATCTATTTTTAATGTTCCTGTGTTTATCGTTTCTTCTTGAAGATAAAAAAAAAAAGAGAAAAACAACGTTTTTACTACATCGTTCCTGTGTTAAACTATACTCTTCGCTCTCCTTCAAACCGTATGTTCCTGTGACTTTTCCACTTTAAAATAATTAATTTTGTACCTTTCGTCCATTTCAAACGGACACCACCTTCTGCATCTTTCAATCGGCACACGAGATCGGCACTCGAGCAACTCCTGCCATCGCTCGCTAGCAGCTCCTCGAGCTTTGTTATTATTTGTTGCCAAGGATACGACACGTGATTGCCTTGTATCCAGTTACCAAGACGCCTGCCTACGCGTATGCTCTCATCATCTGCACATCAGCGCGTCATCACGCATTCACGCAGCGCGTCATAACGTCGGCGGCCATTTTGCGTTTCCAAGACTACAGAAATCAACTATTCACGGAGCTCCGAAAACGAGACACTTTTCACTGCCTTTTCGCTTATTTTGAACACGGATTTTCATACGGCAAGCTGACTAACTTCTATTTCATTCATATTTAACTCATATTAGTTATTATATAGGAACAAGATTTCTTTTATTTATATATCGTTTTCTTACAGTGTTTCTCCTATGGTTCAATTTACCTGGTATTTTAACTGATATCATTTATTGAAGTACTTAGATTAGCTCTGATACAGTATTGTAGCATCCATTGTTATCATTAAATATGCAGTTCGATCCTCCAGCAAAATTTCTACAAACTAAAGGTGACCCTCCTATGCCATGGGTAAGATGGAAGGAGGAGTTCATTACATATATGAAGGCAATTGATGGGGAACGCATGGGAGCAGAAAGGAAGAAAAGTATTTTCCTTCATTGCTTGGGATCAGAGGGTCAGGTTATCTTTAGGTCCCTACCTCAAGTTACAGTACAGAATGATGGTAGTGGTGACAATTTAAATGTGTATAACGAGGCCTTATTACGCATAGAGAAAAGATTTAAGCCTGTCACCAGTATCGCTCTTAATCGTTTTAAATTTTATACAAGAGAACAAAAGTCTGATGAAAACTTTGATGATTTCCTTACAGGTTTGAGATCATTATCTATACATTGCAATTTTGGGATGTTAACAGATGAAATGATCAGAGATCAAATCATAGTGCATGTTAAGAATAAAAAAATACAGGAGAGATTGTGGGTGTTGGGTAATCCCGCGTTAACTGAGGCCATTTCAGAAGCTAAAGCTTTAGAACAATCTGAGAAATGGATGGAGGTTGTTAAAGATAATGCTAATAAGAAGGCCACTGAAGAGGAAATATGTAATGTTAAACTCAAGAATGATAGTTATATGCAACAAACCTATCAACGTCCTCAATTTTCACGTTTTCAACAAAATTACAGAGGAAGTCCTAATAGAAATTTTCAGGGAACTTTTGGTAGTACGTCTGTCTGTTATAGATGTGGAAATAGATCACATTTAGCTTCCTTCCCTGGTTGCCCTGCTCATGGTGCCTGTGCTGATAAGGACTTACCGTGTTCTGATATTTCAGGGCAGGGTAATCAAGACACCATCGCCTCAAGGATCAAACGTGATGTGCGGGTTACCAACAGACCTTTGAGATATAGAGACTATGTTTAGTGTATCTTTGTTATGGAAAAGGGGGATGTGTTACATCCTGTATTTCCTTTCATTATTAATTATTTATTTATGCTTGTATGACATCACTCTGTTCTACTGATGTTTTCCCTGCATGTTATGTTATGATTCCAACCTCACCTGTATTCTAGAAGGTTTAAGTGCAATGAAGCAGTTGTACTGTGGATCTTGATCTGTGTACTTGCTGATGCTGTGCTGGACATTAAAACTACTAATTTTCTACAAATGCTTCCTGATTGATTTCAACAGCATGTATGTATGTATTTATGTCTGTCTGACTCTGACTCTTCTACAAATTAGTCTCTTCTCAAACATTCTTAAAACTCTTTGTTAGGCAGGCTTCAGATACTGTCATACATTTTCCTGGCCATAAACTCAGTCGCAACAGGCACATTAGCCGCAGTACCGTGCCCATGCATCCCATCACATCAGCCTCCTGTTGTTGGGGGATACCCCTCAGTTATCTCACTCCATCAGGGTCGTGTACACTACTGACATCTAATGGGATGAATAGGAGCCCGCTTCATTTTTTCACACTTATAAAGATGATATTCAAACAATGTTGTTGACAAATATTTATACTAAAGAAAATATTCTAATTATGAAATGGAAACGCTGAGCAGAGAGCAACTGGTCCAATTAATAGTGAATAGATATGCACTATAAAGCAACGGGCAGTGTATCATGAATCCCCTTTTAATCTCATTCACAGAAAACAGTAAGTGTCCTGCTCCTTAAGAAATGCAGAGAAAAGTCTGCAGACGCCTAATGCCAAGAATGCACAAAACAGGGAGGAGAGAAGCATGGGCGTTGTGGGGGGACTGTTGGCACGACCAGTAGACGGACTGGGAATTTCCTCACCTTAAAACCACAAATGGTGTGTTTTAAAAATCCTCATAGTTGTTATACGCTATTAAAAAATGTATGACCCAATCATTATCGATGAATGTTTCAAAAAGATGATAACATTTCCAGTATAAACCATAAGAAGAACTAATCCCAGCCACCAACTCCAGGATCAAGTTAAATGTCAAAGAGCTCATTTTTAGGTTTTAGCCTACCAGACAGTATAAGGGATGCATTTGTGCACTTAAAATGGGCTTCGGGCCCTCTTATTGCTTGCCATTTGTTTGGCTTTTTGGCCGCTTTCATTTGATTGCTTCTTAAGCCATGGTTGGTATTCCATTTTTGTATTTGTTCCTCCCCTGGGACATAGACTCATTACACTTTTTGATTTGCTGACTTGTAGCCTTCCACTGCTCATGTTTAAGCACTCCAACAGAGCGCATGTGTTTTCCAGCTTTCCCCCTTGTATGTTTTGCCACGTGCTTCCTTGCTGTGTTGTTCTCTCTTACTCTCCCATGCTTCTTCCATGCCCTCCACACACTCTGTGTTGCTCCCCAGCACATGGCATTCTCACTTAGACCCTCTGTTGTCCTGTCAGTTACCCTCAGTGTTCTCTCTCTGCCTTATGTGCTGCTTTTGTCCTTCTCTCAGCTATATTTATGTTTTACTTCCTCCCTGTTACCTCCACATACTCCCCCAGTGCTCCCCCACACCTCTGGTCCTTTTTTACCGTCTTATATTGTTGGGAGGCAGTTTGTGCTAATCAAATGTCATTTTTATATTTGCCTATCCATGTTGGAGTGGTAAAAAAAATAATAACAGGTGCCCGTATTGTTTCGTATTCGCAGGCATGCATTGAAATGCATGTGCTGACCTACAAAATAACACGGTCGCAAGTAGAGGTTGAATCTTAGCATCTCTTTTTTTTTATTTTGTTTTACCAATGCTGTGCAGCATACTTTGCCAATACTGTAAATCATCGCTAAAAAGCAGTGGCAATGCTAATAGGCCACAGAGGTGGTACATATTTCCTTTGCCAAACCTTGTTATAAAGTGCCACACTACCAGGCATGCTGTACGAAATTGGACTATTGATTACGAAGGATGCGAGTCCTTCACAAGTACTACATTTTCAATTGTCTTTTTTTGGGAAACTTAAATCCCATCGTAGTATTTGACTCTCCCAGGATGGCAAAGCAGAGCAGTCCAAGACACACTCAAGAAAGGTAGTGAAGGCGAGTAACCCCAGCTCTTCAGTATGCAACAATAGCTCTGAATAAATCATTGTCTAGTCAGAGATTTTTCTTTTAAAAGGTAAAAGTGCTTCTAATACACATGCACAACTAAATATCATGGGGGTTATTTATAAGCCACTTGTGCACCTTGAGCGTCACTTTTTGTGACGCTCCAGTGGTGCAGGAGCCTGCTCCATATTTATCAGGCAGCACCAAGCCATTATTTTTGGTTTAGTACTTCCTTGTACTGCACTGCACCGCTTCTCTCCGATACGGTGCATTGCGACAGTTCCAGCGGCGACACCCTCCTTTCTCCGGAGTTGCGATGGCAGGCACAGCGACACGCTTCTTCTCGTTGATTCACGCTTCCAGCTCCATGTGACACACAGTTCCTCAGAAGGCCCAAAACAGCAGCAGGCACTTCCAAAAGAACTCTGGGGAGCTGGGGGGTGAAGTCTGTTGTCCCTGAGACTTCAGCAGGAGGCAAGCTCTTTTCCAATCCCTTGGAGATCCTTCAAAAGTTGAAAGCAAAGTACACAAAGTTCCTTTCTCCCTCCTTTGGCAGTAAGGCAACCACTGCAGGCCAATCCCCCAAGCAGCACTTCAGCTTGGGAATAGTCTCTCCTCAGTTTCTTCAGGTTCCTCTCCTCAGTAAAGGCTTCTTCTTGTAGTCCGGAAGTAATCTAATTCCATGGGAGCAGGGTCCCAATATTTATAGCCCAAAATCCTTTGTACTCTGAGGGGAGAGGGGCCAGAGCCAAGTCCAAACCTGTTCTGAAGCACCAGACTTCTCCTTTCCTTTCACAGTCCAGGGCAGAAACATCAGACGCCCCACAGGAGGTGGAGCCAGCGTTTTGGAAAGCAAGTACAGTCCTGGAGCACTTTGTTGACAGGACTCCTTCTCTTCTTTCAGTGTGCAGGGCAGAGACATCAGCCGCTCCCCAGGAGGTGGAGCCAGCATTGTGGAAGGCAGGCATAGCCCTATTCAGAGTTCAGGTGCACTCCTCCCTCCTATCTGGATACAGATCTCTCTATTCACCACTGGGTGACTCAGTCTGTCTCCTGGAATTCCCCAGCCCTGTCACTCACAGAAACCAGACATAGGAATACACGTCCTAGCAGAGGGAGGTTTGAATGGTTAGACAGGCAAAGACCTACTTTCTAAAAGTGGTATTTGCAAACACAGATTATTAAAATAAACTTCACTAAAAGATGTATTTTATTATTCTGAGTCCAGGCATACTAAACTCGAATTTCTACCATGTTCTCTGAGACTGTTAGGAATATAAAATTTAACAATTCTAACAGCGCATTCTGGCATACGGAGAACAGGTAGCCTTGCAATAGTGGAAAACGAAAATGGCTGTAATTCACTATTAGGAAATGCCACACACATCAGGGCTTGTCCTACCTAATCCATGCAATGCACCCTGCCCTTGGGCCTACCATAGGGGTGACCGATAAGAAGAAGAGGGAAGGTTTAGGGACTGGCAAGTGGGTGCACTTGCCCAGTCAGCATGACTGTACCAGACTGCACGCAGGCTCTGCAATGGCAGACCTTAGACACATTTTACAAGGCTGCTTCTGTGGGTGGCACAACCAGTGCTGCAGGCCCACCAGCAGCATTTGGATTACACGCCATGGCACACTCAGTGTAGTAGACTAGGGTCTGACAAGTAAACCAAAATAGCCAAACATGGAATCACTAATCCATACATAAATTCACAATAGGGAGCACTTGCACTGTGGCACTGAATAGCAGTGACACAGTGCCCAAAGCATCTAACACCAGCACAAATACATGAGGCAACAGCAAAAATGGAAGGGAGACCGACACCAATGGTGCCAGGTCTAACACTGACCCACCACAGGTTTATTTTGAGTAAATCAAGCATAATCGCTATGTCCTCGCATGTTCCTTTGCTTTCCTCCATGGGGTCAGACTTTACAGGCCCTTGTCCAAGGCCCATTTTGGTCAATCTTACCAAATTCTTTGCTTGTTTTTCTCCTAATGGCCAGACCTTGCAACCAGGAACATTGTCTTCAGGCCTTCTGGCTTTTAAAGGGAAACACTAGTGGGGAGTTGGATTTTCTGACTCCCTGCACCAGTTCTATCCTCTGGCTGATTCATGCTCTTCTGCATCTGGTGAGGGCATGTTCGAAGCACCTCCACAAACAGTTAGCAAAACACCCTTCCTGTTGCACTTCCCAGGACCCAGAACCTACTAGCTTTTTGAAGGGTACCAATGGATCAGGGGAGTCAAGGGCGAGTCCAAGACGGCCCAGGTGAACTGTCTAGGGTCCTCCAGCAGGTCCATTTCCGCAACTGTTCATCTGGAGGCATAATCTGGCTATAGTCCCCCGGAAGAGACAAATGCTTTTTCTGGGGTTCAGCTGGAGTCAAAGTCCCAAAATCCGTTTTTTGCTGCAGGCATTAGATAGCTTTGTCTTCCAGATAAACATTATTTCACAGTCATTGCAACCAGGTCCAGGATCTTCTCAACTCTCTCACCCTTGTACAAGACCTTTTAAGTGAGGTAAGGTTCTAAAAGCCAGGCACCCCTGTCCCAACCCTTCTGCACAGCATTCTGGGACAAACCAATATAGTGACTTCAATTTGTCTGTGGAAACAGCTCCCCTGAGAGCCTCAGCTCTGCTTCTTGACAACACAGTTGTCTGATCCCTTCAAACCAAAACTTCAAAGACTGGCCCCTTCTACGTTGGTTCCGGACATCTGACCCTCCAGTGGGCCTGGGTGTCCCAGCCCAGGCGCAGTGCGACAAGTTATTTATCAGATGCTGATTTCCTCCCCACCCCTTCTTTCCCAGGAACTAGGTGAAGCGCTGTTAATTGCTCTATTGTGTGGAGAGGCATCTGAGCCCTCTGTTGGGGAGCAGATCAATTACCGTGGTGCAGTAGAAAGGGCAAAGGCATGGAAATGTGCTCTGCTCTAAGCCAGGGAAATATCACTAATCTAAAAGTGCCTTAATAAGAGTATCACAGATGTTAGAGACAGTAAATTCATACTGGGGTGCATGATTCTTCACATACGGGTACCTCACTGGAGCCTGTACCCTAAAGTGAAAAGAAACTGTATTTTAGGGAAGATTGTGCCTATAATGTCTGCACAGTGTAAGCGCTACAGACTTTCAGTAAGCAATACGGACCTATATTATGAATGCCCACTCACATTATAAAGCGATACCAAAGGGGATGATGGACGGAGCGTTTGAGCAAATGAAACACTCACCCCCAGTCAACTGATCTGGGTTTAATCCATCATTATTCTGTAGCTCACTCCACCAGCCCAGTTTAGACATGGCCATATGCAAATCGGTCTGACCCTATGCCTAATGGGAACAGTCCAGCCCGAAATGCCAAGACATGTCTTCCCTGGACCGGAAACAAGCATCCTGGGACCGTTTTCGGGTTCATAACCCTCAAACCTCATGATGATGGATTAAACCCAGATAAGTTGACTGGGGATGAGTGTTTGATTTGCTCAAGAGCTCCGTCTATCATCCCCTTTGGTATCACTCACATTATAAAGCCTACCCCAGGTCTGCACCAATCCCTGAAGTGTCCCTTCTGTGACAAGCTACCTGTGTGCAGGCAGCAGATTTCACAAAATGATAATCTCATACATGCAGCTTGCACACATTTGCACGTGTGTGATAACATACTTATGTGTAACCAGCTAGAGCCTCTTACCCTAGCTGTGCAGCAGCAGCCTTACCTTAAAAGGTGAACACTAGCAGTTAGCAAGCTCAGTCCAATTACCATGAAATTGCAGTTAGTGAGCTGCATGTAATGATACCACTAACAGCAAAAGGCCTAACACTGGTTAGTCAAAAGCAAATAAATGCTGGAAGACTAAATGGAGTGAACCCATTTGTTATAAATAGCACGGAGACAGGTTGATATCTCTAGACTCATAATATATTGCACTGGAACAATCACCAACAAAGCTGCGCCGGGCCATATCTGTTATAGCCACTCTAGTGCCAGAAATATTGTTCTGCAAATGAATAAGTATTAATGTCATGTAATAGTCCACAGAATATTGAGGCCCACTAATACTTTCTGAGTGAATGCATACTTGTGCAACATGATTCACAAATTTCTCATTTGTAGATAGCTTGAGAAAGCTGTACCAGCAACACAATGATCTCACTGACTTCTGGGCATATTATCAAGGGCTGGCGATATTTATCGCTGAGCGTGCTTAGCGCGCTTTTAATTATCGCCAGCTATAGCTGGAATATATCGCCAAGCTAGCACTGTATTATCAACGCTTAGCGCTAATGCGATAAATATTCCAGCGATAGCGGTGTTTTCCATGGAACATCGCTGTTTTTCCAGCGATGTTCCATGGAAAATGACGATATCCTTGTGGATAGGGTCTATGGTCTTAGCCACATAATCCATCCCCATGTTAGGTATGCATTATTGAAGAATTTAACAGACCTTAAATTCCTGCGTTAAGGCATACTTAACGCAATTTCAAATATCACTACCCCTCTTTGATAATATTGTGAAGCTGCCTTCGTGATATTTTCCCTGGTTGGTTTCGAATCCACGCCAAATTTGCATCTCATTAGCGATGCGAAGTCAGGCGTGCTGGAAACAGGCACTGAGTGAGCAAAACATGTGCTAGCGTGTCCTTGTTGATTAGGCGGTAAACTTATTGCCACTTTACGCCCGAAAAAGGACTCTGAAGTGACAATAAGTTTTTCGCCAGTCCTTGATAATATGCCCCTTAGTGACAAGAATTAGGTTGTTTCTTACTCATATGGTCATATTGTGCCTTCTGGGCTTTGGTGCAATAAATTGTGGTGTTTTCTATTGCAGTAAACATACCGACTTGAAGCCCTTTTCGATCTTTTGCTTGGCAGCAGCCACAAGTGATGAGCCCAACACTTCTAGGGAATGTTACATGGGCTAAACCGAGGCATATGTTGGGCAGGGTATTAGCTTTGAGGCAGGCGTTGCAACTTCCGGTTAGGTAACGAATATGCTCATCTGGATGGCTTAGTTATATGATGGGATGAAGGCTCATAGTGATGAGTAAAGAAAAGAATAGTCTCATGACAAGAAAATATGTGAGACTCTAAAGAGATTTGTATTTAGAATCTTATAAGACCACAAAGAAAATATTTGGCTCTATATTGGCACCGGGTTGTGCAGAAGCAGGTTAGGCAGGTGAGACTATCAACGACTTCTGTAAATCCATGAAGACATCATGAGTGATTACTCCGTCTCCACGTGGGTGAGTCCCAGCAAAACGCTCAAACTTTAACAATTAATGCAAAAGCGACAAAACGGCTCTTAGACTCTAGTGTGATGTCTTCATCCCCTACCACGGCAACATAGTCCACTCCTAACCAAACACAAAAACAAGAAAGAATGAGGCTCTGAAAGATGTACTTGCCTGTATACTTATCTTCAATCTACCAAAACATGTAGTTCAAGTGAGAAAATGTGGCAGAATGTGTGAGCATTGCTGATGTAATGACAATTACCAACACTGAGATACATGCTGAACTCATAACGAAGCATTAATGATCAGTTAAATCTTGTAAATGCCATCAATCGAGGACACTGGATGGTTTATGTTCCTCCAAGAATACAATTAAAAAGTTTCCAGTGATATTACAGTCATAAATATGGCCATTATTGACTGCGTGTCAACACTGTCATAAGGGAACGCACCGATCAGACATTCTGTTTGAACTCACAGGACATTATATTCTGTATTACAGCATTTTAATGGGTTCCAAGCATTGGCCTTTTGACAATCTTTGCTAAGGCTTCTTCTGTAATATTTATTTCAGTAATATGGACTTCAAGCATTTTTGACTGTGCTATATCATTACATTCCGCTGATCATTTACAGAATTGACCAAAACCGTTGACATTATACCAAACTTACTTCAGTTGTTAGTTTACACTGAAACGCCAACCGTTAACTATGAAAATTCAGCATTCCGAATATGGTTCAAGTCAGTCACCTTACTCTTGCGTTTTGTTGGTCAAAGTGATGTACAAAAGACTAGCAAAGGGAGATGAGCCCACAGCCGCAACCTCTTTGGAGTGCCGATGAGATGGCAGAATCTTTCTTCTTTCTAGGTTGGAATGTCAGCCACTGAGGTAATTTGTGTGCACTAACCTCATCCCCCACCAAATTATGAGAAACTAGTGGCATGGTGCAGATTTCGGCAGACAGGGCAATCCTGCGGTGGAGTACTCTGTCGGCCAAACTGATGGTCCACCCCATCCTATTTGGAGTGGGGCAGACCATTATGTTTCTGCTGGTAGAAACCTTATACCAATAACCCAATCGACGCCATCAGCATTATTTAGAGTTGATGGTCTGATTTTGTTAATGTTTTCTTTGGGACCACTAGGAAAAGTCCCAAAGAAGATAATAGAAAGTTCCCCCCTACCATTCTGGAAGAAAACTCGTTTGGTGTCAGGGTAATTAGTTTTGTGTTTATATAAACAAACTTCAGTTTTGAAAGGTTAATTTTTTTAAGCAAAGAAATGTGAGGAGCATCCACATGAAGCATTGTGGATGTTCAGCCAAAATTCAATATCTTCAGAGAAGACGCTGTAGCGGCGGCTCCTCTGAAGGCATAGAGATCTCCGCCACATAGATGGAGCGCTCCATTATGACTGGCAGTAGTATGCCATAGCGGCAGAAGCTATTATCTCAGTTCCCCTGAATGTCTAGCAACTCTAAATCAGGTTCTGAGTCCTCAATGTTTGCGACAATTAGATTCTTGGCATCTAACAGATGAACCTACATCTCTAGACCCACGTTTTGAACTTTCATAATTATTTTACTCTATAGTACACCTCTGGTTTCTCACATTTCTTTGCTCATTACCCCTGAAAAGGCTCCCTCTGTATCTTAAATCAGGCAATCCGTTGAGCCCATGTGCTGTACAGATTATTTGTCTTTTTGGTTCACTTGCCATTCTAGCTCTCATTCACTCACCTAACTATTCCCTTTCTACTGGCCCCAACAGTCAATAAGTGAAATTTTCTGTCTCCCTTAGTCAACCCCTTGTTTCTTCTCTTCAAGCCCAATGAACTTCGGCCATTTCTCTCTTTCTTCTGCCAAATCTTAAGAAAGGGTATAATTTGTTGTAGGTTTATGCCATTATTCACTGTACATTAATTCGTTGCTCCTAAAAAACACTGGCAGGTCTTCTTTTACCAGCTACAATCTTTGATGGACAACTAAAAGGCAGTTTGGTACCTCCCATCATATCCAAGTTACAGCAAATGATCTTTGTCAGCGTTGTTCCACACTTTCTTCAATGCTCATGTTCAGAATTTGGGTCAACTTATCCTCTCACAAGCTTCCCTTTTCTATATGAGCTCTAGTGAAACTCTAGTTTTCTTGAAATTGCGCAAAGAGGTGGGTGATGTTGGGTGTTTCAAATGCTTTCACTGGTGACCCCTTTATTTTGGAGCTACCTTTCTCCTTAGCTTCACTAGAGTGTCTGGAAAAGGTTTTAAACTACATCGTTTGTCTTTTAAGTCTATCCTTTATGATGGTACTGATAACCCCCACTTGGTACTAATAACCAATCTGGCGAGTCAACCTTTATTTTAAAACATTTTTTTTTCAAAGATGCACCAATGAACACAATTGATAGCTATACTTCAGTACAGAAAAAATAATGAACATAGCAGAAACCAACCCCCGTCATCCCTTTCCGCCCTCCCCCGCACTGCTCTACTATAAACCATAACCGGGGTGCGATCCATGAAGCTGGCTCCAAACAGATGCTCGGTGTGAAAGATACAATGCTGATCTCTCTAAAGCTTTCCACACACTCTCAACCCTCAGGGAGTCTGAATCTCAAGTATCTTAATGTAATAGGGAATCTCAAGTCCGCGGATCCCCCATTAGGTAAGAAATTAGAGGAAACCAGGAAACCAGAGGTCGAATTTAATGCACTCATCTTATATGTTGTATGTCAACCTCTCCATTGCCAGGAGTTTCCAGAGCCAGCCGGCCCACATTGCCATGGATGCTTGTTTTTCCAGCCTACTGCAATTTCCTGTGTTGCTGCTTGCAGCAGGAGGAATATCAACATCTAGCTAGCTTGCCTTGTCCACCTTCATTTTTTTGGACTTCCTTTCAGAACGTAGTCAAAACTGGACATGGCCGCCAAACATTGTGCCTTCATTGTGACAACCCCTCCAACAATTTCCATCTGTGTGGGGATAGATATGCCTCAGTTTGTATGGGGCCATGTACCAATCATGCATGGTTTTATAACAGGTCTCTCTCTCCTGGACACTACAAATCATTTTCGGGGTATCTCTCCACAGTTGAGCCTATTCAGATTCTGGAATCACTATATCTAAGGTATCCTTCCACTTTTGCATATTGGACCATTTGTGTGCCGGTTGCCCATAAGTCAATGTTTTGGAGATGGCCAAAATGAGCCCCTTGGCCAACTCGCGGAGAAGGAAGGGTTGATATGAGGTGAGCTCCCTAGAGGCTGCATCTTTTTGAATGAACATATCTATATTCCATTTCTGTTTCAATTACATATAGAACAGGACCATATCTGAGATACAATAACCGTCTGCATCTCTGTTACTAGGCTGCATGGCCCAATGCCTAGGCTGGAAATAAATGAGTCTATCTGTTTTGTTCAATTTATAGTCAGTCTTACACTGGTAAAATGTTTGATTGCTCCCTTGTAAAACAAACCCCGTAACTCACACCGTGCATGGTGGCATTGTATTTTTTAAAGGCACTCTCTAACCCCTTAATCTGCTTTTCTGTAGGAGGTTTTTTGTGCGGCTTGTGTTCGAAAGAGGAGGAATCGGGATTTGTTGACATAATTTGCTGTATTAACGAGAATAATTGGCCTCATTAAGCGATGGGGCACCAAGAAGCAAAACATTGCACAAAAACTGTTCATTCTCATTTACGGCTATTAATATTATGTTTCCTGTACCGGGCTAATGTGATGAAATTGTCAAAAACTCTATATAGATTTGAACTGTTTTAACTGTTTTTTTACATGGTTTTATAATTTTGTGATATGGCTTTTATGACGCTTTTATTATCGGTTTTAAAAAGAGATTAAATAAAGACTATGAATGAATGAATGAATGAATACTACAATCTCCAAACTTCCACTTTGTAAAATGTGGCTTCTGTGTGGCAGGTTTAAACTGATGATCAAATAGTGGAGTGAAAGGAGACAGGAATGATGTCAGCTATGTAGTTTATGAGTATGAGTCCTACACCTCCATTTGCCAGGGTATAATATTAGAGACATATTCTACTCAGGTGACCCAAAGAAAGTCTCACAGACCCTTCCAAGAGGCTCCTCTCCATGTAGGGCCAATGCCTCTCAGTCTCTCGGAGAGATCACCCATAGCAATTCTCAGCTGGACCTGCCAATCCCCCAGCCACCCGGCTACTTTGCAGAATCTTCCTGTTTATTCTGGTTTTGCTATTCTGCCATATACATTTCGAGCCAGATGATTTTTTGGGGCAAATCTCTTGAGGGAGTGGGGATAATGGAAGTGTCTTAAAGAGATATTATAGGCATGGGAGGATATTTATATCAACTAGGGACATTCTTCCAAGCCACGAAATTAAAAGAGGACCCAGCACATCATATCCGCCTTCAGGTCCCAAATCAGAGGCGGGTAATCGGCTCGATTGAGCTCCCGCAGTGTGGGAGTCAGATGAATACCCAGATGGCACCTTTTAAAGGGTGAAAGCTCTGATATTTTGTCCTGCATAACAAGAACACATTTAATACAAGGACCTCTGATTCAGACAGGTTGATTTTAAAGCATGTCTGTAGTGTTGTAGTAAGGACAACAGCACCTGAACTGATGTGGTTGAGTCTGTCAGAGTGAGTAGGAAATCATCTGCAAAGAGATGGATTTTGTATTGGGTTCCCCCAAATGGCATTACCTGTACTGCGGGTGACTGTCTCCTCAACTAGGCTAATGCCTCCACTGCAAGGGCAAACAGGAGTGGCAACAGTGGGCACCCCTGCCTCGTTCTACAGGACTGAACCAGGCCAGATGTTTGCTCTCATTGATTTGGATCTTTTTCATGAAGGATACATATGTTGCCAAGATAAACCTTTGCATGTGAGGGCCCATTTCTATCTTCTGTATTACCTGGGCCAAAAAAAGGCTATTCTGCACATGGTCAATGGCCTTTTCTGCATCAATTGCTAGGATACATACACATCAGGATGTTTCTTCTGTTCGTCTTCTCAGTTAGGTGGAGGACCCTGCAAATATTGTTAAAAGTTTGAAGACTTTTAATGAAACCAATTTGATCTGGGTCCATTAAGAATGGTAAGCATCCTTTTGTCTATTTGCCAGAACTTTTTGTTTATATTTGTAATCCTCATTAAGCAGGGATTTGGGTCTGTAAGATGATCATTGCTACGTGGTCTTGCCCCTATTGTGCACGAGCGTAATAACAACCTATTTTATAGAGTCCATGACTTCTCCCAAGGATCGAAAAGAGTTAAACAACCTGGATAAATAAAGAATTATGGCTGGTATTAATGATTTATGAAAAGCATTAGAAAGATCGTCCGGGCATGGAGCTTTGTACAGAGGTATGCTTTTGATCACCATCCTCGCTTCTTTGGAACAGATTTCCCTCTCAAGTTCTAGTATACAATCTATGGGAAGGAAAGAAAGCAGAATGGGTTAAAGGAAATCAGCAATTGACGATTTAGACGCTTGTTGGCATTAAAAAAGAAGCTTGTAAAAGCCAAAGAAAGTCTGCTTATTGTATTGAACAGACTCAATTACCATCCCATTCAGGTGCCTTACATTAGGGATGTAGGTTGTGTCCATCGCCTGTCAGTCTAGCCACTAAGAGCTTGTCTGCCTGATCGACCCTTTGTAGATTTTTTATTTTAGTTTTGACAGGGCTTTCTCTGACCTATCAGTTAACAGTAAGTTCAGTTGTCCTTTTATATGTGTCATCTGAGCCAGGGCACAAGTCAGGGGTACACGCACATACACGGCATCCACCCACATTTTTCAGAGGGTGGACGCTGTTCCCCTTGCCAAGAAGTTGGGCCCGCAGAAATATGTTGAACTTATCCCGGTGTAATTTTCAGACTCCTGGGCACGTTTAGCAATGCCTACACGTCTGCTTTCGATTAGGTCAAGAGATGAGAAGAATGGAAGTCATGCCCATTTTTAATTTGTCACAACATGTACTGTCATCTTCAGAAATATCACTTCTAAGTAAAGGTCTCTCTTTTGTAATCACAAAAAGAGCACATTTCTTTAACTTGAAGGCAGAACTGTTTCAGTTCTTCAGGAAAATACGCCTGAAAATTTTCTTTAAAAACAGGGAACTCATGACACAAAATTCAGTGACAGGATTAAGACCACCATCTACCTTCTAGCCTACTAATGCCATGATGCCACCAGAACTCCTTACTTTTGATAAACTAGTCTTAGTGGGCCTGGACAATCTAAAAAACAACAGGCAGTACATAGCCTAAAACATCACACTACAGGAGTGCCAAGCACTCAATGCACTGAAAGATTACGGAACAATAATTCTTAAACCCGCTGACAAAGGGGGCGGCATTGTCGTCCAAGACCGCAAAGACTAGGATACTGAAATCCTGAAACAAATAGGTGAACGAAGACATTACGAAAAATTGTGCAGTACTCCGTTATCTGACACCAGAAAGGAAATACTGCTAGTCACCACAGAAGGAATGAAAGAATGGTATATAAACAAAAAAGAATTTGAATTCCTTAATGCAGAGAATCCAAGAACCCCTGTACTTTACACACTCCAGAAGATACACAAAAGCACAACAAATCCACCAATTCTGTCTGGATGTAGGTCCATTTTAGATGCCCATTGGGAGATACATAGATCACTTCATCAAGGAGTTTGTTTCATTACAGGAAACATATGTGAGAGATACAATGTATATGATTAACTTGGTGGATGGCATGCCTTACAATAATGAATCTGATTGGCTAGCAACCCTAGATATTTCTTCACTCTACACAAATATTACACAAGATGAGAGTATTCTGGTGTTTGAGAAGTTACTAGATACAAGACCTAGGCCTCTCCAAGTACCCATCTCCTTCATTATCTCATTGCTTTGTATTGCCTTACAAACACATTACTTTGTTTTAGGAGGCAATTATTACCAATAGTGCTTCGGGACCAGCATGGGAGCCGTTTTTGCACCTAATCTGGCAAATGTTTACATGGACCATGTTGAACAGAAATTTGCCCTTAATATCACCAATATATTACCTTCCAACATTAAATATGGAAAAGGTACATAGATGACATCTTTCTCTTCGGGTCTGGTAGTGAGACTGAAATTAAAAACTTTGTCATGTAACTCAACAACATTCAGACAAATTTGAACTTTACCTCTACGGTACATAAGTCTACCTTAGCTTTCTTAGATCTAAACATCCAACATGCTGATGGGACACTGTACACTTTCCTCCACAGAAAGCCCACAGAGACAAACACGCTCATCATATAAAAGTCATCACCCTCGTGCTCTACAAGATGGATTACCCTTTGGTCAATTCCTGCGCTTGCACAGAAACTGCACTCGTAAGGAGGTCTATATGTTGGAGGGTAGTCCTTTTGCAGAAACCTTGGTGGATTGCTGTTTATTCAAGCGCCAAGCGCTACATTTCCTCATATTAATCGGCGCCTTTGCCCGCCCGCCTCCCGCTCCTAAGCAGCTCCAGAAATCATCGAGCGGAGCGCGGCGCTGGGCGAAGGAGACTCCTACTCCCAGCAGCCCTAGCGGCACCGGCCGCGTCAGTTTCGCGCCAGGAGGCGCTGAAAAACGGAGTCACCCCGGTCGAGGGGGTAGTCCTTTTGCAGAAACCTTGGTGGATTGCTGTTTATTCAAGCGCCAAGCGCTACATTTCCTCATATTAATCGGCGCCTTTGCCCGCCCGCCTCCCGCTCCTAAGCAGCTCCAGAAATCATCGAGCGGAGCGCGGCGCTGGGCGAAGGAGACTCCAACTCCCAGCAGCCCTAGCGGCACCGGCCGCGTCAGTTTCGCGCCAGGAGGCGCTGAAAAACGGAGTCACCCCCGTATCGCGGGACGCGAGCGGGACGCCGGGCTAAGCCCGGGCAAAGGGCGGGCCCTCTGTGGCCCTCAGTGGCTGAGGTAGGCTGGGCTGGGCCCGGTTATTTACATTCTGTTTTTGCCTCGATAAACATGCTTTTATTTCAGCTGGTTTGAGAACGATCCGTGTACTGACATTATCACACCGTTCTGCATACTAACTTGGCCGGTCAAGGATTGACGTTACTCCAGGTTCTCATAAGTTTTATCCTTTTACAAAATATCATTTTACGTACTGAACATTCTCCTCTGGGGATTGTCCATTTCGATAAAGTTTATTTCTGTGGAAAATAGTACGGAAAATGTCTAAAACTCTACGCTCAGGAAGGGTAGTGGGAGAAAAACCCGGCAGAAAATTAATTACTACCCGCACAAGAAATAAATCCGTGAATAACCCACCGTTGAAAGGTCAATGCCAACTACTTGAACTTTGGGATCTATCGGCTGTTAAAAAATCTCAAATTGCTACACCAGAAAGCTCTGATACTAAAGCCCAGGATGTTCACACACCAGCCTCCTCAGACCCCCGACTATCTCTGGTACACCCAGTGGTCCTACAATCAATGGTGGCGGGGTCTTCCTTGCGGGACTCAATCGAGGGGAAAGTGATGGCCGTAGGTGATCCTGTGCATATACCCCCGTCGACTCATTCCCCTTTGAATGATAGGCCGGGGGACGATTTGTCTACACTATCTATCGACCTGGAACTTTGGGGACGCTACGTAAGCCCAGCTAAAGTGGAGACTTTGGAACAGGTCAAGTCCTTAGGGGGTGCCACCCCTTCTGGGTTATTGCTGTATAGTAGCACCCCTTCGCTAAAGGGCCATGAAATGTCCGACCTGTTAAATGTTTCTAGGAGCCCGGATCTTAATCTCTTGGATAATCGTTGCTCTGTGGAAGCACGTGAAAAGCCGATCTCAGAGTCTATGATCGCCCTGGAACAACTCCTAGCCTCAATCTTACTTCTTTTGGGGAAATTTGTTGGCAGCTCGGACTGTATTTTGGAATCAGTCACTCAAATTTTAAAGACATTGCTGCAAAAATCACCTGAAATGAGGAGTGCGTCTCCCCCCAGGTCTGAGCATAACCTGACTGAGGGGAAATCCAGAGCCTCCAGAGGGGAACTTGATAGGAAGGTGGTAACGCCTACCCTGGAATCACACAAGGACATGCCTTTAAATGCAGCCCCCAACTGCATTAAAAATTTAACTCTGGAGATTGAGGAAGATGATAAACCTGTGCCTGGCCCTAAAGTGGCCCAGGAGTTATTTCCTATTTTCATGCCTGAGATTGGAAAAGAACCCCTGGACGATAAACCGGAGGCAAAAGAAGACAAGGGAAAAAATGGTAAACGTATAAATAATAAAGGGAACAAGAGGAAGCCAATCCGAAAATACAGAAAGAAAAAGCAGCGCAGGATTATTTTCCAAAATATTGCAGCGACAAGGGAGAATGATGAAATTGATGTGGAGCCCTCTTCTACTTCCCTAAAGATGGACATTGATTTGAACTTAACTACTTTAACCTCTGTAAAGGGGGAAAATGAGCAATGTAGTTCTATGCCTCAGGAAGTTATACCTCAATCGGAGGTCTCTCTCCCTTGCTCCCCTCCACGGAGCGCTTTAGGAGCACCAATTTCATGTCCCCTGGGGCTCTTAACCCTTTGCCCCCCCCCTTTACTGCAGCATTAGAATCCGAAAATCGTGGGCCCCCTGTCCGGTCTTTAAATATCACTAAGGCCCCGGTGGATGTGCGTGTGCTAGACTTCTTACCTTTATTTGATACTGACCTTTTGTTAAACAGAGCTTGGCTTCTCAAACGTTTTAGTGAGATTGAAAGTCTCTATCATATTCAATCTAGGGACATAGAGTTGGTATCTCTGGTGGGTGGAAGTAGGGTAGTGAGTATACGGGTGAAATTTTACTCACCTATTATAGTAAATTTGATATTAGAACAAGCCGTAAACTTTCAGCGCTTAGGTATCGATATTCTCCCTATTTCTAACCCTGTCAAGTCAAATCTCTTTTGCAACCAGGTGTTTGGGGGGGATGAGCAAAACGGGGTAGCCTCTCCCCTTAGAGACCTAAAAATTTGGGTCTCTAGGGGAAAACGCTCAGTTTCCCATGTGAAGCCACTTCCACTAATTGAGAACTCTTCTCTTATAGATGACAATAATCGGTGGAATTGGCTCCACAGTGCGTTATCAACAAAAACAAAGGATAACCCCAAATTGTTTCACCATCTTTAGCACTTCATTAAAAATAATCTCCTGGAATGCGGCTGGGTTCCACAGTAGCCCTGAGAAATTCGCCTTTTTATCTTCTCTGGGTGCGGACGTATTGTGTATTCAGGAAACATGGTGTATTGATATGTTAACGCCATCAAAAGACTTTTATGTCCTGGAAGTACCCGCTGCACCCTCTAAGAAAGGGCATGCCAGGGGAGGGATTGCCTGTTTATTGTCAAATAAACTGCAATGGAGATTCTCCCATTATATTGATCCTAGTAGACTTTTTCACACAATAACCCTAGAAAATTTGTTCTATAATGGCAAAAATTATCCTATGGTAATTTTTAATGTGTATATACCCCCCGAGGAGTGTTTTAATGCTAGTCTGCAGCAGGTTCTCCGATATATTGAACAGATAAAAAACTCCCCATCTTCCCCGGTAATCTTGCTTGTAGGTGATTTGAATTGTAAAATTTCTAACGCTAGTCTGAAACTTTTCAGGAACAAAGTTAAGGAAGAGGTACACTTTATTCCCCAGACGCTCTTTCCTGAGAATCTGGTGACAAACAAAAGAGGGAAGATCTTGTTAAAAGAATTAGCGACTGGGGATGGTATTATTTAAATGGAAGATTTCCATCCGACGTCCCCGCTAATTATACTCATAAATCCCCCTTTGGGTCGTCTATTTTGGACTATGCTATTGCAGACTATGGTCTGTTTCCCCATATTCAGGATCTTAAGATCATACCTACGTCACTCAGCGATCATAGTATATTGTTTTTAACACTGTCTTTAAATCCTTTGAATACTGTGTCTTGGTCGCTTAATGGCAACGAGGCTACCTTCCATGCCTCTTCTGGAAGGTGCTTCTGGAACTCTGCCGCTATTAATGGGGTGCAGGTCCTTTTGGCCGATACCCTAATGGTAATAAATGAGTGGAATGGCAGCGAATTAGTTTATTTTGAAGAATTCATGCGAAAGATTTTATTGTACGCAAAAAAAACTGTTCCTCCTAGGAAAGGAGAAGTGGTCCCTAATATATTGAGTACTCTGAATAGGGAAATTAATAAACTAGTTCGCGAACAGTATTTAGAAAGAGTCCTGGAACGTGGGAAAGAAATCGCTAGGTTAAAAAGAAAGAGAAGCAGACTCAAGCAAAAAATTAAAAAGGAAAGGGAGGACAAAGTTTGGATTAATCTGAGGGAATCTGCTGTACATGGTAATATTAAAGACTTTTGGGCAATAATTGGGAAGGGGTGTGGTACGCGTCATAGTCCCACCCCCATTCCTATATCAGAAGAGGTATGGTCCTTTCATATCCGAGAGCTCTACGCAGGGAATGGGACTACAGGTATTGATAACTCTATATATGCTGCACCTGAAGACCTTGTATTCCACCCCTCAGAGAAAGAAATCGAGATGGCTATAAAAAATATGCGGCCCTCTGGGGCCATGGGACCGGACGAACTCCCTATGACGGTCCTTAAACAAGATCCCTTAAGATGGAGTATAATCTTGTACCCCCTGTTTAGGGCGTGCCATCTCACCAAAACTGTGCCTGCTTCCTGGAGAGGAAGTATTTTGGTCCCCATCTTTAAGAAGGGTACAAGGGATAGCCCTAGTAATTACCTCCTGATTGCACTCCTCGACTCCATCGGAAAGGTCTTTGCGAAATGCCTTCTTAGTTCCCTTTCTGATTGGGTCGAGGAAGGCAATATTCTGCCGTTTGAACAGACCGGTTTCCGTAGGGATCATGGTACGCTAGATAATCTCACCGCCCTTCAGGTGATCACAGATAAATATGTCCAGGTGAGAGGAGGAGTGGTGTATGCCGCCTTTATTGATTTCTCCACAGCGTTCGATAAAGTAGATCGCGGAACGCTGTGGAGAAAATTGGCGACGCTTGGTGTCCCTACCCACCTGTTGGAACTGGTTCGGTCTCTGCATACTGAGACCTGGTGCAGGGTCTTAATGGGGGGCGAAAGGGGGCTTTCTGCCAAAATACCAACTCTGAATGGCCTTAAACAAGGCTGCTTATTGGCTCCCCTTCTGTTCTCCTTATACACGGTTGACCTCCCTGCTGCCGTGTCTGACAGTGAGGGGATTGCCCCGATGGTAGGAGGGACTCCAATATCCTGCCTGATGTATGCCGATGATGTTCTTATTCTTGACTTGACTCCAATCGGTCTTGCAAACCGGCTTCAGGCTCTCCATGCTTTTGCTTGTGATCATCACATGAAGATTAACATTACCAAAAGTAAAGTGATGTGTATAGCGGGTAAAAAGAAGTGCCGTTCCATAAATTTCGGTTGGGCTATTGGGGGGCATAGATTGGAGGTCGTAACCTCCTATACTTTCTTGGGAAAAATATTTTCGGCCAATATGAGTGAGAAGCTCCATATAGAGCACTGCTCTCGCAAAGCTCTTGCCCATGGCAATGGTTTAAAGTCCCTATACCAGGCAACGGGGAAAAGGCATTTTTCCAGTCTTCTAGAAGTTTTTAGAGCAAAAATCCCCGCAACTATCTTGTATGGTATTGAATTAATAGAAGTGAAAAACTGGGACTTCTGCCATAAGATTGAGGGGAAACTCTTAAGATCCCTCTCTACTCTAAACAATGCTTGCCCACTAGCCGCTTGTAGGCTTGACTTTGGACTCAGGAGTACCTGGGTTCAGGGTCTATGTGCCCTAATAAGATGGGTGGCTAGTTTGGCTAGAGCGGGAGTAGGTACCCTGCGAGTCCTCCTCAAAAATGAACTACTGGGCAACTTTAAAGAGTTCTCTAAACTCGTAAGTAACTTTAGAAGGGCTGTAACGCTACTTAAACTGGATGAAAGTGTTCTGTTCTCCTACTCTCCCTCACAGTTAAAACATGTCCTTAAGGAGGCTTCGTGGGAGTTTTGTTTCCTTTCTGATAAAAAGTCAGTTGGTGACAAAAGGAACGTGGAACCTCTCATTTCTTCCTATAGGTTGAAGCAGCCACAGCCCTATGCCCTATGGAATCTACCGCATGGTATACGTAGATTTTGGTTTTTGTTACGCTACGATTTAATTCCACTAAATCTACTGTTATCCAAATGGCATGGCACTTCTGCTTTGTGCAATTTATGTAAACTGAACATCCAGGACTGTATGCATGTACTATTGATTTGTCCCATGCTACGTAATTTGCGCAATCGATGGCTAAAAGTAATTTGTCTCCGCCTTAGCATTGTCACTTTAAAGGACTTTCTTCATGCACTTTATTGCCCTCCGAACGAAATGTTCTGTTCTTATATTTTTAACTTTTTTAAAGGATTTTTAGCTATTTATTAATATGTAACTGGAGATATCTTGTCTGTCCGGCCTTGTTAGATTAATTTGCCGGTGTATATCTATTGTGGATTGAATCTTGTTCCTCAAACTTTTGGCTTTTATGTGCACTTGTTGTTGTGTATTGTATATTTTTATGTGGCCCTCTTTGAGAGCCAAAACATAATAAAATTTGAATTTGGAGGCAGAAACATTGAAAGCCAAACAAGTGGCAAGAGGATATCCTAACAGATTAGTGAGCAAATCCATGAAACGTGCCTGGTTCTGTCCCAGGGAAGAATTGCTAACCACCAGAGAAAAAGCTTCAGTGAACAGACTGATTAATGTCACCACATTTGGTGTACACACTAATAAAATCCGTAAGTTAATAAGAAAAAACTGGGATATAATTAAGAGTATCAACCCAGAGATGGACACCCCAATGTTTGCTTTTAAGTGTGGCAAGAATATTAAGGATAACTTAGTGAGATCATCTGCTGAGACCACATTGCGAAAAATTAACACATTGCAATCCACATTGAATTAACCAGAGATCAAAGGGCACCACAAACGTGCTAACTGTGGGGGTCATTATGATGGCGGACGGACCTGCGTCTGCCTGCCACCCCAGAGGTGGAGGGACCGTCCGCAGGGGCAGCGGCGGTCCCTCCGTGCGAATTAGGATGTGTCCGCCACCCGGGCGGTCACATCCTGTATTTGTAACATTGCGGCGGGTGCTGCTTGAAATAGCACCCGCCGCAATGCTATAAATACATGCAGTGCATTTGCATGCACAAAGCGGCAGGCACCGCGCGGTGCCTGCCGCTATGTGCAAGCAAATGCAGGGGGGGTACCATAGGTACCCCCCATGTGCAACCCCCAACCCCTGACACCCTGGGGGCCCACAACGGGCCCCCAAACAGAAAAGACAACATGCTTTTCTACGGCGGATAATCCACCATGGAAAAGCATGTCTCCGCCGGCATCCTAATATGGCTGGTGGTGTCTGATAGACACCACCAGAGCTTTTCCGCCGCGGTCGGAAAAGCGGCGGACGGAAACATGACCCCCCAGCCATCCTAATCTGGCGGGGGTCTTTTCTGTGTCCGCAGCGGTGAATCCGCATCCTCCGGCCGGCGGTGGCCTCCGCCGGCCCAGAGGATGCGGATTCACCGCAATCCTAATCGGGCCCTGTGTTTCTTCCACATTTACATTGAACACTAACACATTCGAACATGCCAGTTTGAAGCACACATTGAAATTATTCTCCAACTACAATACATCAAATGGGGGGTTTTGCATTATCGTACCTGTGTGGGTTACCATACATTGGACAAAATCAACAACCAGTAAAGGCACGCAATGGACAACATTACAGCTGGATTTCGGTGCTCTGTCATCAACGCTCCTTTGGTGTTTCACTTCAATGATAAAAATCACACTGCGGATGACATCAAATGTCAAGTTATTGACATAGCCGTCGTCCCTGAAAGAGGTGGTGACATTTCACAAATCTTACAATGACTTGAATGTTGGTGGATAGAGAGAATCAACTCTTAAGATAATGGGCTGAACTCCGCCGAAGAGTGGCAGGGCTTTGTAACCACATTAACATATTAATGCAGTAAAAAACAGGTTACCTGCCATTTCTGTGTGTTGTACCATGAACAGGTATTCTATGTAGCCGGTATTATATTGACTGGTTTATTTCCTCAGACAAGTGTTGTTAATATATTGTGCCTGATCACTACAAGCATGCATGCTGTGGCACACACATGACATGACATGTAATCTATGCCCAATTATAACTCAGGAAATGTTACATTTCAAAGATGAAATGTTTATATAACCTGTTCTTTGTGATGTGAAATGGTTCCAAGTGAAGCCACATTTAATGTAACAACTGATTATGTGATGTTACAGTAATATATAGCACAGTACTTATGTGAAACTATTTCCCTGCCGAGGGCATTGCTTGCCGTGTATTTCACGCAATCATCTATTAAAGAATTTTCTTTTTTTTTGTAGAGCAGAGCATAAAGCCATGACAACATTATAGTAAAATTGATCATCAGGAATAAAACATCGACAATTTACACTGATACACATTCTTATTCATTTGTCAACTGAAACCCATGAAGAATAAATAGACATACCAATTAATCGCAATACTTTAAAACACACAGCGGGAGTCCGCAAAACCATATAATCATTTAAATTTAGCCCATAATCTGGCTGTCAAACACAGCAGAGAATTTTCCCCTAAAGTGCTATAGTGCTTTAACTTCAACTTCATACTACGTCTTGGTGAACAAACACTGTTTACATTAAAGTGCAATGAGTAGAGGGATTCTAAATTCATATTGTTGTTCTCCAAATACAAGAAAAGCTTCTCGACAGTTATAGCTTATTTTTGGAAAACAACATTAAGGTACAATTGCACCTTCCCCTAGATATTAGACCATAAAGTGAAGTGTGCATAATTACCAAGAGTGTTAACATTATTACAGCCTCAAGATTGCCAAAAAATAATCACCTTAATCGCTTGTTCGAACCCATGATCATCACGTGCTATCAAACAGACAATAAAAAAAATCCATTAATAAATGTTAAAAACCTTCTACCTATGCTAAAAAATGGTGATATTAATTTGTAGTCATACGTTTCCTTAAATATAAGGACATAAAGTGCAATATGCTAAAGTGCAAAATTTTTGTCATTTTCCCAATTGTCAAAAAACCTCCACACCCCTATAAACTTTTTTGTTGCCCCGACCCGGTTAGCATATGCTTCTTCAAACGTCCTTATCCTCTGTATTTTGTTCAACCATTTAGGATAGGATGGTACCTCTTCAGATCTCCAATTTTGGAGAATTAAAGAACGAGCTACAATGGAGCAGATTGCAATACACGCCTCTTCTGCTTTGGTCCGATCTGCCCTTACTTTAGAAACGCCATAAAGAGCTACTTCTGCCTCAGGGTCAAGCTTCTTTTTAATTGCCTGGCTTATTGCAGCGAAGATCTTACGCCAAAGAACTTCGAGCTTTGGATACGTGTAAAATATATGTAGCCAGTCTCCCTCACCTTGATACTGGCATCGAAAACATTTATTGTCCGCTTCCACATGGTGTTTATTCAACGTTTTCGGTGTGAAGTAGGTCAGCCACTGTGACAAAAAGGCCATTCTTGGCTGCTCTCAGGGCCTTGCTTCCTACCTGGGCTATTGACCACCATTCCTAGTGAGAGAAGGAGCAATTGGTTTCCGAAGTTACTTTTCCCAGAAATTCCTCCACCAGGGGGAGTGACCCTGCGTTTTATCAACAGCGAGTACCAGTTTCCTACCCCCTTTATTTTGCTTTATATAAAGCATTAACCTGATTAGTTGGCACACCACTTGACAGTAGATTGTATTTATTTATAAAATTTGCGATCTGCAAGTAGTCCAAAAACCCCAGCTTGTTTTGATTGCCAAATCTACTGTGAAAACCTCATACCAGGAGATCAATATCCTTGAAATTAAGAAATGGCCCAAGTCCTCCAAGTCCTCGAAGCCACTGTCATTCCATCTTTTAAGTTGGCTGGAATAAATTTGCAGACCGAAAGTTTTACATTCCTCTAGCTTCAGAAAAATAAACCCTGAGGAGTCAGCTTGTTTAAAAAAAGACTGCAATCAATCGGAATAGTCAGAAATTGTCTTATAGCTGGACATTTTAGGTAGTTTGGATGTTTTTAAAAAGGTTGGGATTTGTTTGCCAGACTCACAAATCATCCTCTCAAGAAAAAATATGCGTAACCCCCATTTGGTTCCAGTAGACGTGCTGTGAGGTCTAATATAGCTGCCTCATAATAAGTTCGGATATTTGGTAAGGCTAAGCCCCCTTTGATTTATTTCCAGCTGTAATATGGGCAATTTAACCCTGGAGGCCTTCTTATTCCACACAAATTCCCTGAACATTGAGACCATGTCTTTAAAATATTTGGAATTCATTTTCAAGGGTACATTTATAAAAATAACTATTAGTAGGGGATGAATAGACATTTTTAAAAGTGCTACATGACCAATCAGAGTTAAAGGTAGAAGGGTCCACTTATCCAGTAGGTTTTTAATTTTATTCAGAAAAGGGGGTGGTGATGAACAGAGTGTCTGAATTAAGCAGATCACTCTTACCCAGTCCAAAGATCAGGGCTTGATCCATCACCGTTTTTTAGCTCACTGCACCATCCCAGCTCAGAACCTGGCTACATGCAAATTAGTCTGTTCCTGTCCCAGTGCATGATGGGAACAGGGCAAACCAAACTACCAAGCCAATTCTTATACTGGGAAGGAAACAAGCTTCCGGGGACCGGTTTCTGGCATTTCAGCCGTCGTCGGCCCGGCTTGCTTGAATCCTGATGGTGCAATGAGCAAGGGACTCACATCTGAGTATACCCTTCCACGCTTATGGTGGACAAAAGGATTCAGAAAAGGGGGTGGTGATGAACAGAGTGTCTGAATTAAGCAGATCACTCTTACCCAGTCCAAAGATCAGGGCTTGATCCATCACCGTTTTTTAGCTCACTGCACCATCCCAGCTCAGAACCTGGCTACATGCAAATTAGTCTGTTCCTGTCCCAGTGCATGATGGGAACAGGGCAAACCAAACTACCAAGCCAATTCTTATACTGGGAAGGAAACAAGCTTCCGGGTACCGGTTTCTGGCATTTCAGCCGTCGTCGGCCCGGCTTGCTTGAATCCTGATGGTGCAATGTGCAAGGGACTCACATCTGAGTATACCCTTCCACGCTTATGGTGGACAAAATGATTCAGAAAAGGGGGTGGTGATGAACAGAGTGTCTGAATTAAGCAGATCACTCTTACCCAGTCCAAAGATCAGGGCTTGATCCATCACCGTTTTTTAGCTCATTGCACCATCCCAGCTCAGAACCTGGCTACATGCAAATTAGTCTGTTCCTGTCCCAGTGCATGATGGGAAAAGGCAAACCAAACTACCAAGCCAATTCTTATACTGGGAAGGAAGCAAGCTTCCGGGGACCGGTTTCTGGCATTTTAGCCGTCGTCGGCCCGGCTTGCTTGAATCCTGATGGTGCAATGAGCAAGGGACTCACATCTGAGTATACCCTTCCACGCTTATGGTGGACAAAATGATTCAGAAAAGGGGGTGGTGATGAACAGAGTGTCTGAATTAAGCAGATCACTCTTACCCAGTCCAAAGATCAGGGCTTGATCCATCACCGTTTTTTAGCTCACTGCACCATCCCAGCTCAGAACCTGGCTACATGCAAATTAGTCTGTTCCTGTCCCAGTGCATGATGGGAACAGGGCAAACCAAACTACCAAGCCAATTCTTATACTGGGAAGGAAACAAGCTTCCGGGGACCGGTTTCTGGCATTGGCAATTTTATTCAGCATGGCTAGATAATTCAGACTAAATATTTTTTCTAATCGGTTGGAAACAATGACACCCAAATATCTGATCGGTTCTTCTTTCAGTGCCTGAATTTTTAGATTAGGGGGTAAAAACTTTCAATCAGCATTTAGTATTAAATCTCCATTTTATTTTTATTTATTTTGTACCCCCCCTATTTGTTCAAATTTACTGAATTCTTGCAAAACGTGTTCCAATTTCTGATTGTCCAGGCATGAATACATAATTATGTCATCCACTAAAAGTTTCAATTTGGCCATCCCTTCAATTGGAGCTCTAATCTGAGGGTTTCCGCGAATTCTTATAGCCAAGGGTTCGATAAAAAAAGTGAACAGTATAGGCGACATCGGACAGCCTTGTCTAGTTCCACGATTTATATCCACTAGCCCTATTGAGTCCCTGTTTACTATAACCCGGGCTTGGGCACCTTGATAGATATTTTTCAACATGCTTGAAATTTGGACCGGGATGCCAAATTTTCCTAAATCATAAAAAAGTGCACCCAAGTTGACCAAGTCAAACGCCTTATCTGCGTCCACCATCGTAATATGAGTTGGAATTATATTATTAGTCACGCAGTCAAGGGCCTGAATTAGAAACCCAGTATTAGTGGACATAGACCTCCCTGCAACAAACCCGGTCTGATCACAGTGAATTAGTGCCTGTGCGATTGGGGTAAAACGTTGTGCCCAGACTTTCATTAACATTTTAAAGTCTGCATTAAGAAAACTGATTGGCCTGTATGAATTGATATCCTTACCGTTTTCCCCATTTTTAACAAAGCTGACCAGTATAGACTCCTTGAAACTTGGAGGAACACTGCCTCTTTGTTTGAATATTTCACCAAGAAGGGGGTCAGATCCTCGGAAAAGGTTTATAAAATTCAATTGGGAGCCCATCGGCTCCACAGGCTTTTGCCCCTGCAATAGACTTTACCACGTTTATAATTTCTTCTTCAGAAATTTCGCGCTGGAGCTGTTCCGTTAATGGCCCTGAAAGAATAGGAAGATGAACCTCCTCAAAGTAATTGATAATTTGATCCACTCCTGCTTCATATAGGAGATAGTGTATAGCTGTGAGTAGTGCTCTAAAAAAACTTGGCCTATGCCTTCTTTGTCAATTAAAGAGGCTCTGGTTTTGGGGTCAATAATTTCAGAGATCATGGCTGCTTCCTGTTTAGTTTTGGTTGCTACTGCCAGCATTTTTCCCACCATATGACTCTCCTCATACACTCGCTGTTGATATGTTCTGGAGCTGGCTATCTCTTCAATTAGGAAAAACTCCTTTAACTCATACTTCGCCCTTTCTAGCTGAACTCCCATCCCAATGAGCTGTGTATTTCTTATTTTCATTGGGTTTTCTACTGCCAGACAGAGTTTAATGATTTTTTCTCTCCGTTGTTTATCTTGAGCAGCTGAGAGTGCAATCACCTGCCCACGAAGGGCTGCCTTAAACCCACCCCAAACTGAAAAGATTTCTGCGGTATTATCATTTATCTTGAAGAATTCTGCTATCCACTCTTTTGTATCGCCACCCACTGAGGATCCTGCAGGAGGAGACGATCCATCTGCCACCTGGATCTTACCCGCCTGCATTCCTCGATCTCCCTTTTGAGTTTAATAAGAGAGTGGTCAGAAAATGGGTTTATCCCTATTTCAATGCTTGTATAGCCCAGGGATTGAGATATTAAAAAGAAATCAATTTGGGATGCTGTATGAAATTGATTGGAGCAGCAGGAAAATTCCAGCTTGGTTGGATTGGCGTTACATCAGGGATATATCAAAATATGTTCCTGTCTTTGTACTTCTACCACTTTTTTAGTTTTGGGTTTCAGCTCTTTTTTATTTTTATTCGAAGTATCTTTCTTTATATCTTGTATAAAATTAAAATCACCACCCAAGATTATCTTTCCTGGTGCCTCTCTAAGTATCTCACTAATTTTGAGAAGGGATGTAGTGTCATCTACGATTGGACCGTAATAGTTAATAAAGTTTAATGTTGTACCATTTAATTTGACCTTGACCCAGATTCACCTCCCCTGCGGATCTCTCTGAATTTGACCAAAATCCCAAGTAAGACCCCTGCAGAAATGTATAGCTACTTCTCTTTTAGCCAGCCCGGCTGAGGCAAATAGGCATGTGAGTACAATCTGAGAAGGAATAGCTTCAGGGAGTTGGTTTTTAGATGAGTTTCTTGCATGAATAAAACCTGGGGTGAAGGAAGCTAACCACCTAATTATTGCTCCATACATTTGCTTGTTTAATATCCCATTAACCTTAACTGAAATAATTCAGCATTTATCCATCATTTTTTACAGTGTATCTACCAAATGTACCAAATACATCAAAAGTCTCACAATACTAACAATCTTTCCAGAAATGTCCCTGCTACTGCTAATTTTACTGCTACTTTTACTGTTCCCCCCACCCCTGCCTCCACTCGCCCTCACCCCGAAAACCCTCCCCAGAAATGTGGTCTTCTCAGGTCCCACAACCCACATTTTTCCCTCCCTATTTTTTTTTTTTTTAAACTTTATTGACAGGAAGGAATAGTGGTTAATCAGTTGCATACATTCTTCCGGCAATCGTTACATATCGTGTAAATTATCATTTCTACATTTGATGAGCGACATTCCGGTAGCAAGGACTGTGTTGCCTGCGGCATCTCGAGTCTTGTATATACATCAATCGTCTGTTACAGTGTGTAAATTGCAGTCCTCTGATAACCCCTCCCTCATATATCAGTGATGGCAACATCTCTTTTTATTCAAAACATTATCAACAAACTTCCTAACTTACCCCCCCAACCAGGTGTCATCGTAACCCCTTTGTTTCACCCACATCTCGTAGTAGCCTGTGTCTCTACTTGCACTTAGGAATATGGCCAGGTTAGTGCCGCCAATGTCTCGTTGTCCCGTTATTGAGGTACCTGCCACGCCTCCATTCTGTTACTCCTCCTCCCCCTCCGAGTCTAAGTCCTCTCCCTCTGGTAAGGGTTCACAGATTTCCCCTCTGTACATGTTCCACGCCACCCAAACTCTGTTCCACTTCCGGGGTGCTGCCCGAAGCACGTAAACTACTCTCTCTGTCACCATTAGGATGTCCATGTTTTTGGCCCATCTACTGGCGGTGGGTACGTCTGGCGCTCCCCATTTCTGCGCTATATCCCGCTTAGCCACTGTCATAGCCAATGATGCCCAAATCAGTTCGTATCTACCCAAATCATTGGGGTCCCAGATGTTTAAGAGGCATTTGCGTGGTTCAGGTAACATGGAAAGTTTAAGGGCCTGGGAGATTGAGCGGAGTATCTGTCTCCAGAATTCGCGTATTTGTGGGCATTCCCATAGTGTGTGTATCAGTGTCCCTTCCTCCCCGCAGCCTCTCAAACAGAAGGGGTGTGGTGCTCTCTGTATTTTATGCAACAGTGTCCTGGTGTAGTAGATGCGGTGTAGGATTTTAAGTTGTACCAGTCTGAGCTTACTAGAGATTCCAACCTCCTTCGGGGAGGCCAGCGCCTCATTCCATTTGAATTCGTCTGTCTCACCTAGTTCCCTTTCCCATTTTTCTTTAAGTTTTAGCGTTGGGTCTTTAAGATTGTTGAGCAGTTTTTTATATGTAAGGGAGGTGGCGCTTTGGAGCATGAATTCCGTTAGCAGTCTGTCCTCCAACGGGGAGGAGTCCGGTAGAGTGGTGCCTGTAGGGATTGCCTGCAGTAATGCATGTCTAATTTGGACATATCTAAATGTCTCGGTGGGACCCAGGTTGTACTGTTGTTGTAGGTGCGGAAACGGTATTACTGAGTCATTGTCCCAGAGGTCTCCTACTGTAGAGGTGCCAATGGAATCCCACCGCTCAAACCCCTTACAGCCCCTCAGGTTCCCCAATGCATTCGTGTCCCAAAGGGGCGTCATTTTGGTGATTCGACCTGCCCATCCCAGACGGGCCTGTGCCATGTGCCATAGGGCCGCCGTGTGTTTGGTCGGGCCAGTCAGGGTCTTCAGTTGTGACTTGTTGTAGAGCACGGACAGCATACAGTCCGTCCCAAGTTGTGACCAATCCGCCCGATAGGCCGGGTCGTCTTTTGGGGCGTGGATCCAGTAGTTTATAATTTTGAGTTGGGCCGCCCAGTAACATAGTTGAATGTTGGGGAGCGCTATGCCCCCCTCGTACCAGCTTTTTACCAGCTTGTCGTACGCTATACGCGCCGGGCCTGTATTCCAGAGCAGGACAGTAACCAGCGCCACAATCTGTTTGAAGTAACGCGGTGGTACCAGGTGTGGAGTATTTTCCAGGACATAGAGGAGCCTCGGGAGGGCCATCATCTTGTATAATGCCGCCCTTCCGAGTAGGGTCAGGGGCAGGGCCGCCCAATGTTTAACATCTGCTCGCAGGCGATCTATGGGTGGTTTTAGGTTGTTAACAAAAAAGTCTGCTTCCACGCTTGTGATGACAATACCTAAGTATTTGAAAGAGGCCGATGTCGTAAGCAGTGGACATTTCCCCTGCAGTCTCGGCGCCGGGCCTTTTAACGTATATAAGGTGGATTTCGACCAATTGAGAGTGTAGCCCGATGCGCGCCCGTGCGTGTCACATAGGTCTAGCAGGGCTGGGATGCCGGTATCAGGTGCGGTCATATAGATGAGCATGTCGTCTGCGTATAGCGAGACTTTGTCCTCCCACCCCTCCTCCCATTTGATGCCTGCGAACAGGGGTATGGATCTGATCTGGATGGCCAGAGGTTCCAGCACCAGTGCGAAGAGCAGGGGGGACAGGGGGCAGCCCTGTCTAGCCCCCCTGCCCAGTGGGAATCTCGGCGATATGTGGCCATTGGCTACCACCTGTGCGACGGGTTTCGTATAAAGCAGCCGTATCCATGCTATGTATTTCGGCCCAAATCCCATACGTTCCAGTACCACGAAGAGATATTCCCACTCTACCAGGTCGAACGCCATTTTAGCATTGAGAGAGAGAATCACAGCCTGCTCCGTGAGGAGGTGCGCTCGGGCTAACACTCCGTGTACTCTTCTTAGATTCATCGCAGTGCTTCGGTGGGGCATAAAGCCCGACTGATCAGGGTGGATCAAGGTATGGAGGTGGGGGAGCAAGCGGGTAGCTAGAAGTTTAGCTAGTATCTTGGCCTCGGTGTTCAACAATGATATCGGGCGGTACGAGGTACACTCCGTCGGGGGTTTCCCCGGTTTGGGTATCGTTACAATCGTGGCCGTGTGTTGATCCAGCGGCAGCTCTAGTCTGTCCCTGCTCTCTAAGTACATGGCCAGTAATGGGGCACTGAGGTCTGGGGCCATGGACTTGTACCACTCCACTGGTATCCCGTTAGGGCCCAGTGCTTTACCGGACTGTAACGCCTGGATCGCCAGCTGGATTTCTTCCTCCGTCGGTTCTAGTTCTAGGGCGTCCCTATCCTCTTGTGCAATGCTGGGGATGGTAATGTCCGTGAGTGTTGCCGTTGCCATTTGTTGTGTGACCCTTCGTTCTGGTGTGCATATTGCCCGATAGTGTCGTGCTAATTCGCAAACTATTTCTTCTGGGTGTACCAGTGTCCGCCCCTCCTCTGTGTTAATCCTCTGAATACCTCTCGTTCCATTCCCTCTCTTATCTAGCCATGCCAGCATACGACCTGCTTTATCGCCCACATCGTAAATTCTATGTCGAGTGTTTGCGATATATCCTTTCTCAGTCGTTTTGAGGTGAGCTAGGTATTGTTGTTGCCGAACCATGAGGGTGTGTGCCGTGGACGGGGAGGGGTCTGTCATATGTGCATTATTGGCCGTGTCGAGTGCAAGTTCCAAGTCTGTGAGGTCCTTTCGTGAGTCCCGTTTGTGTCCCGTAATCGCTGAAATGGCCGCCCCCCTGAGGACTGTTTTGTATGCCTCCCATAGGGTGGAAGGTGACACCACTGTGCCTGTGTTTTCAGCAAAATACTGCGTTGTCACCAGTTTTAGTTTCTTCTGAATCTTGGGGATTTTTAAAAAATTGGGGTAGATTGGGTAGATTCGAGCATTTCTTTTTCCCCCGGTGGTAAGCGATAGGACAATTGGAGAATGGTCTGAGATTCCCCTGGGTAGTGTGTCCACCTTGTCTACCATGTCTAGTCCCAATCCCAGTGCCATGAAGTAATCTATACGAGATAAGCTATTATGTACCGCTGAGTAATAAGTGTATTGGGTGGCCTCGGTGTTTAACTGTCGCCAGATGTCTATAAGGCCTAGGGCTTCCACAAAGTCCGACATCGGTGCAGTACCTCGTGGCCGGGTCCTAGAGGGAAAGGTGTCCTTAAGTGGATCCATGATTGCGTTAAAGTCCCCCCCAACAATCGTGTCGCCATCGGGGAGATCAAGAAGGAATTTGCCCAGTGCTGGTAGGGCCACAGAGTGTAGGGCTGGGGGAATATATACTGATATCACATTTAGAGCCCTGCCCTCCCACTGTCCATGGACCGCGGCAAAGCGACCCTGGTCATCCGCCACACGGCGGGTTACAATAAAGGGGGAAGATTTTCTCACTAGTATGCCTGTTCCCCTGGAGCCAGTAGTGAAGTCTGCGTGTACCGCCATTGTGTAGCCACGTCTGTCTAGGGCTTTGCAGGTGGACCCCGTGAGGTGGGTTTCTTGTAGGAGGACCATATCTGGGTTCTGTCGTTTTATGGCCTGTAGGACCAGACCTCTCTTGATTTTGTCACCCAGGCCCCGGACATTCCACGTCAGCATGCGTAGTGGGGGTATCCCCCCGGCTGTGGAGGAGTCCTCAGCGGGCGTGTGATTAAGTGGCCTGGCCATTAAGCTGATGAGGGAGTCTTGCACACAACGTGTGCTGTGGCGTAACCCATGTGCCGATTTGTGTCGTGCTGCGTAGGAGACATACAGATGTCGGGGTGATAGTGCAATGCAGGTGTTGAACGATGACTACAAACAAAATTAAGCATCCCAACATGAAAACTTCAATCCCATCCCCCCTCCCTGCTACCCTGCTCCACGGACAAACCCCCGCCCGCTTCCCCAACTGTGCAGAGTGCTTTAGTCCTCCCCTAGTCATCTTACTTGCTCGTGGGGTTGGTGAGTCCCCTTTGGGCACTGCCTGTGCCCACCTTACTCAGCCGCGTCCGAATCTCGGCACCCGCGGCTCACACAGTCTCAAAATCAATATAGTTCAGCTTCATACCGGAGCCAATTGTCCAGAGTCTAGCGGGTCTCTCTCAAGATCCGATTCTATTTCTTCCTCGCCTCCCTGATGTGGCGGATGGGAGGACTGACTGGGTGTTGACTTTTCAGTACGGTGTCGCGGTCGGTCTCGCTGTGAGCGGTGTCGCTGCCCTGTTGGTCTCCAGCCCTCCAGCCATTCTTGAGCCACCTCTGGCGTGTCAAAGAACCAAGTCTTTCCCTCGGCCACTATCCGTAATTTAGCAGGGAACATCATGGAGTACGGTAGTTCCCTGTCTCGTAGTGCCTTTTTAACCTCCGTGAAGGACTTGCGTCGCCTGGCCACTTCTGCCGTGTAGTCTGTGAAAAACGCTAAGGTTGCATTTTGAATCCGCACTGGTGGCGAGTTTCTTGCCGCCTGCAGAATCGCGTCTCTGTCTCTGAAATTAAAGAGCCGGGCTAGCACCGGTCTTGGTGCTGCCCCCGTCTTGGGCGGGCCCCCCGGGACTCTGTGCGCTCTCTCCACCGAGAAGAAGTGAGATAGGCCTTTGGGCTGGAGTTTGCTTTTGATGAGGTCTTCTATATAGAGGTCCATGGCCCCTTTCCCCTCCGTCTCTGGAAGCCCAAGGATACGTACGTTGTTGCGTCGCGAACGCCCTTCCTGGTCGTCCAGCTTGTCGTGCAGGAGCTTGGTCACTTTCTGCATCCTTTCCATGGCCACTTGGAGCTCCGAGGTGTCCTCCACGAGTGACTTTGTGACCACTTCCACCTGCGAGACCCTCTCCGCCATTTTGTGAAAGTCTGCTCGCAGCAGGGAGACTTCCGAGGAGATGGCGCCCACCGTAGTTTTCACCTCCGAGAGCGTTCTCATGATGTCTTCCAGCGTTATTTTTGTCGTTTTTTCTGCTTCCTGGGCATGTCCTGTGGAGGATCGCCCCGTAGTTTGTTGTTGACCCTGGTGTCCATAGGCGAATTTATCCAATTTAGCTTGCGTGGACCCACTCCTGAGGCCTTTACCCGCCATGGTGCTGGGGTCTGTGAGGTCCAGAGATTTGCCTTGCGGAATCGTGACCTGCGCGCCGTTTGAAGTCGCCGTTAGTAGGTATCAGCCAGAGAAGTGCAGCTCGGTGGGTAGTGGACAGAGTGTCCCCCTCTGCTGTCTGCGTAAGCCTCACTGGTCGTTTGTGTGGGTTTCGGTGAGCCACTGGTATTCTCCGAGTTGTTGCCCCCGATGCACTCTCTCAGGGCTCGAACGGCCACTGCGACCCCCACTCCCGTTCTTCCGTGCCGTTCTGCCTCCCTTGGTCACAGCTGATAGTGTAGGTTCCGGGCCCGGGCAGCCGCCCCCCCGCTCACCGGACAGGCCTCCGTGCGTCGGGTCTCTGCCTCTGTGTCGGTGCTGCTGGTGTCGTCCGGTAGGATGCGGGTCCTAAGGGTCCCCCCTGAGTTCCCACGTATGTGGCCGGTATGGCGCCGTCCCCCTGGGGCACCGACGTTTTCAACCTCAAGACTGGGGCAGTACTATTGTCCACTGCCACCCCGATGTCCTCCGTGGTGTTTTGCCGCCCGCTAGGCTCTCGCGGGGGGGGGTTCAAGGTGTCGGCTCCCCTCCGCGCGGCCAAGGCTGGGGTCTCACTGACCTTCGCGCTGCTCCAGTCCCGCTTGGTGGTTGCGGCAGTCCGTGTGCCGCCGGATGATGCCGCCAGGAGTGTCAGGTTGGTTCTGAGCTTCCCGGCAGGTACCGGGGTGCGTTCACTTCTCTTGGCACGCAAGGCCGGTGCTGTTCCTCTGGCTGTAGGCCCCGACTTGCCACACGACGTAAATCAGGCTCCGGTGCACCGATTTCTCCACAAATTGGACCGGTGACACCGCTTTGGTCCCGGACTCGAACGCCGCCGCTTCAGGCGTGCTAGGTAGCGGATAAGTGTGTCGGATATATCAGAAGGCTACAGTGCCCTCGGGAGCTCTCACTCTATGCGGCCGCCATGCTTGGCTGCTAGCCACGCCCCCCTTTCCCTCCCTATTTTAATGGGGTGCCCTAATCCTGCACTCTCTGTGACCACCCCCTCCCCGACACAGAAGAAATACTGAGAGTGGACGAAGTTTCAATACCTTAGATTTAAAGCACTTTCATCTTAGAGCAGTCATCTCTCTCAGAAGCTCCTGGGGTTCCACTACCCGCAAGAGTGAATGAAACTTTCCTTTGACCAAAACCCTTAGCTTCAACTGCTGTGTGATAGATACCTGAGCCCCCTGTGCTTTAAATAAAAATAATAACTTAACAAATCCTTTGCGTCTTCACGCTACCCCTGCTGACATATCTGAGAAAATCTGGCATTTAGTACCCTCGTTCATGGCAAACTGTCTCTGCTGAATTGCTTTCGTCAAAACATTCTCTTTAATTCTGTAGTCAGAAAAGTTGGCTAGAATTGTACGAAGGTAGTTGGAATTTGGAATGAAATGGGGCGGAACCTGATGGGCCCTAGTTAATTTTCCAGTTTTGTCTCAAGGGCGATCTTGTCTGCCATCACTTCATTAATTTTCTGGAATGTAGAGCTCATCTGGTCCTGGTCCTCTAAGTGAGCAATCCTAGACTCCACTTCTTCAAGCCTTGCTGGTAAGCCTGCAATAGATCCTTCGATTTTTTCCAGTCTTAGATGAAGAACGGCTATCTCTTGCGCCTGGGATTTTTTCATCTCCCTGATTTTCTCCAATATGAGATTAAGCAGCGTTTTCACTTCCATCTGTTGCGAGGTGGACCCAGAGGAAGGGACCTCTGGATTCTCTTGCAAATTTTCAATCCTCTGGTTTGATAGCTTCCAGCCCTTCTCTGTTACCACACCAGTTACATCTTGAGGTTTCTGCCAGCTCCCAAGCTGCTGCTGTTTTAAGATGTTTACCGTGATAGACTCTTGCTCAGGAGAAGGCTCATGGTCGTCTGAGGTGCGTGGACTTGTGAGAAAAAGTAAAGAATTTCCTCCTCTGGGTCGATTGTAGCAGAGGATGTTGCTGCTACAGGCGTGACCTCGCGAGGTAGAGAGATATGTAGCCTTTCGAGGAGATTAGTTTTTGTATCGTCCTCTGGAGCTGCCAGTGTAGCTGTACTTATCAACGGTGGACCCTGAATCACTAGAGAATGAATACTCTTTTTGGCGAACAAAGGAAAGTTCCTAGAGTTCTTAGAATCTACCTTATTATATCCTGGGGTGGCTTCACCGGTCAGCACCTTAAAGGCCTCATAAGAAACATTGGTTGCGGGGGTGGGGACCCCCTTGCGTTAGGGGTAGCGGTTGCGCAGTCTGTAGCTCAGATTGAGGCTCTGACTGCTCTTCTATAGAGCTCTCAGAGCTCGAACTTTGCTCAGACCGGTTCATAGCGCCAGAGGTTTTTACTACAGATGACGCCCCATTCGCTTGTACTAGGCACTTTTTGGCTTTCATTCCGGTCGCCACTTCTACCCTAGCTACCACATTAGCTTGCTTCAGCGTCTTCCCATTTTGCTATGTAGTTTTATATATTTTTTTTTCCTCCTTAAAACATCTAAGTTTCTGAATTGCCTGCAGAATTACCACTGTTCCAGCTCCACTAAGTTCACGGCTGGCAAACACCAACTCACCAAGTCTTATTCACCACCCTTCTGTCTCCACCCCCCAGCCATGGCCAGCTCCTTCAAAGAATCTCTCTTATCGGGGCAACAATCAATTTTCAGCTTGTGTTACAGCTGTTGTTACCCAGCCGCGGGGCTCCGTTGCTCAGGATCATGCCTTAACTAGCAAACCTCACAAGCCACAAGGTATGGCCGATGCTACAGGCTTTTACCGGTCATGGCTGATTACGATTTTTTTCCCCGATCTCAGCCTTCCGCCATCCCCGCCTTCGGCCTCAGCCTTCTGCCCCCTCAGCCTTCCGCCTTCGATACACTTTGATTAGCCTTCAGCAGTATCCCGCTGCCTTCTACCGCATTGAAAGTTTGTCCACGGATTCAGCTTGCTGCGATATTCATGTAGCAGTCGTGGTCTCAACTCGCAGTCTCAGCTGGTTTATCATTAGTGCTCTCACAGACTTCAAAAGACGTGATGTCGGGGCTTCGGAGAGAATTCAGTTCAGCGTTCTACGATCGCCATTACTCTCTCCACAGTGGTCTTCCCTCAGGTGGGTGGGGCCTCGGTCCCCTCAGCTATGGATAGGCGGGAATCTCCATGTGGCATCTTTACCGGGCACCTGTTACTGCTGTTACCTGTTACATCCTTTAAAGAATTGCGGAATTATAATTGTGCATTCAACATTTCTAATATACCGCTATTTTTAATTTTGCCAAACATATGGGATACACAATCATCTCCTCCTTGCAGCAGCCAACATAATGCCACAGTGCGATCTCTTATTCCTACATTTTCTATATTCCTTTTCATCCGCTCCCAGACCTTCATCTTTAGGTCTGTATTCACTTCTTTTGTTTTTCACTGAAAATCAGATGACACCATGCTGCAGCAATCACTAGTGATGCCTGCATGTCAATCCGGTTTAGGCGGGATCAAGTCTTCACTTAAGGTCCAAGCGAGAACAGGCTCACTGTCATTTGGTCTACAGCAGACAGACACACGCTGTCGTGCTGCTGGTGCAGTGGATTCTCAATCGCTCTAGGAACTTCATTGTTATTAAGGTAAGATTCCCACAGTGCATGCTGCACACTTCTAATAACAGAGTAACTTTAATTACCCTTTACCTAACACCTGGATTAATCTCCCGATTCCTATCTTTCACAGGATCTATTGAAGACACATGCAGACAGACTAACGCTGTGAGTGCATTCATGTAATATTACACCGTAAGTTGGTAAGAAGTTCTGTTCTTTTCCAAACGATTTGTGTCTCATTATTTTAGAGCGCCCATTATTTTACAACCCCTGTCACTTACAGGTTACGGACCTCCACTTTGCTCACATTTGTGAACACTCGTGAACCACAGGTCAGGCGACTGGGACACCTGTGCAGACCGTCTATAATCAGGTAATTTCTGTTTCCACCAGTTACCTTTGTATAGGACAATCTGCATACTATCTAATACGGCACAGGTTATGACTGTTTCCCGTTTTCAATTACTCAAAAAGGGGGACAGTGGGCTTCTGGGAAGATCCAACGTACATGCCCTAGAATGTCAAAGGAAGGAGGGTACGGAGTTCCTTGGTGCGTTAAAAATCTTAGTCAGAGACCTAGTTGTTTTCACAATGTCAGGTTGTCCTGTCGGTTAAGTGGTGGGAGGAGAGGAATTCTTCCTTTCGGAACTAGTGCCCTCACACACCCAGCAAGCTAGGTGTCATGCTTCATCATTTGGGCCTGCTACTCGCCGGGATGCCACAAGAACCACTGTTTTCTGTTAATTCAATTCATTCAAATAATCTTTATTTCGATCATTAGAGATCATAAAAGATATACAAATAAATGCCACCATAAAAACGTTAAAAATGAGTTCAGTATTTTAGGATTCAAAAATTCATGATTACAGTCTTATTAAAATGAATACATTTTGATTTAAGAACTAATGGTTCATGCAGCATTAGAGTCCCTTATAATTCGTGCGCGTAATCTCCACATTGCCGTCAAAAATTTCGCCATTACAAACACAGTTGGAGCTGTTAAGTCTGTTTTAAGCACTCTGTAGGCTGGGGCATAAGTTCGAAAGCCCAAGTTCCTTAGATAGGGGACCAGCCAATAGCTCCTGATTCTACTGTAGGCTCTGCAGAACAGTACCACATGCAGATCACTTTCCTGCTTATAGTTGCATGCTGGGCAGTTACCCAAATCCAAGTTACCGTCCCAGGTTTTAGTAAGGGACCTCAAGGGAAGAGAACCGTATCTCCATTGCAAGAAGATCTTTCTTACATACACTGGCGTCATAGCGTCTAAGACGTACTCAGGACTGTAGGAGTCTTTTGCTTTGATAAACGTATCATTTAGGGAACCTTCCCGGATTGAACTCAGAGATCTCTGGAACATAAAGCTATAAAACAGTTTGGAAAGTTCTTTCCTCAGGAGCCTTACATTGCTTCCGGGTTACTCCATAGCTCTGGGACTCCGAGGGTCATACACATGTCCCTGATGTACTTCAGCCATGGGATTTTAGCCACGTGAATTGACCTAAGAAGCTCCTGAAATTCTCTTCTGTAGTGGGCCAAATCCTGACTGCTCCACAAACGTCTCCAGTAGGTCAAAGGTTTAAGGCCCAGTTCCTCAGTGATTGGTCATAATGCCAAGTCCATTCTCAAAGGGAGAAGAGGAGTACTCGGTGGGAAAGCCGCCAGTTGTCTAATAAAGTTGTTCTCTGCGACCTGTATAGTCTGTAGCGGTGTATGTCCCCATAACTCGGCCCCGTAGGTAATGCCTCCCCGAGCTTGGGCTTTATAGATGTGTATGGCAGGGGCCAGTGGGTGAAGAGGAGATTTATTGGCGATTCTTATAATGGCACCAGCCCTCTGAATTATTTTTGTGGTTGCCTTTGTTTTATGTGGCAACCAAGATAGATTCTGATTGAGGGTTATGCCGAGATACTCAATTACATAGACTCTTTCTAGGGATGTGGATCCCAAGAGGGGATTTGGGCAGCTTTTGGGTTTATGATTGAGAATCATGAATTTGGTCTTGGAGGGGTTTCTTTCCAATCCCCTTTCATTGCAGAACTCCAAGAACCCATTCAAGACTCTCTGTAGCCCCATTGGTGTTTTTGACAACAGCAGGGTGTCATCCGCGAACATAATCGCTGGCACCCTGCTGCTGTTCAATTGCGGCGCATCAATATTAGGGATCCTGCTCAGATGCTCTATCACCCCATTCGTGAATAGACAGAACAGGGTCGGCGCCAACACACAACCCTGCCTTACCCCTCTTTGAACAGGGAACCTATCTGTCACCCTACCGCCCTTGCCGTATCTTAGTCGGGCGTAGTTGTCTGTGTGTAGCCTGATTATAATCTGGAGAATATCTCCAGGGACACCTAGATCAGCCAGTACCGCCCACAATTTGGCCCTAGGGACCAAATCGAAGGCGGCACGGAGGTCCACGAAGACCGCATACAGTGACCCTTCTTCTAGATGTACCGTCTTCCAGTACAGGATGTTCAGTCTAAGTATTTGATCAACTATTGAGACTCCCTTCCTAAATCCCGCCTATAGGGGGCTTAAAATATCAGTCTCCTCCATCCATCTTTGCAGCCTATCCAGGATTAATCTGCCAAACAACTTCTGGGATACATAAATGAGGCTGATTGGGCGATAGTTGGCGGGGAGCAGGGGCGACCCTTTTTTAAATATCGGGACCACCTCCGCTCCCAGCCAAGTATCCGGTATTTTCATTCCTCCCCGCACTGCATTGAATAAAACCATCAAGTAGGGTGCCCAAATCCCAGGTTCCTGCCTGAAGAGGTCACCCAGCACCCCATCCAAGCCCGGCGCCTTTCCAGCGGAAAGCCCCGCTATTGCAGCCCTGATGTCTTTTATGGTGAATGGAACAGAAGTGTGTGTGGCAAGAGTAATAGGTGTTGTTGTTTCTAACTCTTCGTTTTCGGGGGAATATAGCTGCTGGAAGTGGTCTTGCCAGACGTTTGCTGCAATGTTGGGTTCGATTGCCGAGGGAAGGTCCCCGCTCCCATGGTTGATTATTCTCCAGAATCTACGGGAGTCACTTTTGGCTAGGGACTCCGATAGATTCTCCCAGTGCTGTACATCCCACTCTATTTTAGCGTTAGCCATAAGTGATTTGTAAGCACTCCTTTTGGAGCGGATCTCCTCCCTAGGGCCTCCTTCTTATATGGTGGATAGGAGGTCTCGTTTTGCCAATCGACAAGTGCTATTGTACCAAGTGTTCCTGGTTGGTCCCTGGATTCTTGGTCGCCTTGTGCTAAAAAGATCGACTTCAAGCTTCTTAATTAGGTGTTCGTGTACTTGTGCTAAGTCCTCACTATTATCTTGTAGGGAGTCTAAATTCCATAGGTCAAAAGCCTCCTCGAGGATAGGGATAATTCCAGCATAGAGAGAGGCTAGCTTCTCTTCACTAGAGGCAAGCTTTTCCTATCTTATCCGCCTCCTGTTGTTGTCCAACAGGTGTCCCCCTTTCAATTCCTGCTCTCTTGACACAGTCACCCACGGAGAAGGGATGGCGTACTCTAATTTCAAGGCATTGTGGTCACTGTCATGCCTGGGTATTATTTTAAAATCCACCACCCTTTTCCATGTCTGCATTTGTACCAGGAAGTAATCTAATCTGGATTCCCTCCCTACTTTATTAAATGTACATTTGCACGGGATGTCAGACCTAGTGCGGCCGTTAAGGCTCTCAGACCATAAGTGAGATTTAGTGTGTTTATTTGGACGGCCAGCGGTGTCCATGCTCTAGGAGGGGGCGCTTCTGTCTGGGGAACCTGCCAACTTGAATCCTCTTCTAGGGAGGGTCCATCAAGTAGTCCAGGTAATGGTTCAAAGTGAGAATTGAAGTCCCCCCCTATTAGGTAAGAGATATCCCCAGGGATGGTTTCTAGAAGGCACGAGAGTGCCTCTATGGTTTTGGAAATGGACGCTGTTTGGACTGGCCTGGAATAGATATTTATGACTAGTAATTTAAAAGGACCCGGCCATTCGAGGAGGACGGCCAGTATATCTTCCGAGTCTACTGTATATCTTGAGGCTAGACATCCTAAGTCGGAAGCCACCCAGGTTGCCAAGCCTCCAGATGGTCGGCTTCTCCCACCCCAGGTAGCTGGGATTGAGAATGTCTGGAAGCCCCTAAAGGAAGTCTCATCCCTTGTCCAGGTCTCTTGAAAGAGACAAACACTTTTTGGGTGTATTAGCTCTGCCCATGAGTCCGAGTCTATTTTGTTGGCCAGGCCTGCCACATTCCAAGAGAGTAATTTTAAAGTTTGTGGGGCAGTCTGCGTACCAGGTTGGTTAACCGTGTGACTTATGAGGTCTAACCGTGATGCATTATCTGTATGCCCTTCATCCATGGGTAGGCCTTCCGGGATAATTTCCCTATTATTTGACTCATGGGGTAGGTCTAGATTCCCAGTAGTGGATTTCTCCTCCCTAAAATTTGGGGAGTCATGATTGCCTTGTTCCGCCCCTAGCGGTTGCTCATATGCCCCTTCTACAGAGGCCAGCTGTCAGTCCACCATTTCAAGGCAGTCATAACGGTTAGACAGCGATAGAAATGGTGGCTGGTAGAATCTTGGGGGCCATGGCACCTCTCTGTCAAATCCATCCCTTCCCATTCCTTTTCTCTGTACAGATTCCCATCCCCTGCAGTTGTTATATATGGTCTGGTGGTCAGGGGGATTCGCATTTGATTAAAGGGGAGTCTCCTCCTTCCCTGGTTACCCTCCCAATTTCCCTGTGAGTTCTGGTGGAATCCTCTTCTCTGGTCGCTGGTTATGTGGTCATTTGCTGGGTAAAAGAACGAAAGAGGGACTGGGTGAATGGCACTTCCTTCATCCTCCAGAAAGGAACTACAGATGAATGAGACTGTTCCTGGTTCTTTAAAACTTACCAGTATAGAGTCACCGCTGATTGTTTTAGGTCTCTTGCCTACCCACAAGACTCTTCTTACCATGCGAATGTCGCTGGTCATACCTCTGGGAAGAGGTCTGTGTATTGAGAGCCAATTGATTACTTTGTTTTTTAATGACTCCCCTGTCTCGTTTGAATCCGATTTTAATTTGGGTACCCCAACTAGAGTGACAGTATATGGAGCTACCTCAGGTGGGAGATTGACAGTGACTGTTCTAGGTGGTTTTACCGCTGGATTATTTAGGTCTGGTACGTTTTGGTTGGTAGTCGAGGGGGGTTTAAGGGGGCTTTTGTGTTGAGGATTAAGCTGTGTGTTATCATTAGCTAAAGATGATTGTTGTTGTGGGGTAGGAAGTTGCTTTTTGGGGGCGCCTACAGAAGTCGCTAACGTTGATGATTTAGCTTTTGGGTTTGATGGTTGGTTACTAAGTGCTTTTGTATTTTTAACGCCCGATGAAGTTGTTGCTGCCTCGCTAATTTGTACAGGCTTAGGAGGATCCGAGTTGCTTTTATGTTTTGGATCGGTGTTGGAAAGTGTGGGGCGGAGGGCCCCCCGTTTCCAACAGTCCATAAACTGTAAGGCAGTTTTCTCAATTTTAATTAGTCTCGCCTCCATTTTCATCAGGCGTGCTTCTAGGGGGCTTAAGATTGATTTGAGGAGATGACCTATATCTGCTAGTGTTATGTCCTCTTCAGCTGCCTCGGAATTGTGTTCAATGGTGGGAGGTGGCAGATCAGTGAGGGTGTCACTAGGCGGTTCCTGGGAGGGGTCAATCGATATCACAGGTGAAATTCTGTCCTGGATAGTATGGTCTGTACTAGATGTGTTGTGTATTGACCCTGCCTTTTTCCTCGCTTTTTTTGCCTTCCTTTCCTTATTGCACTGTTTCCCCATTTTCCTCTTTTGTATGGCGCCCTCCCTTAAGCCCCGATCTGCACTCGATGTCCTTGCTAAATTTGGGGTGTCAGTTGTTAGGGGGAGTTCTTCCCTCAGGGATATGGGGCTTTGGATGGTTAGATCAGTTTCCTCCCCCATATTTGTTGTATTTGGTGGTTGAGTAATTTGCGTCAATGGCAGTGAAAGAAGACTCATATCCTCTAAATCACTTAATGTTCCCTTAGAGAGGTCTTTACTAGTGGATCGCGTACCCCACCACAAGCATCGAGCTGTGAACTATCTATAATCCTCCTATCCTCAGGAGTTTTTGCCAGCGCTATAACGCCCTTCGATGACCTCCTGACCCACTCTATTTCCTGCGAAATTCGTCTTTCTAGAAGAGTGATATCATCTATCAAGAGGGAACCTGCCTTCAGAAAATAGTTATCAATTTTACCTTGATTAGGGGCAGTTGTTATGGGGCCATTAGCTGCCAGGCTGGCTTTGCTCCGTGTCTCCATTTTGCTCATAATGAGCAATGAGCAATATGGCTCAAGGACGCCTAGGGAGAGGGCAATGACTTAGTAAAAATCAAAGGTGAATATTGGGGGAATTCCTGGTGTAGGTGGAGTGGCCCAGTCCAGTCTCTAACGTTCTCGAACGGCCTCAAACGGGGGGCGGGGCCGCTGCGGGAAGAGGCTGCAGGTGTGGAGACTGCCTCGCAGTCCCACAGCGGTGTGGGCGGTGAGGGCGGGTCCTTCAGTCAGCAGCAGCAGCTCTCTGGAAAGAGCTGCGTCCAGGGGGAAAAAGGTTCCGATCCAGCGACGTGTAGATTCAGTCAGGAGCAAGAGCAACAACAATGCCCAGTCAGGTCAGCCCCACGACTCTGCCTCTGAGTAGCACCCGCGCAGCGGGAGATGCGAAAGTTTATGGAGCACCAGGCGGGGGGGCGGGGCCGCTGCGGGAAGAGGCTGCAGGTGTGGAGACTGCCTCGCAGTCCCGCAGCGGTGTGGGCGGTGAGGGTGGGTCCTTCAGTCAGCAGCAGCAGCTCTCTGGAAAGAGCCGCACCCAGGGGGAAAAAGGTTCCGATCCAGCGACGTGCAGATTCAGTCAGGAGCAAGAGCAACAACAATGCCCAGTCAGGTCAGCCCCACGACTCTGCCTCTGAGTAGCACCAACGTCGTGTGATTCTTCAAATAATCTCTCGGTGCCTTAAACCCCTGTATGTTACTCCCGATAGACGTGTTTTCTGTTAATAATTTACCTACTTCGGTTCCTTAGTGAGTAGGGTCCCCTTGTCCTGTTTTTTTCGTGCTTTTGATTCCCAGCAGCAACCTACAGGCAGGGAGGGGGATTTTTTTCACCTCCAGCTGGGCCGAAGTTAAGGGGCCATCATTGTTTGAATGTCCTGACTGGATGATGCCTGGAACCTTACACTTAAATGTAAATGCCACGGAGGGGAAACAAAGGCACACAGCTTGTTATTTCTTCACAGGTACTTAAGAGAGGCATGCTTTTGCCTTTGTTCAGTCCCTGTATATAATAGATGCATGCACTGTACGAATGTCAGGTGGGTTAGTCTGTCCAAGTATTTACACAAATATTAATTTCAATAGCACTATTTTATTTCTTTTAGAGTGCTATGCAACCCAAGACAGGTGTTAGGTTTGAAATACCCCTTCCCTTTGTGCACTTATACATGATATATTAGGTTAGCAATATGTGGAAAAATTGACCCCATTTGTATTCACGTTATTCAACCCATTGAGTTATCCTTGCAACATGTAAGCTTTAGTTAGCTTGCGTGACTCCATTTTGTATTTCGCAATCACTAGAAGACTGCATGGGCTCTGCTCGTACTAGGCCTTATTTCTCTTCTCGCTTGCCTCAGCAAAACACTGTACTTTTGTTAATATTTTCTCTCCTCCTCAAAGCTGTAACCCAACTTGCTAATGGACTGATATTCTTCTCTGCATTCCAAGCTCAATGTGTAGCTCTGCTCCAACGTTAGGAGATGCAGAGATTTAGTACAGTGGTCTTGGAGTACTGGTATTGCGCCCATCTGGCAGGTGTTAGCTCATCTCTCTGTACCTCCTTTGTTCAAGCCCAGCTCAAGCCGGTAACTTAGCAGCGTGGTCAAAGTCTTCAGATGGGTTTATTATGTACAAGCGTACCCTGAGGCGTCAGTCCCCTCAACAGACATCTTAGGGTGAAGGCCTGACTGGGCTCCTCTGCAGAGTATATACTGAATAAAGTAAGTTTGTATTATCTACTGTTTGACCGACTCTTCATCTGGGAAGGCATAGCAGGTGGTTGTAGATGACCTGCGCGGCACTAGAGGGCCCGTCCTTCCATTGGTGCCTGAACAGGAACCCCGTGAAGTGATCTCCTCACCCGTAATATGGATTTAGGGGCCGGGGTGGTGTCTGGTCGGTCAGGCGGATTGGGCCCCATTTACACAAGACCAAGCTTGGTTCTCGCAGCTGCCCCGCCCTTCCGATCGGGCACATCCTAGGCTAGTGGTCACCGGCTGGGGTCCTGAGAAGGTGAAACCTTGGAACTGACCGTTTGGTCTGAAGAGCCGGCAGTGGAGAATTACTTTACTCGACCTGAGTACACCAGGTGAGTGACTAGGTTCTTGGGTAAACGGTGCCATTCTTTGTCAGCAGAAGCCTTTGGGCTGTGTCTTGATGCAGTCCTTGGACTGTCTTGTCTGTAGTTTTTGAACTGCCTTGCTTGAATGACACGAGTCGATCGGCTGTGTCTTGGTACGGTTTAATACCGTCTTGGTTTGTACTTGGTGGATTTGCGGATCCTTGTAAAGGACACAGAGTGTTTGCGAGCAGAGTGACGGACCAATCGGTAATTAGGCTTGCGATTTGAAAAAGGTCAGGGACTATTCGCAAAAACCACTGGCAATCAATATAGATTTGAAAAGATCTGGGGCTAAAGCATGTCCTCTTGAACTTGGTACAGCCTTGAATGTGAGGCAGTCTCTGGGCTGATGTGTGATTTGTTTGCGTGTCTGGGTGCTGTGGGGTTTGTGGACCGACACCAATGATGGTGCTGGTGAAATGCTCGGTTGAGTGAGTAGCAACTGCGCTCTACGGACGGTTGGTTTTGAGTGATTTTATTTTTTACTTTATTGTAGTTGTTGGTGTTGTTGTCCGTTAGGGACAGTGTATGTGCCTTATGTTAAGATGCCTTGTTTAAGTAAGTCAGGATGTTTTGGATGTCAATGTTGTTCTACCGACGCTGTGTTGGAAGAGAGCCAGCCTGCACCTCCAGAGGGTACGCCAAATTTTGACATATATGTCAAGCATTGTATTGGCCATATTATGTTTAGCACATTGTGGAATAAATATACGAGGGACAATGCTGAGCTGTAATGGCCACACACTGGCTCGTTTGATGAACAGAAAATAAATTTCCTGAAGGACAAAATGTTTGCTAAAAGGAGTAGGCAGTCCATGTTTGACTCTTGGGAGTGAGGCATAAAGAAGCAAAGCAGCGACGTTGTGAGCAGGAAAAGATGTTCAAAGGAAGCAGACAAAAACTATTACGCAAAAGGCGGTAGCCTATCGAAGAGAAAAGACGGAGTAAAGCATAGAGTGCACTGAAAGAAAATTGCGACTTCAGACTGACAAGTGTTATGTTACCAGGGAGGAGGATGAGCTAGTTGAAGAACTCTTGGATTCCCACCCTCCACCACTCTATGCTCCACAGCAGATATACCCTGTGGTTCCCACATCCCAGCACTCGACTCTTGGGGCTGTTCCCTCTGATGTGGCCGTTTCTAGCACTACTGCCTCAGCCCAGCCCCACTTGCCTCTCTTGTATTCCCACTAGCCACAGGAGCAGATACTATTACTTCCCCTGTCCTTTCTCTTCACTCGTCTGCCCTGTCTCGTCCACTACGCCCCCTTTCACCCCTACCACTATGTCTCCCTACATGATGGTACCTGTCGTTGCATTCGTCCCTTCACCTGTGAATGTAATGCCCCAAACACCATTGAATACTGAAACGCCTGCACGTGGAATTCCCAGAGCCATAGAAAAAGTATTAGTGCGCTCTGCTGTGGATACTGAGGAGAAACAGATGGTGGTTTATCAAGCACCTCAATGGGCCCGGCACCCGATCTATAGTGTGGAGGATGTGTGGAGCGTCATGAAAGATTATGAGCCCTTCAACAGCAGCATGCCCTTAAGCACATGTCAGCCACACTGATAGAATTGTGAGAACAGTGTTTCTAGTGTACCGCAACACAGATTATCTATGATATAGGAAACAAAGTATATGTTACAGATATGGCCCCGAATTAGGTTTTTAGAAATGTGGGTACATTAGTGGGTTACCAAAACAGGTTACTCCAAAAGGTTCCTATGTTAGGGACACAGCACCCCATGACGGAAGTCCATCCCATTTATCACCCTGAAATATTGGAACTGCGCAACTCCACGGATACTGTAATAAGACCGCGAGTCGACGCTCGGTTTCAAGAGCAATGGATCTACACTCCTTGGAAAAGGAGCGAGGACCTTTTCCTAGAGAGCCAGTTGCCAGATCCAAGAAAAAAAACACTGTATATTACAAGGAATTGACAAAGGCGGCCTCCTCCACAGTGATGACGCTAGCCGACACAGTAATTTTTCGGCTTGTTGTTTTGCCAGTGGATGTATGGAGAGAGGTCCACATGCAGGACCATGCGTTAGAGCTGGGTGGCACATGGGACAAGATCAAAGCCAGGGATAAGGACAAAGCCCGGTGAGAAGCCAAAGGCAGAGCAATTTGCTTTACCCGGGCGTATTATTGCCTATATGAACTCCCTTATCCCACCGAAGAGAGTGTATTGGGATAAGTTGACTGCATGTCATCAGAAGAAGGATGAGAGTGGGTTGGATTTCTTTACCAGATTTGAAGGGGTATTTCTAAATTTTAGAGGTCAGAATCTGTCACAAGAGGCTGGTGTCCATCTGATTGTGAACAGATTCATCACTAATTTGCTTCCTGAGGTTGCAAATATGTTGCAGGCCTCGGAGAGTACCTGGACTACCTCTTCTCCGTTGGTTATATTGAGTGTGGTGCAGTATTATGGGCATAGAGAGAATGAGGACAAAGAAAAGTTGGAGAAGAAGTCAAAAGATTTGAAAACGAGGGTGCTGATGTAGCAAGTTGCAAGAGGAGGGGGGAGGGCCTGGTTCAGGTTTAGGTCTAAGGGTACCTCTATCTAACAGAGGTGGGCATCAGAAACACCTGTGGTACCCAACCACTGTGTGTACTGTAAGAAAGAGGGACATTGGGGGAATGAGTGCCTGTAATTGTTGCAGAGGGGTCGGGCACCGAGAGGTGAGGGTTTCGAGGGACGGGGACGTGGAGGAGGAGGTTGAGGGGGAATGCAGTCAGGGGATATGTCTTACAATAAACAGAGTGGGGACTATTTTGACGACCCTCTGGAAGACAATACTACCATGACGACTACGATATGGAGAAATTAACGGGGTTGTCTCACAGTTAGGACAGTCAGGGGCAGGGCAAGGGAATAGCATGGACTTTACATTACTTCAGATTTACAAGGTACTAGCGAAATTTGTTTAGTTGATACTGGGGCTATGAACAGCTCTGGGTTTCTCAGGTGAACCGGTTGTTAGCCCCATGTCCAAGTCTCTTACCTTGACTATTGGCCCTTTCACGGTTGACTCGCCATTCCTACTGACGTCAAATATTGGAGAGAACGTACTAGGACTGGATCTGTTAAAAAGGTTGCATGCAACAATTTATTGTTCTCCTGACAGTGTTTACATGGCCCGCACATTGCCTCTGCTAAATAATGCCTTGCCAAAGATGCCCCACTTCCTCCCTATTTCCGAGATGTGCCACTCACGCTCTGGGCTATAGTTGACACTGATGTAGGGTTGCTTCAGATCCCGCCGGTCTCTATACATATCAAGGATAATGCTAGATTGACCCGAATTCCCCAATACAAGATATCCCAGGCAGGAGCGAGGGCTTTGTTGCAGATAATACAGGAATTGATTAAGCCTGGTGTGGTTGAAGAGACAGCAGCGAATGTGTGCAATAGCCCTATTCTCCCTATCCTAAAAAAGGCACCCTTGGACTCTTCTGATGCCCATGCTGATCTTTATCGTTTTGTCATTGACCTTAATAAAATTGTGGTTCCCCAGTATTTTGTGGTCCCCGACATACCACGATCCTGACCATAATTCCCCCGTCAGCCAACTTCTTTTCAGTGATAGATTTGAAAAAAAAATTCTTTAGCATTCCAATCCATCCAGATAGCAGATATCTGTTTGGATTTAAAATAGCCAGTCGGAGCTTTAGATTCTGTCTTGCTCCACAAGGTTATACAGAAAGCCAGAGTATTTATTAGGGGTGGGCGGAAGTCGCGTAAGGGACTTACGCGGAGAGGCACGGAGATTGAACCAATCTCCGTGCCTCTCCACCTATTTCAGTTACGCGACGTCCGCCTGCCTCCCACCTGCAATATTAAATGAGATTAAAAAACCTAAAATAAGATTTAAATAAAACTTACCTTATAGCGGGGTCATCCTTGTCCAACTAGCCTTCTTCTTGGAACTGCGCATGCGCGGGAGCCTGCGCATGCGCATTCCTCACCAGGAACTGCGCATGCGCAGGCTCCAGCACATGCGCAGTTCCAAGAAGAAGGCTAGATGGACAAGGATGACCCCGCGATAAGGTAAGTTTTATTTAAATCTTATTTTAGACTTTTTTATCTCATTTAATACTGCAGGTGGTAGGCGGGTGGCCAACTTCCGTTACGTCGTTATGCTGTGTGCGGAGATTTGCCTCGTTTCTCCACCTTCATTGCGAAAGGGGCAAATCTCTGCACATTCCGTGGGTGGAACGGAGATGTCCGCCCACCCCTAGTATTTATAGTCAAGCTTTGAAAACATAATTGGATTCTTTGGAACTTCCCCCTGGTAATGTGTTGCTGCAATACGTTGAGGATATCCGTGTGGCCTCGGACACTGAAAAAGGATACAAAGAGGCCACAGTTAAGTTACTCCTACATTTCGCACTCCATGGACACAAGGCGTCTCTATCCAAATTCCAATATTGTTGACAGGAGGTCACCTACTTAGGTTACCTACTGTCGAAGGAGGGTCGCAAACTAACACCTGAGCTCATAGCTGCTATTAATAATATGCTTGTTCCTAAGACCCAACGTGTATGCATGTTCCTGGGGATAACTTTGTATTGTCTGCACTGGATCCTGAACTTCTCCTTACTAACAAAACCCATTTTTTACCTCACCACCAACTATGTTCATGAACCCCTACCTTGGACACCTGCATGCCAGCAAGCTTTTGAACAATTAAACGTTGCGCTTTGCTCTGCTCCTGTGCTTTGTGCTCCTGACTACCGAATGCCTTTTATGCTTCTTGTACATGAGGCGGACGGTTGTGAGCTTTCTGTTCAAACACATGGTTTTGGTGGTAGGCAGGGACCCTGCACTTACTTCTCCGCTATCCTTGATAATGTCGCCAGAGCGCTCCTGAGCTGCCTGAGAGCTGGTGCGGTGGTATCTGTCAGACAATCGCAGGGCTCGTCCAGGATACTGACCTCACAGTCATTGTACCTCATGCTATGGATACGCTTTTGAACAAGACAAAGACGCAGCACCTCAGCAGTGCGCGTCTCACTGAATATGAGCTAACAATACTTGCGCCAAACATTACCATCAAAAGGTGTGCTACCTTGAATCCAGTCACATTACTACCCCTCCCTTCAGAAGAAAAGGACAATGATGTCCATGATTATTTATTTCGGACCAAGGAAAAACAAAGGGATGGGTAGACCTGACTGTTGTTCCCTTATCTTACCCCCAAGTAGAACTATACGTCGATGGCTCTTGTTTGAAATTGCTGGATGGTACTACTACTACAGCCTATGCAATCACCACATTCTGCACTGTAGTTGAGACATCTTGCATTCCATACCAGTCGGCCCAAGCATCAGAGTTAGTTGCCCTTCTGAGGTCTTGTGAATTGTGTGAGGGACTGACTATTAAGGTCTACACTGACAGCCAGTATGCATTCGGCGTGGGCCATCATTTTGGAAGCCTCTGGGCAGAGAGAGATGGGCAAATAATACAGCAGGGTCCACTAATACTTACATGGTTATCAGCATTGACACTACCTGATAAGCTGGCTATAATAAAATGCAGTGCCCATAAAGCAATCACGGATGATGTTGGGAGGGGTAATGCTTTTGCGGACCAAACAGCCAAGGAGACTGCTATATCAAAGATGAACAAGATGTTTGTGGCAGGTCCTGCAAGATGGGTCCCAGACAATGGGATGTTCGAGGTTACAGTGAAAGTGTGAAGGAAATACAGAGAGAGGCAACTGTAGATGAACTGGAAATGTGGGGGGAAAGGACAGGGCGTTTGGATAAGGATGGGTATTGGACTGACTTGTCAGGAAAGCAGAGATGGTTGTTGCCCAATGCTTTGGTTCTCCCTGTAGTACCATGGCCCTTGGCCCAGCACACATTAGTGTCAAATGAATATGCAAGCTACTAGACCCAGTATGGCAGAATGATAAAATGAAATGAAATGAAATGAATGAAATGAAATGAAATGAAATGAAATTTGATTTGTAGAGCGCATGGCTGCCCGAAAGCGTCCCAGCGCTTGCTTTGGGAACCCGTCCTGGTATTCCCCTGCGAGATAACCCATTACTGGGCATCCCCAAGGTGAAAGCCAGGCATCCCGCTGCGAGGGGGATGCCTGCCTAAAGTTGCAACACACTTGGTGAAGCACTGTATTATCTGTCTAAAACACAATCCTGGGAGGGGCTTCCTACACCTGCTGGTAATTTTGCACCACCTTCCTTCCCTTTCGGGGTCCTTTAGATGGATTTTATTCAAATGGAACGAGTACATAATTTGAAATATGTACTAGTGATAGTTTGTGCATTTAGTAAATGGATTGAGGCTTACCCCACTAAGGAGAATACAACCATAGCAACGGCGAAGGCACTTTTAAAAGAGTACTTCCCATGCTACGGATTTCCACTGTGATCTGGAGTGACAATGGGAGCCATTTCAATTCAAAGTCATTGATTTGGTGTGAAAGGGCTTACAAGTTATGCAGAAATTCCATGCAGCAAACCACCCCCAATCAGCCGGCTTTGCTGGGAAGTACAATGGTACTCTCAAGCTGAAGCTAGCAAAAATTCATGAAAGTACAGGATTGCAATGGCCAGATGCATTGCCCTTAGCATTGTTGTCCATGAGAGTGACAGCGCATTCTAGGTCAGGGCTGTCACCCTATAAAGTGTCTTCGGGCACCCTGCTAATATCTGGGGTGTCCCAAGACCCAAACGTTTCTCCGAGATAGAGTACCCTCTTTTGAGAGACTATCTATACCAATTGTTTAAAGACCTTTGTTTTGTTCACCAACATATACACCTCACTTTGCAACCAGTACCAGAGGGGCCAGGGCATCGACTAAAGCCCAGGGACTATGTGATGGTTCGACATTTCCAGCACAAGACCTGTCTGGAGCCGAGGTAGAAGGGACCTGCCCAGGTGTTGCTGGCCACCTGCACGGGTGTTAAACTAGAAGGTTGGAAACATGGGGTGCAGGCACCTCACGTCAAAAAGGTGCCCCTACCGATTCCATACTATGTCTGGGTTTGGGACAGGATCTCCAATCTGGAATGTGAGCTGGTGCCTCACTTTGTCCCTTTCTCTGATGCCCGGTTGAGAGGGGCGCAGACGGACGAGGAGAGTGAAGAGGCCTTATTTGAGGCAATTACCCCTGGGATAAGGGCCGCCCGGATGCTCCAGTTCCTGGTGTACAAATACCTGCGTCCAGAGGCCCAACTGAATGTGAATAATTGCCTCTGTTTGTGGATGAAGAAGTGCCTGGGAGCACCAAGTACAATCTGCGGCCCCGATGGAAGGACAGTGCGCCAGCACGCCAATCCAGGAGTTACGGAAGGACTTGACCTTAGGGTGTAGGTGCTGTGTCTCTGGTGCCTACTTTAGACTAGAGTGAAGAACACTGGTGCACTGCTCTGGACACTGGACAGGATTGTTGAGGGTATTTAACGAGGAAGGAGGCTGCCCTATCCTGAAAGAAGTAGGATTTGTTTCTCAGTAAGGGCCGCAATTGTTTTCCAGCAAGAATTGGAATCATGCAGCTCCTCCGTGGGAGTGCCTGATGAACAATAGGAGCCTGCCAGTGAGGCTCATAACATACACAGGAAAGAAGAATACCTGTATTTGTGGCTCCAATTCATTAAAAAATATATATATACATTTCTATGTCCCCAGTTGGTCAAGCAATCATGAAAGAGGAGCAGCCTCTAGTGGCTTCTCCGATGCAGCAGAATGGTCGTGGGTGGTCTAGCTGGTCGACTGGAAGTAGGGTAGTGGTGGTAGTAATCATTCTCCTGTTGACGATAACATTATTTGGAGTAGTCTGGTATTTAGAGGAACAACAACCCATGCATGCCTTGATCGGGACTACCCTGGTTCCAGTTAAGCGCTCATATATTACATTGGCCCAGCATAAAGAAATTTAAAGAAAGAAATAGACAAACTTACACTCAGAATGCATTCATCCGAATTCTTCATTAAGTACATAGCACTACTAATGCCACAAAGTGTTGGGTATGTGAAATGCTCCTTTCAGTTATGCATAAAAATGACCTACTGATATCGTTGCCTTTGTCCTATTTAGGTAGCTGGGAAGCTTGGTTTCAACTACTATCTATGGTTTATATGCATTACTATGTAGATGCGATTAAAATGACACAGGCTGACTATGAGGCAGTTTTAGATTATATAGTGGTACATCAAGGATATACACATGGGGCAGATGGAAAGGAGGGTACCATATACCCTGATGCCTTTATGAATGTTTTCACGGTCCACGAAAATGTCACATGGTTACGAAATGAAGTACCAGACTTCCAAGGATTCAATGCCACAGAATATTTTAAAGGTTTCCAAGAGCGCAATATCACTGAAGATAAAGATATGCCAGTTCCTGTGATACATGCAATAGCTAGTTTCTGTATTCATTGGTCAGAGAATGCTTCTGTAGTAATTATACCTATTGATTGAATACCACTAGTAGTCCACCCTTGCTAAGACCTCTGAATGTATATTACATCTGTGGGGAACAAGCTTATAATTGGCTCCATAGGGGGTGGTTATTTCTCTTTCCTCCTGCCTCCTGTTTACCTTGCGATGTCCACTTACCACAAAGACCATAGGTTGCATCGTAGGGATCCTTCCGGACACCGAGTTAAAAGAGTTGTTAATACAGATGATATTGATCAAATGGATACCTCCCTACAGCAATTCACTGATATAATGAAGGGTATTGTGCCATTCTGGGGTTGCATGTTTAATAGCCGCAACATACGTCGCCTTGCCAGGGTAGTTGAGAGAGTCATTAACACTACTGCAGGTATACTGACTAATATTACAGTCGAGCTCCAAGCCAAAAGACTTGTCACGCTTCAAAATCAGATGGTTTTAGATGTCATTCTAGCTGACAGAGGTGGAGCTTGTTGCGTCATCGGCAGCATTTGCTGCGTGTGCATACCCGACAGTGCCCCGACTGTATATTCTGCCATACTGAAATTACACAGACTCGTCTCAGAGATCCATCAAAACAATGGTGCATGGTCCCTTAAAGGGTGGATCTGGGGCCAGCTGACTTCATGGGTTTGGAAGGTATTTCTTGTCCTGAGAGATATCACAGGGGTCATCTTGCCCTGTTGTTTGTGCATCAATTTGCCTTCCAGCCCTTTGTACGTATTGTGTGAGTAAACTCACCCCCAGCATTACACTTCCCAAACAGGATAATAAGTACTCCCCCATGATGATGCAAGAAATGTAGTCAATTATTTTGGTAGATGAGGGAATATTTGAGTATTAACACCTTCCATGCTCAGGGCGGCTCCCGGCCGCCATGTGTCACAGTAGACGTGTGCTCATGATGGCCGGGAGCCGTCTGAACGTTGCCGCTCGGACAACGAGCGATTAATTCTCCGCCTGTGCGGGAGAATTAATCAGTGGGCGGAGTTTGGACGGCTCCCGTCCATCATGAGCACACACCCACCGTGATTTATGACGGCCGGGAGCCATCCCAAGTACCCGAGAGCCACGCCCAACCCCTCCCCCCTCGCAACACGGCATAATTTACCGCACGGCGAAGGGTTTGAATAACGTTTCTTTCATGCTCGCATTTGCTTTGTTTTCATTTTGCAATATGAATGAATATGTAATTCTCCTCTTCCCTCTTAGAATTATAAAGACCCTGCCGGATAGCAATAAAGATTTTAGCCACATATGATAATAGGAGGGTCGGTTAGGTTTGAAATCCTCCTTCCCGTTGTGCACTTACACATGCTATATTAGGTTAGCAATAGGTGGCTAAATAGACGCCATTTGTGTTCACGTTATGCAACCCACTGAGTTATCCTTGCAACATGTAAGCTTCAGTAAGCTTGTGCGACTTCATTTTGTATTTCACAATCTCTAGGAGGCTGCTTGGGCTGTTCTCGTACTAGGCCTTATTTCTCTTCTCGCTTGCCTCAACACTGTACTTCATTATTATTTTCTCTCCTGCTCAAGGCTGTAACCCGACTTGCTAATGAACTGATATTCTTTCTCTGCATTCCAATCTCAATGTCTAGCTCTGCTCCCACATAGGAGATGCTGAGCCTCGGCACAGTGGCCTTGGAGTACTGATAGTGCGCCCATCTGGCAGGTGTGAGCTCATCTCTCTGTACCTCCTTTGTTCATGCCTGGCTCAAACTGGTAACTTTCCATTAGAGGCATGGCCAAAGTCTCTAGAAGGGTTTATTATGTATTAACGTACCCTGTGGCTTCAGTTCCCTTTGCAGACATCTTAGGGTGAACGCCTGATTGGGCTCCGCTGCAGAGTATATACTGAATAAAGTAAGTTTGTATTCTCTACTGTTGGACCGACTCTTCATTAGGTAAGGCATAACAGGTGGTTGTAAATGACCCGCATGGCCCCAGAGTGCCCCTTCCTTCACAGCGCATCAGGGCTCTCTACATGACATACACATTATGCATTGACAATAAATCATGTACATGTGTGAATCAATGTATAACATGAGTTACATGAGACAGAGAGGGTTACAAGGTGTATAAGTCACATGTCCTTCATACCTCACTGTGGTCTTTTAGAAGGATTACAATTTATGAACTGCAGTTAACAAAACAATCTCTGGTTTAAAAGCAGTAACCCACTTTACTATCTGCACAAAATAAAAGTCTCTCATGTGGGTTTTAGGTGATGTGCTGTGCAGGAGACACATTTACTTTCTCTACTACTTTGATTCAAATCTGGGACTTTACAAAACACAGATTTCTCCAGCAAGTACATTAGCACCAGAGTTATCTCACAATTAAAGTATTACTATTCCTTGAGATTTATTCAGCACCTTCACAGCAGCTGCCTTAACCCAATCAAATATTTTAAAATGTAGAATTTGCAACCAATTAAGCTTTGCAGATCTACTGCCATGCTTCTCCTGTTGCCAATTTCTTTGTGGCATTTAAAAAAAAAATGTAATAGTTGAGGCCCAGATTTTGCGTCAGGTTTGCGCCACTTTCTTGGTACAACCCCAAGGCCATATCTCATTTATTAATTCTCATAATGTAATTAACAACAAAATCTTCTCCAAACCAAATATTTACAATACGGCAATATGTCCATAATTCATGTACAGACCAATGGTTTAAATGTTTATTATTCAAAATATAAAAATGTAGTGGATAGATCATTTTTTTTCTTTTTTAACATAAATATATTCCTTGTATGAACATAAGAAAAAGAAAAAACATGTATACAAGATAATTAACACACGACATATTAAAGAGCACTTTTCTGTTGAAATATGTATTATTGATATCTGGATGATTTTGAATATATTGAGTATTGCTTGTTTGCTCTTGCCTGTTCCCTTTTTCACGATTGTTTATTGTTGATCGTTCACTTGCTTATTTGTTTTGATATTTTGTTAAGTCTTCACATGTTTTATTAATTATTTTATGTTCAAGGTGTCGTTTGCTTACAGTGTTGTGGGTGGTGCTATTTAACATATTATGTGTTAATTATCTTGTATACATGTTTTTGCTTTTTCGTATGTTTGTACAATTATTATATTTATGTAAAAAAAATAAAAACATTCTATCCACTGCCTTTTTATATCTTTGAATAATAAATATCTGAAACCATTGGTCTGTTGGACAATTGTATATGTATTATGGACATATTGTCGTATTGTAAATAATTGGTTTGGAGAAGTTTTTGTTTTTAATTACCTTGTTTTTTCCCCTGCTTTCTTCCCCAGATGCATTTAGCTTTACCAGGAGCCCTCTAGTCTTCTTTAAATTAAATCTCATATTCGCATAAGTGCACTCATGATATGCTTGATAAACATATGTGTGAGGTCTTAATATCTGATGTCACTTCTCGTGATGTCACTTACAGTAAGGTCACTTCCTTTGATGTCACATGCAATGTCACGCGTCGTGACATCATGCGCTGTGATGGCAAGCATCAAGATTTCACTTGTGTACTGTTTTTTTGCCTTCTGTGTCCTTCTGTTGCCTTCCTTTCCCTGATTTGTGCCAGTTTTTGCCTTCTGTTTCCCCCTCGCTGTCCCTGATTACTGCCCGTTTTTTGCCTTCTGTGTCCTTTTTTGCCTTCTGTTCCCTGATTTCTGCCCGTTTTTTGTCTTTTGTTTCCCCCTTGATGCCCCTGATTGTGCCCTCACCACTCCCTTCCCTGCCGCTGCGTCCCCTGCGGCCCGGCCCCCTCACTGCTCATCCACTGTCCCTGACTCCCGCCTCCCAGCTGCTCCTCCCTCCCACATCCCCATATATGGCGGCCGCTGCGAAGGCAAAGCCTGGGCCGCGCCCAGCGCCAGAACCTTGGGCCCCCGCAAACGCCACAACGCCCGCCTCCGCTACGATGCCAGCACCCTCCACTCACTCAACGCCGGACGAGAACACACCTGCTACCAGGCCACCCGAAGCGCACCCAAGGACCCTTCGCCTGCCGGAACTTCAGCTTCACCAGCATCCGCCCGCCAAACCTCCACCCAGAAAGAGCCCAACTACCTCAGATCCATTCTTCTCAACACCCGCTTCGCCCACAAACACGCCATTGAACTCTGGGACCTCCTCGACTCAACCTCCCCAGACGTTGCCTTCCTGACAGAGACCTGGCTGAACCCCTCCTCAACACCCAACATCGCCATAGCCATCCCGGAAGGCTACAAGATGACCCGCAGGGACCGCACCAACGGAGTAGGAGGAGGAATCGCCATTGTCCACAGGAACACTCTCAGAGTCTCGACCAACACCGACAACACCCTCAGCACCGCCGAACACCTGCACTTCCAAATCCACACCAACCCCAACACCACCCTCAGAGGAACCCTCATCTACAGACCCCCCCGGATCCCGTCCATAGTTCAGCGACTCTATTGCCGACTTCATCAGCACACACGCCCTACCCTCCATGGACTACATCCTGTTTGGGGACCTGAACTTCCACCTCGAGAACAACAACGACACCAACTCCACCACCCTGATTGACAACCTCACCTACCTCAGACTCAGACAGCTCGTGACAACACCCACCCACGCTACCGGCCACACACTTGACCCAATCTTCTTCACAACCCCTCACGTCTCCTTCAACCACACCACCGAACCCCACTGGACCGACCATCACTGCGTCCATTTCACCTTCAGGAAGCCCACCACACATCACCGCACCCAACAGATCCCTCATCGCAGCTGGGGCAAAGTAACCGAAGACCAGCTAACCACCACCCTTGCCCAGAGGCCATCCACCAACCCCGACACTGTCGTCCGCAACCTAAGGCAGTGGATCGACGACTGCGCCAACATCCCCGCCCCACTCAAGAAACCCTCCAACAGCCACACCAGCAAGAAAGCCACCTGGTTCACCAAAGATGTCCAGGCCTCCAAACGAACATGCCGAAAACTGGATAAGAACTGACTCAGAGAACAAACACCGGACAGCTATGCAGCCAACAAGAACGCCACCCGCAGACGCCATCAACTCATCAGAGCCGCCAAGAGGGCCTCTGTCAAAGACTGCCTAGACAACAACGCACATAACAGCAAAGAGCTCTTCAACATTGTGAAGGAACTCTCTAACCCCAGCTCCAACACCAATGGCATCCCACCTTCGCAAGACCTGTGTGACTCGCTGGCCACCTTCCACCGCAAGATCGCCGACATCCAAGACAGCTTCAACGTTACGACTGCCCCGACAACCACCCGCACCAACCGCCTGCTCTCCTGGACCTGCATCAACGACGAGGACACCAGCAAGATCATGAACACCATCCACTCCGGATCACCGTTAGACCCATGCCCACATCACATCTTCAACAAAGCCAGCACAGCCATTGCACCCCATCTCCAGAAAGTAATCAACATCTCCTTCAAGACAGCAACCTTCAGGGAAAGCTGGAAACACGCTGAGATCAACGCCTTACTCAAGAAGCCCAAGGCGGACCCCAAGGACCTGAAGAATTTCTGGCCCATCTCCCTGCTCCCATTCCCGGCAAAGGTCATCGAGAAAAGCTCTCTGAGTGTTGGGAACAAAAAGGGCCCTAGCTCTGCTTTGGTAGGAGGTACAAGGGAGCAAAAAAGGAAGGGAGGCAGTTTCCATTTTCTTGAGGCTCTCAAAGACAGATCAAAGGGGGGTGGGGAGAGTGTGACCCTGCGAGCTAGAGAGGATCCGCTGACATGCCCGGTGAGATTGGGGTGTTTTTGGTGGGAAGGTGCAATGAGGGCGGTGGAGTCAGTTATTTACAGGTCTTCGGGGCGGGAAGTCACGGCAGTGCAGCTTCTTTGGGTGATGAGGCGGGCATTAAAGTTAAAAGGAGAGGTGCCTGAGGCTTTTGGCACTCACTCTATCAGGATTGGGGTGACATGAGATGCAACAAGTTTGGGGTGGGACTCACACAGGTTGAAACAACTGGGACTTTGGTCATCAGATTGTTATAAGCGCCATATCAAGGTTGTCCGAAGGCGGAGGGGGGTGGGGAAGTAGAGGTTCATGTATGTTTTTTTCATGCATTTGTCTTTGCAGGTGCTGTGGCAGGGCCCGAGTCGGGGGCGACCGCTATCTGGATCATTGGGCACTCATTTATAAAGTGGGCAGAAAGACACGAATATAACAAGGGGAAAGGTGTAAATTTGGGACTGGCCCCGGGTTTGTTTAAAGTTTCTTGGCATGAGAAGGGAGGCATGTGTTGGCACAAGTTTTTCCCCCTTTTAAATAAGTCGCTGTGCCAACAATGTACTGGTTCTTCACTTGGGGCAAAATGATTTGGTGGTTTCAAAGGTTTGTCTCTGCTGAAGCAGATGAAGAGGGATTTGAGAGAAATTAAGAGGCAATGGTCTGGGTGTTTTGTAGTTTGGAATCAGTTTATTCCCAGGAGGCATTGGAGAGGGGGTTTGAGGCCGGCGGCCATGATAAGGCCAGGAGAAAAATAAACAGGGAGATGAGAGTTTTTTATAAAGAGTTAGGTCTTGGCAGGTTAAAACATCCAGAATTCAAATATGCTGCAGAGGATTAACCATAGCACAGGTATTCGGCCAAAAATGTTTCAGGGACAATGGAGTTCATTTGTCTTGCTTCAGGATGGAGTTATATTTGGTTCAGACAAAGGAAGTATTAGATACTGCACTGCACATCTGGCGTTACCCTAGGAAAGGCCTAGGGGGGTCAGAAATGTCATGAGGATGATTTCTGAGTGGTGTCCGTTGCCTATTTTTTACCAGCTTGTTACTGCTTCATTTTTGGTTGGGACAGGTAGATAATGAGGTTAGGATAGGTTTTACTTAGTTAGAGAAGAGGTTACAGGGTTTAAGGGTTAACAGTTATTGATCGGGTAGGTAGATCTTTAGATAGGTGGAGAATGAGGTTACAAGTTTTTAAAGGGGCGAAAGTTATTGATGAATTTGGGGTAGGTTAAATAAATTGCAATTGTGTTTGGGGAAAGCCTTAGTGGTGTGGGAGGTAGATACCAACATGTATTTTGTATAGTTAAATGTAGTTTTGTAAGGCAAAGGCCAAGGTTATGTTACTGTAAGTTGCACTTGTTTTCAATAAAGCAGCCTTTTTCACATTTATGGAGAATCAATTGTGGTTTGATCCATGCACTCCGGCCCAAAAGAAATTAGACAAGTTTCGCCTGGGCGTCAAAGCGACAGGAGCAAGAAGGAGGCAAGTTAAGAACTAATGCCTTCATACTGATTTATGCCCCTCCCCCACCCCCAAAACCCCTCCGAATGCATGTCACTCAATGTGGCCTGAAGATGCAGTTTGAAACATGCAAGCATAGTGACAGGCTGTCCTGTGCTTTACGTGCGCCTGCGATGCACTAAGAAACGCTGGCTCTGATGAAGGCGACGGCTTATCATATCACTAACCCACATGCTGATTAACTGCACTTTTAATGCTGCTTCAGTGTTTTCTTAAACTACTGTACGTTCTACTTGTCCAGAACTTGTATACTACATGTTCCTCTAAACGTACAATGAAACAGTTTAAAATGATTTTACAGCAATAAATATTATGAGTAATGACTTCAGGTCAACATTGACTCGGTCGTTAACGCATTGGCTTTGTTTTGTTTGGATAACAAGAACATTTTATTCTGTATTACAGCCTTTAATGTATTCAGAGGTTTGGCTTTTAGATTGCGATCGTTTTATGTCCGACATTTGTGTTTGGCACTCAGATATCTACTTTGCCCTTGTATCCCAGGCATTAGTTGGTGAGATATAGTCCATCGCCCCCCAATATTACGCAACCGAACTCTATTTACGGCTCGAGCGAAAGTGGCGCTGGCGTGAAAAACAACAGTTCACCCACAGATGAGAATAGCTACAGAAAAGGATGTGCATTAGAAATTTCCCACATGCTTGTCTTTGCTAGAAAATGTCAGTGCTAGAATGGATTTTCTAGGACTTTTACAACAAAAATGTTGTTTGCAGAATGTTCTTCTAAAACATTGTTTTCTTTAAATATTTTTCAGCTTCAAAAGTTTTGGTGGAAGTTTCTGTAGTATTTATTTATTGATTGCTTTTTTGAGCAAAAACTGTCACTGTGATGACCGCCTCTTCCTTATTTGTAAAATAATGAGTGCCAGTACCTAAAGCGCTGACACCCATGGCAGCCGATACGAAATGTAAGTGTTCTGTTTACCGACAGTATATTGTCCTGAGTCCACTTCAGGCCTCTATAATACGCTGCTAGACCCTCCCTGCCCCCTTATCTCACTCTTACGGGTTTCTGTCTTCTCCCTTGGTGACGCATTTTCTCTCTTTCTCTTCCTACTCTTTTTGTTTTGGGTGCTGTTCCTTCCTTTGCTCACAGGAATTGTCTGATGATGAATAATAAGAGCCTGTCTCAAAGCACCTGCTGCATGATGGGCACTGTTTCCAGTCCTAAACATTGGTGTGATCACCTATTGCATTCTAGGTGTTGTTCTCCTTCTTTGCTCCCATTGAACTAATTTGAGTAATAGACCTGAAAATAAGGATTTGTAGGTGAAAAGTTCAGAGTTGGAGATAGAGTCAGTAATGGCCTGGAATCAGATGGTCACCCTAGCTGTCAACAGTGGGCATCCTGGAGGTAAGAACAGGACATTGGAAGGGGAAGAAAGAAACAAAGAAGATTAACATGAAGGATAGACCTGCAATGGCATAGCCAAACCAACAAGAAGTTTGTGAGTTGTTGGCTGAGAAGCAGCAACACTTTACCTCTGCAGTAAGCCCTTTTGTGGCATCTTTTGCTACTGTTCCATCAACACCCATCATCGCTAGCTCCTTGCATCCCCCCTTCCCTACCGCCACATCGCCACTCGCCAACATTAACTTTGTCCCACTCATACCCCTCATCCATACCTCCCCACATCCTCAAGTTAACACGCTTCCCCCTAATTGTTTCCTGCCCCAAAAACCACAAATAGCCACATTTTCCCAATCTCACCCCACACACCTACCTCCTCGAATCCCACCTTCCCACCTGCCCATTCCCCCACTACTAATTCCATTGACTCACTCACAACCCACATCCTCACCCCCTCACATACCACCACTACAACCCCCTCTCTGATAACCACACAGGTTGATTACATTTCTATGAATCAGAATAGGATTCCCTCCCACACAGCACATCCACTCTGCCATTAACTACAGTCCAGACAGCTAATATGCTACCTAATACACCCGACCCCAGACTCGACGAGATACTACTGTCTCTACAAGTCAAAGAGCACCTGCAAACTCTCATGACCTAATTCTACAACAACCCAAATTCATGCGCCCCGAACCAAAATCCAGAAATTACCACCACATCAACCATTCAAAACTCACCCAATAGCTGCACACAAAATCCCCAAAACTTATGCACCAATGTGGAGAACAGTGCCCTACCCTAATACCTCATCCCATCTGATCAGAAGGAAAAACGATCTGTCAAACGAAGACTTAACCTCCCTACTCCATTCCTATGAGCTACCGCCTCTCCCCCTTAATTCTGGGCTCTCAGACTACTTGCCTAAATTTCCCCTTATCCAATCCATTCAACCCAATACGCATAGAATTACAAGACACATTTCTAGAGGTATAGTGGAAAACAACATCATAAAAGTCCCCTTAAGACACTAACCCACCACAACACAAAATGTAAATGTAGATTGATACTTGTATAGCGCACTACTCACCCGCAAGGGTCTCAAGGCGCTTGTACGAATACCGCTGTGGAACCCATCCTGGTTTTCCCTGTGAGGCGTCCACTCCTGTGCACCCCCAACGTGGAGGCCAGGCATCCTTAGCGTTGTGGGGGCCGTTGTGGAGATTAGGCAAGCTATTGCCCAGAGTGTCAGAGTGGGACTCCATGATTGGAATAGGCACCAAGGCGTGAATTATCAGGTCCATGGAATTTTGAGCCCAAGACCTGCCGAGGCGGGGAATTGAACCCTGGTCCCGGGCTAGACCTCTGCATCAGGGTCTGCCACTCTAATCATTGGTCAGAGCTGATTTGCATAAAGCCATTATCTGACCCAGGGTGGTGTGGAGTGCAAAAAACGATGGATTTAGGCCCAGATCCTTGTACTGGGGTGAATGTAAGACATTGATCTACATTCTGTCCATCAAATTGTTTTTTGTAATTTTCTCCCTGAGTGTACTGGGGTAGCTCAGACGTGGGTCCCAGAGCCTCTACACCACTGGAGTCAAGCTAGCCGGGCTAATGAGAGGTGTTACCTCAAAACCGGTCCGGTCCTCGGATGCTTGATTCCGGTCTGGGAAAGATATGGCTGTTGTAGTTCGGACTGGACTGTTCCCATGGGGCAGAGGGTCAGAGCTGATTTGCATAAAGCCATTATCTGGCCCAGGGTGGTGTGGAGTGCAAAAAACGATGGATATAGGCCCAGATCCTTGTACTGGGGTGAATGTAAGCCATTGATCTACATTCTGTCCATCAAATTGTTTTTTGTAATTTTCTCCCTGAGTGTACTGGGGTAGCTCAGACGTGGGTCCCAGAGCCTCTACACCACTGGAGTCAAGCTAGCCGGGCTGATGAGAGGTGTTACCTCGAAACCGGTCCAGTCCTCGGATGCTTGATTCCGGTCTGGGAAAGATATGGCTGTTGTAGTTCGGACTGGACTGTTACCATGGGGCACAGGGTCAGAGCTGATTTGCATAAAGACATTATCTGACCCAGGGTGGTGTGGAGTGCAAAAAACGATGGATTTAGGCCCAGATCCTTGTACTGGGGTGAATGTAAGACATTGATCTACATTCTGTCCATCAAATTGTTTTTTGTAATGTTCTCCCTGAGTGTACTGGGGTAGCTCAGACGTGGGTCCCAGAGCCTCTACACCACTGGAGTCAAGCTAGCCGGGCTGATGAGAGGTGTTACCTCGAAACCGGTCCGGTCCTCGGATGCTTGATTCCGGTCTGGGAAAGATATGGCTGTTGTAGTTCGGACTGGACTGTTCCCATGGGGCACAGGGTCAGAGCTTATTTGCATAAAGACATTATCTGACCCAGGGTGGTGTGGAGTGCAAAAAACGATGGATATAGGCCCAGATCCTTGTACTGGGGTGAATGTAAGACATTGATCTACATTCTGTCCATCAAATTGTTTTTTGTAATTTTCACTCTAATCATTGAGCCACACTTCTCCACTCAAAACTCCCTTCAAAACTCGACTAAAATGTATACTTCGAAACTGTAGGTCGGCCTCAAGACATGCAACCGACATTGCTGACCTCATACTTTTGAATGAACCTGACCTACTAATACATGGCTAAACAAATCATCTACTCCTATACTAGACATACTAGTACCCCCAAACCATTACATAACTAGACTTGACAGAACTGATAGGCTAGCTGGGGGTATTGCTTGTATACATCGGAGCAATCTCTCAATGTACCGCTCCCACTCCCCGGGACTATCATCCTGTGAATACCTATGTTTAGAAATCACTAGTAATAACAAATCAATATGCTCTCTAAACGCTTTCTACCACCCACCAAGTGATAACCTCACCTTCATTGATCATCTCATGGACGTCCTAGCTACAAAAGACGGACAAAAAATCACCCAAATATTCCTTGGTGACTTCAATCTCCACTGGGATGACCTGGACGACCCAGGAGTCAACAGCCTAAAAGACTTCCTCTCAGATCTTAACCTTACCCAAATCTGTGACAGTCCCACAGATGATAAAGGCTCAACCCTTGATCTAGTAATTTCAAAAGCTGACTCCATGAAGCTTGATTCGATTCTCCCTTGTGACTGGTCTGACCACCACATCATTACATTCCACATCAACAAATCAGTTAAATTACTCTCTACCTAACCCACTAAAACTAAAATGTGGAAGAGAAATCTAAAGAATGTCTTGACCTACTCACAACCCACAGCCCTAACATATTGCTTCTCCCTGAAGGCCTATCCGATGTACAAGATCTGACCAAACACTACTTCCACTCCATTGACTAGGTTCTAAACAATATAGCCCCCTTACAACTGAAAAGAATACACCATAAAAGCCTCAAAACCCTGGTATGATATTAATAATAATAATAATAATAATAATAATATTAATACTAATAATAATAATAATAGAGCCCTTTATAGAGCGCGAAAATATACCTCCAAAGAGGAGCCCCTGTGCTATAGCGGCAAGTGGCATTCAAGAGACACGCAGCGGCCAAGGATCACAGAAAGTTAAACTAGGTTAAAAAGCCATATTTTTGCTGCCTTCCTAAATTGCGTTTTAGAAGCAATCTGGTACCAGGCATTAGGCAGGGAATTCCATAGCATGGACGTCCCGAGCATAAAGGATCTGCCACCCAACCGGGCTTTCTTAACTCGTGGGGTGCAAAGCAGTTTCTGGGAATTGGACCTCAGTGAGCGAGTCTGCCTCTAGACACCTAGCCTCTGTTTCAAATAGCTAGGGCACGTTCCATGGATTGCTCGAAAAGCTAGGGTTAAGGCCTTGAATTTGATTCTATTGGCTACCGGGAGCCAATGTAGTTCTTTAATATGCGGAGAGATATGCTGCCAAAATGGAACACATCTGATCAATCTCGCAGCCGCATTTTGAACCATTTGAAGTTTCCTAACAAGGTAAGCCGGTAAGCCTAAGTGGAGGCCGTTCGCGTAGTCCAGGCGAGCAGTTACCGTGGCATGGACTACGACCCGACGGCAGTTCTCTGGCAGCAGATGTATACATTTTCTCAAGTTTCTCAAGCTGCTGAAACAGGCAGATGTTACCTGCTGAATTTGGGTCAAAAAGGATAAATCAGCCTGCCATTTTACTCCCAGATTTTTGGCACTGCCAGCTGGAACGGGTTGGGAACCCATTTCCACCGGCCACCAAAGGCCTGCGGCAGGGGCTGATTTTTGCTGAATAATGCTGCTTCTGTTTGTCGGCATTCAACTTAGGTTTGTTGTTGTTCATCCAGCATTCACTATCTTTTAAACAGCCTTTAAATCTCCTAAAAGAATCTTCAGACTGATCCTTAAAAGGAAAAACCAGCTGGGTGTCGTCGGCGTAGAGAATCGCCCTCAAGCCCCAGTTGGCTATCAGAGTAAATAGAGGGGGCAGATAAATGTTGAACAGCAACGAACTTAGGGCCATATGATGGCAGGCTAAACAAAGACAGGCGTTCCCTAAGACTAATCAAATGTAGATGGAGAGCAACGCCATCCTCTGATCACCTCCAGCTACTAAGCAGCACTAGAAACTCCTATTACAGATAGATCAGACAATCAAAAGAAGACTTCTTTACTAAACAATTAGACCAAGCCAAGAACTGTCCCAAAAAGCTTTTCGAACTAATCAAATCCCATTCTAAGGAGGTACTCCATGACCCCCAAGCTATCCCTGACACACAATCCAACTGCGAGGACTTTGCCTCCTTCTTTACAATAAAGACAGAAAACATAAAGACAGACCTGCGCAACAACCTAATATCCCTTAACAACACCCACATAGATACATCAGTGACCTAGCCTGTGACCCCACTGGTATGCCCTGCAAAGATCGACCTCAAAAACAACACATCCTGGTCCTTGTTCTACCTCAAAGTGAAGATTCCATTTTAAAAATGCTCACGGTCTTGTCACTACACAGACCCTTTCCCCGCAAACCACATAAAAGGCTTCATTCCACTGCTACTGCCGCTCTGGCCCAAGATTATAAACTCCTCTCTCATGCAAGGAATCATCTCAGAAGTCCTTAAAGCAGGGCAGGTATCCCCTATATTAAAGAAGCAACTGACAGACCCATTAGACTTAAATAACTATCGTCAATCAATCAATCAATCAATCAGGAGTTTGTTAAAGCGAGACTACTCACCCACATTGGCCAAACTCTTAGAAAAATGTGTCCACATTTAGCTTGGCAAACACATAGACCAATTCAACTTGCTCAACCAATACCAATCTGGCTTCTGTGCTGGCCACAGCACTGAATCAGCCATGACCCACATAATAGATTACGCAATCAAAATCCTTGACCAAAACGATGCCTGTTTACTAATCTTGCTGGCCTTATCCTCGGCATTTGATACCGTCAAACACGACACTTTGATAGATCTCCTGACACACAGAATGGGTCTATCTGGATCTGTTCTAAATTGGTTCACCTCTTTCCTCCAAAATAGATCTCAAAGATTCACGGTCAATAAATCACTATCCAAGACCATCCCAGTCACTTTAGGAGTACCACAGGGATCTTGCCTTTCCACTGCACTTTTCAACCTTTTCATGGAACCACTCACCAAACTTCTCAGCTCATCCAATGTATATTATCACATGTATGCGAATGACACACAACTCTACATTAAAATCCACTCTCTTGAGGATATCAAATCTCTTAATTCAACGCTTCAAAAAACACAAAACTGGTTGACCGAAAACCATCTGAAACTAAACACCCTCAAAACTGAATTCCTTTTAATCGCTCATCCCAACGAATCGCCTACCCTCCTCGATTGGATGAACCACCTAACAGTACTCAGAGGTCAACCGCTTATTATCGACTCAGCGAAATCACTAGGAGTGACCCTGGACAGTAACCTAAACATGGGAAAAACATCAGTGCCGCTACAAAAGGAGCAAATCTTCAAATGAAGACCTTGAGGAAAATTAAACCCTTTCTAGCCGCAAATGACTTCAAGCATGCAGTGCAAGCTCTAGTAATCCCCAGAGTTAAATATGGGAGTGTCACTCTCAGCGGCCTTCCCAGAGCGACGACGGTCCCTTTAAGAGCTTCAATCAACACTGCTGCCAGACTCATCACCAGCTCCAAAATAAGCCGTCACATCTCCCCTGACCTTTGAGCCCTCAACTGGCTACCTTTCGAGGCTAAAATTCATCTGAAAATCGCTTGTATGACGCACAAAGCACTTCATCACAAAACTCTGAGTTATCTAGCTCCGAAATTAGTACTATCCTGTGGTAATAGATCCACCAGGAGCTCCAGCAATCTCTTACTGAGTTCACAACGTTTTGTCAAGATAAAAACATACAACCGGTCCTTATCAGGAATGGCTCCCAGAATCTGGAATGCTTTGCCCCAGAAACGAGACAGAATCCTTCCGCATTCTTCAAAAAGGAAGTGAAGGCTTTTCTCATGGCTACACTTACTTGAACTATTTATATGTACCTGTAATATATCTGCTAGTTTGTCTTAGTAATATTTTGTATTAGTCTCACCTACATTTTCTCCGCTGTCTTTATTAATGTTTCCTTACACTGACCCGGTAAAGCGCTCTGATACCCGTAGGGGTCTTGCTCGCGCTATAAAAAACGTTCACATAAATCTTTGATAGGTATAAGGAACAAAATCTAAGTGCAAGCACAGGGATGTGAGGAAACAGCGAGCTGAACAAACATACTTCACAAATATGTATAAAATTCATTAAAAAGCAGAATCTCTTGAGTTGGATGCATTCCTTAACTAGCAGCCTGCGAGAGAATGGTGTGCCACAGCACTTAGGTGACCGTAGGGATGCCACATTTAAGATGAACAATCACATTCTGAAAGCTTTTGAAGCTCCTCTACCAGGGCCTTCTGGGGTCCAATGTAGATCGTGATGCCATGGCAGAGGTGTGCCAAAATAGTTGATCAGTGAATAAAGCTGGTCTTCTCCTAGAAATCAAAGTGCGGATCTTTTAACCACCCATAGCATCAAGGCGCAGATGGGGAAATCCCCATGGACCACAACATCAAATGCTTGACCCTGAGTTAAATAACACCTGCGTTTTCTTCCCTTAGGACTTGGACAGTGTAGAATTCTAAGAGTGTCAGCGCAGGGCTTGACACACCTGGCGCTCTCCCCAAAAGCAGAATGCATAGTTTATCACCATTTAGATTCAGATAAGTAAACGCGATTCAACCGTACATGGCAGTAAGGACTCTCTAAGCCGTCTCACCCAGGACTGAAGATAGAATTACAGCAAGAGCTGGGTGTGAAAGCATATGGAAGTGACTTGAAGCAGAACCATCATATGAGCTTTCCTAGTGATTCTCCCAGTGGGTTAAATACAGTGGGAGAGAGCACCAATCCCTGCAGTATGCCGCAGGTGTGAGAATGTTTGGCATCATAAAAGTGGGAGAACCACAGCTTCAGGGTGGACGCTAAGCAGAGATTTAAACATCCCAGCGATTGTTAACTCTGCTGCACCTCGATGGCTGATCGGAAAGTAATCATTGAGGATGCCGAACACAGCAAACAGGTCCAGAAGCACCAGCAGCCTTCCTGGTCCCCAGGGTCAGAGTGGGCCTAAGTTCATTGGCCTGGTACACAATCTGCCTTGGGACCAATCATGGCCCCCTTCAGCTAGACAGCTATTGTGCCGCGTTTTAAGATATGTGGTTCCAACTCACGTTTTTTAGTAGGGTAGTGAGTTTCCCTAAATTAGAAACATCCAGGACAACTCTCCAGATCAGTGCTTAATTTGTAAAATATGAAGTGCAGGTGCTCAAATGTTTGGCAGAGGCCACACCTACTTTTCTCTGGCTCCGCCCACTTCATCCACTGGCTCCACCCACTTACTATATTAGCCCCACCCACATTTTCAACTGGCTCTGCTAAAAGTCAGAGGTAATATATATCTGGCTGATCCGAATTTCAGCAAGGAAGCCTTCCTCATAGTAAGGTTTTGATAGGAGGGTCTCTTGCCCTGTGAACATTTTGAAAAAGATTAACTCAAAAGTGCATTTAAAGCACAATTTTGGAATAAATTAGCTAAAATCACTAATGCAATGCAAATCGCTTAAACTGAAAGGACACTTTCTCTCAATTCTAGTGTGTCCCTCTCCCTCCCTAGTTGATGTATGATTGACTACACCTTGCAATATAACAGCGTTAGAGACGCGCCTGTGGATGGCCTCCAGCTTCATCTCCCGCCACCTGGGCTCCCACCTTCTCTCCTGGACCTCTTGACTTTTTGCTCTGTCCTGGCCGACACTTTCCTGCTGTTTTCGGACAGTTTTCTCTGGACTCTAGCCCTTCTCCCATTCCCTCGTCCTTTAACCCTTTTCCCCGTGGATGATCCTCAAATGTTTCCTCCCTTTTCTGCTTCCCCTTCTCTCCATAGCCATATACCCTTGCATACCTCCAACCCTCCCTTTGTGCTGTGACTACTGCATCCACACTTATGGAACTCTGCTCTTTGACTTATTGTAATAACTCTAATCAATGGTATTTGCTTTAGACCTTGCACCATATACCATTCCTGAGTATATCCATGTGTATCCCCTCCCTAAGTAGATAGAGATATCACTAGTATATGCCTAGAGTTTATCTCCTCTTTGTGTGACTTTATCTCTTGTACATTTGCATTTTTTTCTGTTTGTTAAACTTTGTACCTTTTTTATAACGCATGTATTCCTAAGTCCGTATGTTTTCAACTGGTTCTTATGTAAGTCAAAAATTTGCCGCTTGTAACCTTCAGTCCTTATGTTTGAAACTACTGGGTCCTATGTAAAGCGCTTTGACACCTTCGGGTAAAGTTCGCGCTATATAAAATTGCACAAATAAATAAATAAATTGTTCCTGCCTTCAGTGTGTACTTGGTTTGTGTGTCTCTCTCACCCAGGACTGCTCTCACACTGCTCACGCCCTATCCATTGCTTCAGAAAACCCCAGCCCTGCTTTGCAAATGTTAATGTGTAAGTAAGTCAGAAGAACATTTGCGCACGCTGCCTGCAGTGCTTGCAAGTTGCCTGGCACAGCCCCAACCCCCACAGATTTTATGAGCGTGCCCGCCCGACCTGCCCTGAAAACGAAACCGAATCCTGCCCTGGGCCTGCATCCTGCACTGATTCCAGGCAGCCCGCAACTGCGCAACAAATGGCCAGTGCACACTGCTGGCAGCAACAACAAAGTACCAGTAGCCAGGGCATCAGAAACAACATTTAGGCAGTGTGACCGGACGTCCATGAACAAAAAAAGTAAATCTGTAGGCCTCGCCTGCGCAGATTTATTAGTTAATTCATTATATATGTGTGACTGATGTCTCATGTCTGACTCTGCCGGCCTACGCCGCCTGCCTATCATTCCCAGGCCAATCTTCATGATAACCAACGACCGACCAACCAATCAACAATTAATTGATTTTTAAAACGTAATCCTGTCCCCCGCCGGGCCCAGCCAGGCCCTGCCCAGTGCCAGCCCTGCCTGAGTGCTGCCTCGCCTCACCTGCCTGCAAAAGCGCTGCTCGCCTCATCATGAGGATTATTTATTTATTTCGGCCGGCACCGGCCTACCCCCTGGCCCCATCTTGTCCAGGCGCTGCTCGTAGACGGTAGCAGTGGTAGGTAGAGTCGGTAGACCAATGCCAATGATCAGGATGATTTTAAAAACCTGACTGGCCACCGGCACCACCACCAGTAAATTAATTAATCACCCAGGACTGTAATCACCGCTACTAGTGTAAGGGCGCCAGGCCCTGCCTCGCGAGTCGCTCCTCGCCCTCCTCACCAACGACCGACCAACCAATCATCAACAATTAATTGATTTTTAAAACGTAATCCTGTGCCCCACCGGGCCGCAGTGGTAGGTAGAGTCGGGGTAGACCAATGCCAATCAGGATGATTTTAAAAACCTGACTGGCCACCACCACCAGTAAATTAATTAATCACCCAGGAGGACTGTAATCACCACTATACTAGTGTAAGGGCGCCAGGCCCTGCCTCGCTAGTCGCGCGGCTCGCGCCTCGCCCTCCTCACCTGCTGAGCGCTCGGAATCGGATGGATGCGCTCCCAACTCCGAGTCCAGCAACTTTGGGCGGCGAAGGAATACCAGAGCAGCAGATACTCGCCGAGGGCCAGGGAGAGGGGTGCGGGTATGCTGGGGCGCGGTGGGCAGAGAAAATGCGCGTGCAACATGCAATCTGCGCATGCGTCGCTTCCTCCGGCGCGCACAGCCCCAACCCCCGCAGCAAAGGCAAAGCCCTGCCCAGTGCCCTGCCCTGGCCCCTGCAACTGCAACACTCAACAGTGTCCCGCCCACTGGGGCCCTGATCCGCGCCGCGGCCTGGAAGAGACAGGACTGGGAAGAGAGAGAGTATTGTAAACTGGGAGCAGCTCAGCAGCAGGCAGGCACGTGACGTCAGCAGTAAGTACACAAGTGAATGATGCATGATGATCATCGAAGACTAAGTAAATGAATCACAACAGCAGCGCACGCTCTCTGTGTGTGCCAGAGTCACTCACCGAGTCACCAGTCAGTGCGCACGCACGAGTCACGACTTTAAAAAAATGTAATTCTGAGGCAGGAGGACAGGTGCACTTAATGCCCCGTGATAGACCCGGCCCCCATAATTAAGTGCCGGTGCTGAGCACCGGCAGGCTCCGGCTCAAATTAAGCCCTGTGAGCGAGGTGTTAATAAAATCAAACAGGATGCGACAGCAGATGCCTAAAAAATACGCATAGATTGCCTCAGATTTTTTAACTAAGCAGTGCTGAGTAGATATCAATAGGACTCGTCATGGGCTGGACTACGAATGAATTAGCAGAAGTCTGATCACTTTCCGAGGACCCATTTCCCGCCCTTTCGGCAGGGAGAGTTTAATGTCCTCATAAATATTGCATACTTTCTTCACACAAAAAGAGACAAAGCCTGCATAGAACATAGTCAAGGCTAAATTTTGGAAGCACAGCTGGAGGGGAATGCAAATATATTTACACCTACGGATGCATCACTTGGAAAATTAGCTGTAGTGAACTTGCACCTTTGCACAACTTGGATGGCCCCGCACTAAGTGAATTACTAATCACTTTCAATAGCAAAACTAAAAAATTTACCAAACCCTTTTTTGGTCAAAGCCTGCCAGATAGCTCAGCTGTCTGGTTTGCAAACGATATCTAACCTGGGAATGCATTCCGTTCATTGTTTACCATTGGCTTTGTGGTTTGTTAATCACATTTACTTGCTTTCTATATTCTGGCTTTATGTTTTTTAGGCTGTCAAGCTCGAGTTTGATACTTCCCTTGCACAAACCCTGTTTACTGTATTCATCCAGCAGTGCTCCATTCATGTAAACAGGCCATTAAACCTTGGGGCATATTATCAAGGGCAGTATCGCCGCTTTAGCTGCACTTGTTGCTGCTAAAGCGGCGATATTCTTATCGCCCTATTAACAAGGCGGCACTAACATTCATTAGTGTATGTTGGCAGCCAAATCTGCAACGCATCAAATGACAGCAATAGATATCGCTAATGAGATGCAAAGTAGGCGTTCTCTCCTACGACAGCATGTGAAATGATTGCAAAACTAACATCGCGGGTTTAACAATGCTGCCCCTGAACAGCGAAGCAATGACAAAAGGCGTGCTAAGCCCCCATTATCACATGATTCTAACGCCTGAATAAAACCTGACTTAGCATTATTGCCTATGGGAGGTGGATTGTATGGTTAAGTACACACTCCCCTATTAGCAAGCTTTTCATTAGCGCTGTGAAATCATTACTGGATTTCACACGCTAATGATCATTTTCGCAGTCTATCGCTGGATTGTACTTCGCCTGTTAGCAAATCTTTGCTAATACGCCGCTAACACGGCGATGTAATTCAGAGATAGAGGGCGAAAATGAAAAACGCACTATGCGCGATTTGCGATATTTATCGCGTGTTCTAAATAATATGGCCCCTTGTGTTTATCTTGTCACATTTGCTGTCCATTCTAAGACTGAGGTCAAATGTCACACTCTTTCTTCCAGGGACCTTGGTGTTTACTTTTCTTTCTCTGACTTCAAATTAGGAGGATTTATGTGTTCATCGTTCTGGCTCCAAGGGGAGGCCTTGTGCTTGAGGAAGGGTGAAGGATGTTATTTTTACTAGCATAAAAAAACCTTTAAATGTCTGTAAATGAACTGTGAATATATTTCAGAATTAGACATGCCCAAATGAAGCCCATTATTTGGCAATTCTGAAGTGTGGTGGAAGCAAATATTTTAAAATATTCAAAACAAATCAATGCAATAGGTGATAACATTCTCACATTATTGTTTGTGTGCTGTCTACTTTTATCAGTAAAACTGTTTGTCTGTGCAAATGTAATGGTGATTTCAATTGAAGATGTGCTGTCTGTTGGAAGTGTGCTACCATACCATGCATATTCTACACTAAACCACTCCACTCAACTCTGCACCATTCCACACTATGCCCCTCTAATCCATGTCACTCCAGACTGCGTCACTGCTCTCTACATTGCACCACTCCACTGTATGTCACTCCACTAAAGCCTCTCGATTCTACACAACTCTGGTCTATGCCAATGCGCTTTACCCCACAATAATCTACTATGGACCACTGCACTCTTTGCCACTGCACTTTACACTCTGCACAACTCCACTCTATGCCACTCAACTCTGTGCCACTCTAATCTGCAACACCACACCCTATGCCACTGCACTCCATGCCAATGCACTCTCCTCTGAATCCCTCCACTCTAAGCCATTCTACTTTGGTCTGTGCCATTTCACTTTGCGCAACTGCACTCTAATCTGCACCATTGCACTCTACTCCACACCACTATACTCCACACTACTTTAGTCAAAACCAATGTATTCTATGCCACTGAATTCTACGCCAACTATTCTGCAGCACTGTACTCTGTGCCACTATGCTCTACTCTCCAATGCTCTATGCCACAGAACTCTGCTCTGCAACACTTTACACCACTGCACTATATGCCACTGTACTCTATCATATTGTACTCTAAGTCACCCTGTTATACTCAGCACCACTGTGCCACTGCTATCTAAGCCACTCTACTCTTCACCACACAATGCCACTGCACCCCATGCCAATGCACTCTACGCCACTACACGCTGCACCACTCAGCTCAGTTCAGTTCAAAACAACAGTTTATTTGGACCAACGATTCCTTAAACACATAACATCTCCATAAATACAATCTCATATAAAACATATCTGAATAAAATCTAATATAAAACTCATACATATAAAATTAATTATTCGTTCCACCTTTCTTTTTAAAATACCATTTATCATATAAATAACTATTAGAGATATTCCGATTCTATTCACCTTTAAGGATTTTTTAAAACTTTTTTGATGAACTTCCCAATAGCACATGTTATATCTAAATTATGCAGTTCAATTAAAAGATCTACTGCTGTGGCTGATTTTAATATCATACTTTTAAAAAATTGGGCATACAAATATTTTCCTTGTATCCAAGACCTTCCGGCAGTCCAATAAAATGTGCAATATATTGCATGTGGTGCCCAGATTTCAGGTGCACCTCCCTTTGTAATAAATCATAGCTCTTTTTACCTCGTTGTTAGCATTATAGGGGTTAATACCAATTCTTAACCTTAAATGTTTTTTTTTAATCCAACGACAGGGGACTACATCGATATATGGGAAATGTTGTTCAGTTTGCCATGAGTTAGCCATGAAGCATTCAGATTTTTTCCTCATGAACAATTGTTGATCAAGATCTTGAGAAATTTCTCCCCCTAGTGCCCTAAGTTTCTTCTTATCTACCTCAATTTGAAAATTCTGTGAGCACAACTTGATCCTCATAACTCTACAGGTTTTAGTTATGGTTTCCCTTGTCCCCTTTGCCCACTTAAGCTCACTATGCAATATCTAAGTTCTGCACCACTAGGATATTTTGTAGTCTTCCACACAGCCACAGCCCAGACACTGCCAAATCTAAAATGCATGCCATTATATCCCATGATACCATTCCCGTCTCCAATCTTACTGCCAGAACCATTAAAGACCTGGGCAATGATAATACATTTTTCAAGCATTTTCTTTCTTCAGTGTCCGACTTTTTTTTACCACTTAAATAAAATAATTCTGCTTCATATTGAAACTGTGGTGGTATCATGGCTATATAAGCTTTTAAAACTTGTCTGTCAGACATATCTCCATAGTCTCCATTACATTTTTCAGGCCACCAAAGAAGCAAGAGCCAATACTCCTAATGCATCCAGGTGAATATGCCAATTCAGGTTTTTCTCAAACCACATCCCTAGGTACCTATCTTCATTTACCTTTTCCATCTTTGTGGAACCCAAGACCCAACTAAACCTCATTATTCTTTTACCAAAATTCAATACCTTTGTCTTCTCCATGTTTACTACAAGTTTTATAAGTCTACAGTATTCATTGAACATATTCAGCTTTCTATGCAGAACTATCTCTGTTTGATCTATTATTATGAGATTGTCTGCATACGGTACACATGCAATATATTTTCCATTCAGCTTTGGGCTGGTACCCCTCACAGCGAACAAAACTGATGGTAAATCTTCTATAAATAAGGAGAAATGTAGGGGGGCCAAAACGCACCCCTGTCTTAGCCCATTTCTGATTGGGATTTTCTGCGATTGAGTCTCCTCTATATCCAGAATTACCTGCGCCCAATTAGGGGTATGTAACGCTTCAATTGTCAGCAAAGATCTTTTGGGATATTGTATCTGATCAACATCTCCCACAGTTTCTTATGGTGCACTAAATAAAATGCTGCACAAAAGTCTATGAAGCAGCAGAACAAACTGCCCCTCTGCTCCATAGACTTCAGCGCAATGAACCAGAGCGCAAAACAGTGATCAACTGTAGAAGGACCCTCCTTAAAACCACCCTGTTCTGGAGCACAATCTGGTTTGCTTCTGCCCAGTCCTCGAGTCTTTCAATTTTTTTTTTAGCAAATACCTTTTCTCCTACATCAAGTAGGTTAATTAATCTGTAGTTCTTCAGGGCTTTCATATAGCCTCGTTTGTGAATAGTACTTATACTTCCTCCTCTCCAGTTTTCTGATATGTGACCTGAGTTAAGTATGCCAAGGAACATTTTCTTAAAGAAATCTGCCCACTACTCGAGCCTGGTCTTTATAATCACTGCTGAGAGAATGTCTGGGCCTGGTGCTCGAGTCAGGGTTAGGTTATCTATATTTTTTTTAACTTTACTAGTTGTAAATAGATCCTTAATATCCTCATTCAGACCTGGCCAGATAGTAGTTCTCAACCTCTCTGCTTCACCCTATTCCCATATATTTCCCTCTGGTACTTTACCCAATCATCATCTGATACTAAGCAGTTCAAGGACCCCTGTACTTTCCCAGAATTTTCTTGAGCCAACTTCCAAAATCTTTCTATATCTTTGAATTGTATTGCTGCCAATAATGTTACCCAACCACTGTCTTTATATGTTCATTTGTGTTTCTGATGACCATTTTATGTATTTTCCTTAATTTCTGAAGGTTGTGGAGCATCTCTACATCATTCTTTCCCCAAAGTCTGCTTTCCCCTTTTCTTATACTTGCTTTTAATTTATGACATTCTTCATCAAACCAGGTCTTCTCTCTGCACTTTTTTTCTATTTTTCCTACAATCACCCGATCTATTTATTTTCATTTTGACTGTTAGTCATTCCACTAGTTGGCTTCCAATATCCTTAATATTAGGGATACATACTAGTGTTTGGCTCTGCTAAATGGCGACTAACCTTTCCATATGCTCCTCTAATATATGAGTTGTGAGTCGCCTTGGGTATTCAATATGTACAGGGAGGACTATATCTCTTTGATTTTTTGCTTGCTCCTAGTATTTCTATCTTTACCAAGTAGAGATCGCTTCCATCTACTCTTGCCACCTCAAAACCCTTAACTAATTCAAAGTTCCAAACATGCAGAAATGCTTAATCTATCAGGCATAATTAATGGCCTATCTTAAATGTGTGATTTGCTGGTCGATCTGTCTCTCTTCTACCATTTATGCCACTAAGCCCATTCATCCCACCATTTTTGCTAAAGCCATATTTTGTGCTGACAAATCCACCATAGGAAAGATGGCATCATTTATCTTATACAAAGACAGCAACTCCTTGCACCATGGGTCAATCCTAAGAGGGGTCTAATTTATGATTAAAATCACCCAACACAATGAGAACATTTCTCTGGAAGTGATTTGTCAAGGCCAATATCTATTTTTGGAATCTTTACAATTTTGGCTTATATTTCTTCTCTTTACCCTTCTGTATATAAATATTTACAACGACAATACCTTCATATCATGGACCTAGATCCAACAGGAGCACTCTATACACCGTTGCCCAATTGGACTTTACTTCCAGGGGGACTACCTTCTTGGCAATTTTTGAAGATATCAATATTCTTTGCCCACCGGAAGGTCGTCCAAATTGCTTCCTGTTTGCTGACTTATTCTGTTGGACAAACCCTTCAATCATTGGGGTTTCGTCGCACAGCTGGGTTTCCTGCAGACACATGATCTCATTACTGTTAATAACTCCTTTAAAACTTTTTCCAGTTTCATGATTCTACTATACCCATTAATATTCCAGGATAGTACAGCTAGGCTGTGCGATGACCATACCTCCTAATCAATCTCATTTAGCCAACCATTTTCCTCATTTATCGGGGATGCAAGCACCCTATATCTATTTGCCACGACTAATCCCTCCCTATATCCATCTGTTTCATTGCATCTGACGGTGATTTTCAACATCTTGCTTGACATCCCAACCCTTATCAATCAGCCTTACCTGTCTTGAACCCAGCCCTGCATGATACACAAGAAGTGGTTTATCATAGATGTTACAGTCTAGCATTTCTGTCCATTTTACTAATCTTGTTCCTTCTTTATGTAACTCATACTCTGCATTTACAAGTGCTGACTTCACCAGCCATGAATATAGCAAGACTTTGCTTACTTTATTCCCTTTCCTGTTCACAGTAAATCCCACTTGTCTGCGATCTTCAGAACCATAAACTTGCACATTTAGATGGGGAATAGAGCAGCTGTGACCAGTTTATTGGATTTCTCTTGGCTCATCTGTTCAAAGAATAATTACAGATCCTGTCCAATTTTACTCTCAATTTCTAGTTGGCCCCTCCTTCGAATCCTCCCTCCTTCTACCTGGTTGTTCCATTTCATTCCCTTGCCCCATTTGGTCTTTGCAAGTTCTTATTCCTCTTTGCCCACCCATCTTGATGCTCATATCCTCGCCACCCTCTTCCTTAATCATAGAGTATTTCTTAGAACTTATTTTTCTACCCTTAGGTTCCCCCACTTCTCTCTCCTTCCTCTCCACTTTTTTTCAGTTACACATAGCTGTTTGTCTTACTTCCCCCGAGCTTTTACAACAGCCTTTATTGAGCTCTTATACCCTTTTTCAATAACTACCTCATTTTTTCCCTGCTGTTTCGAAGTTAGGCCCTTCTTTAGGCCGTTCCTCAATGCTTTGTTTCAGTATATAGTGCTTATAACTCATTGTTTCTCCCTGTTTCTTTATGATCATTTGGTATCGGATACAAATACGCTTTGCTTCTCCACCCGCATAGGGGCACCATTATTTTCCCCTTCCTGCTGGGATTTATCTACCCCTGCTTGTTGATCCCCACCAACTGGCCTAACTATAGAGGGCATGAGGTCTTAAATTTGTTTCAGTTCCCCCACCTTAATTTGAAGCTGATCTTTTGTGGGTTTTTAAAATGTAATTATTCATTACTGATACCCCCAACAGGCCTTGCAGTGTCTTTTGCAGGATTAACATTACTTCAGCATTGAGGCACTTGAAGTTCCTGTGACCTCATAGTTGACCATGGATGGATCTGAAGAGTCATTTACTCTAAAGTGAGGCATTTCTGTTCTTTCATCCTCTTCGAAGTGTAACTCTATAAGGTTATTGGACTAACTTCTTTGAGGGTGACCGTCTATACCTCTCCCTTCACCCTCTCCTTCTGATTCTCGATTGTCAGAAGGGTGAAGAGTCGCGGTGATGAGGATAGTCTTGGGTCCAAGAGTAATTCAAATATATTGGGATGGGTTTGGTATGGTGAGTCCAAGTCCAGGGATAACAAACTAGTGGAGATTAGCTGTTTTCTCCCACCCAGCTGCCATTCTACTAGCAGTTGATTCCTTTTAAAATGTTTCCCCACAAAGTGTTTAATCGACTTTGTGACTGATGACCCTCCTTTTCCCCCACCTAGCTCAATTTGTGGAGGGGGGTTTATTTGGAGGCAGTTTTTTCCCTTGTATGACTTTATTGCATGGGTAACTTCTCCTAGGGGGCAATTGACTCTACCCTTCTCTTTCTGGTTCGCTTCAATTCCCTCTGCCCCCACTTCATTGGCATCAGGCTTTTTGTGGCCCTTTAATCCTCTATGTGATATTTTTCTACTGGGAGTCATCTCTTTTTTAAGAATCTTTTTTATGTATCCTTCGTTTTGGAAGTCCACCGGAAAATTCTCTTGTACTTGTGCTTTTCATACAAGGCTCTTTCAGAGCACTTTCTGCCTAATTTTTCTTGAAGTGACCTGTGGCACTACCCCTTTAATTGCCAAAGCATTTACTGTCACCCGTCCTCCTTGTACTAACCTCTGCTTATCCGCTACATGCTACTCTGCCCTGCTGAGTACTCCCAGTGTCAACGTCCATCAAAAAAAATCCAGGTCAATCCTTGTTTTTATTATTTTTCCCAATTGTTCCCAATTCCAGAACCTCTTATTTGCAATATTTCACTTAATACAATGCCATAGAGTACCAGGGAGTGCCCTGCCTCACATTGACCCCTCCATCCTACCCACAAGGGTCCGAGGGGGCCGGCACAATCACACACTTTGTAGCACCAGTTCCTACTAGGTTACTTATTGCGGTAGGAGGTAACTGGCTCCAGGGAGCAATACATTCCAAACATTTCACTCGGTGATATTCTCTACCTCTGCCTCTTCTCACGACCGTGACCAGACACCGGTTTAGCTGCTTATTTTCCCAGCGCTTCTTCTGCCGGTCCAGTCCTGCCCTTATCTTGTCATTGTCTGCATCTGCACTAGGGGAGCCAAAGGTGCAGTCCGGTGGCAGTCTGGTCAGGCTGGCCTGGTTACAGTGTTTCAGCGCTGAAGCGTTACGCACGTAGGCATCAGTGTCGATGTTGATGTCGGCAGCATAGCATTGGGTAGCATCCGGGGAGCAGAGACTGCGGTTTCTTTGGTATCCCATCAGAGACTTCTAAACCTGCACCACTCTATTCCACTGCAGTCCTCACCAGTGCACTCAACATCACTGCACTATATGCTACTGCACTCTACAACAATCTACTCAACAACACTGCATTCTCTGCCACTGCACTCTGCCATTCTACGCCACTGCACTCTAATCCACTCCACTCTACTCTGCACCACTCCACTCTAAGCCAGTTCACTGTACGCCACTCTACTCTGCAGCGTTACACTCTCTGCAACTGAACTCTATGCCACTCTTATCTATACCATTGCACTCTGGCCATTGTGTTCTATGCCATTGCACTCTATGCCAGTGCGCTCTACTCTGAAACAATCTACTCTACTTCACTGCAATCTATACCTCTCTATTCCATTCTGCAGCATTCAGTTCTACGCTATTCCACTTTACTCCACTGCAATCTACCCTGGGCCACTCCACTCCGCTCTAATCTACTCAGCTGCACTGTGTGGTACTGTACTACACGCCAAGGCACTCTACACCCCTTTACTCAAAACCAGTACACTCTACACAACTGCACTCTTTGCTAATCTACTCTGCACCAATGCACTGTAAACCACTATATTCTACCCTGCAACACTCTACTTTATGCTACTCCACTCTTTGGCACTCTGCTCTACACCAATGCATTCTACAGTACACAACTGCACATTATAAAACACTACTTTGTAACACTGCACTCTCTGCCACTGAATTCTACACCACTCTAAATTGCACTGCTCTGTTCTGCTCTGCTCCACTGCACCACTCTACTCTATGCCACTGTAAACCAATGCACTCTATGCCACTGTAAACCAATGCACTCTACGCCAATGCACTCTATGCCACTACAGTTTGTAACACTGCACTCAGTACTACTGAACTCTAGTCCACTCTAATGAAGTAGTGTGGCTCACTGGTTAGAGGCGGCAGACCCGAGAGCAGAGGACGGCCCGGGACCAGGGTTCGATTCCTGGCGCGGCAGGTTTCTGGACCAGGGTCAGCGGACTCGATAATTCTCTCGCCTCGGTGCCCACTCTGATCAGCGATCACACTCGGCAACTCTGGGCATTAGCTTGCCTCATCTTCACTAACGGCCCCACCAGACCGCCGGGGATGCCTGGTCTCACCCTGGAGATACCCATTAAGGGACCATCTCTCAGGGAAGCCAGGAAGGGTTTCGCAGCGGTCGAAGCGCCTTGGGACCCTACGGGTAAGTAGTGTGCTATATAAATGCCAATACATTTACATTTACATTCTAATCTACTGTGCACCAATGCACTCTATAACACTGCACTCTATGCAACTTCGCTTTACACCTTTCCACTGTGCTCTGCACCACTCTACTCTATTCCAATACACTTTACCCCACTCTCACCACTGCACTCTTTGCCACTGCATTCTATACCACTCGAGTCTGGGCCACTCCACACCACTCTGCACTCCACACAAATAGATTCTCTGCCACTACTCTATGCCACTGCATTCCACTTTGAACCACTCCACTTTACCCTGCACCACTCCACTCTACTCTGAAACAATCTACTCTACAGCACTGCACTCTATTCCACTGCACTCTATGCCACTCCACTCGGCACCATTGCATTCAACTCTGCACCTCTCTATTCCACTGCCCTCTATGACACTGCTCTATGACACTGCCCACTACCCTGCACTACTCCACTCTATGCACTTTACTCTACTTTGTAACAATCTACTCTATGCCACTGCACTCTACACCACTCTACTCCAAACCACTACACTCCACACCATTGCACTTCACACCAATTTACTCAAAACAATGCACTCTATGCCACTGCACAGTACGTCAACTATTCTGCACCACAGCACTGTATGTCACTATGCTCTACTGTGCATCACTCCAGCCACTGCATGCTATGCCCCTGTACTCTATGATGTGGCACTGTCTGCCACTCTACTCTGCACCACTTCATTCTAAGTCACTGCGCAGTACTCCAGTCTACTCTAAATCACTGCACTCTATGCCAATGCCCTCATATGCTTTACCTAAAACTAATGCACTCTACAGTTCTGCAATCTATGCCAACTACCTTGCACCACTGCACTCTGTGCCTCTATACTCAACGCCACTCTACACCATTGTGCTCCATGTCACTGCACTCTATGCCACTCTTTTCTACTCTGCACCACTGTACTCTACCATTAAATCAATGGGGTATCACCCATCAAATCAAAGGACCTGGGTATAAATCAATTTACAAAACAATGGTCCTTGACTATCGATCAGAAGACACACTTTACATGAAAAACATTTTTAAATTCTGAAAATGCAAATTAAATCAGCATGCTTGGACTCAAGCTAGATAAGGGAGATATACGTCTTGTCTGGATTAGCTCCACATTAAATGAGAAATAAGCAAATACCCTGGCATGTTGATAAATTCAATAGAGTTACCACACTCTAAGGATGTACTTCTGAAGAATTTACATATTTATTTACAATTTTTATAAAACAATCAAAAAACGGCGCAAGGACTATTAAGTATAGTCAGTGAAAGAGTAAAGGGTGCTCAGGTGTTTAGAGGAGGAAGAGAAAGAAATTAAGTGCACAGTTCTAATATTTACAATTGAAACAAAGCGGGCAAACTTCCGCTGTTAGTGTGTGCCTGTCCACACACTTAGTTGGAGGGGGTAAGGGGAGATTGGGGACGTATTAGGTACAGGCACATTGGTTGAAAAAGCGTCGACGTTTCGACCCTGATGCTCATGGGTTGTTGGGACCTCGGCGGCGGGTCTTCCTCAGGACGGGGATAGGAAGGGGGGGGGGGGTAGAAAGCTGGCTTGGCCGTGGTCAATTGAATGGTCCTGATCGGGCACCTAGAGTGTAAAGGGGGAGGTTGCTATTAGAATCTACATGGATAATTATTTACAAGGGTGTGGTCTAAGTATATGTTACAGCGTACATTACCAATTAAGCTGAGGATTCAATTCAAGCTTGCAGGGTATGAATCACCTGTGGAATATAGAAGATATTGGAACAATATCAGTTCCCATCTCCCAGGGGCAACTGACAATCAAATATCATATCTATAGTGAGGCAAGGTATTGGACTCACCTACTGTCTTGGGGAATAATTCACCGGGTAGGTCAATCTGTTCTTAGTTATAGTACCTGTTGGGGAGGAGCACATGTTCAAACCCCAATCTTAACTGTGCATTATTATGCAAACAGGGTGCAGAGTAAAACTTACCAAAATATGGTTGATAGTGGGGCAGTCCTACCGGTGCCCCCACGGGCAATCCGGTGGCTTAGGGAAGATATCGCCTGTTTGTGGTTGATAATATTCATGTCACCTGGTATGAGGAAGATGACAAGGAGGTGTATTAAAAACCCTCAACTATCCAGCATTTCTCTACAGGAGCGCCAATCGGCGTTCTCACTAGTGTGCACCCGGTCCGTGGGCTGACCGGAGGTGCACCCTCCCTATGCGATGTGGTTGGTCTGCTTACTTAGGTACATGTAGTTCCAGACCCCGGTGATCACAGGCAGCGTCTAGCGCGAACAGCGTCTAGCGCGAGGAGCAGTAGCTTCGACAAGCGGAGAACAGCGGTCTAACTCGGCTGTTACTTCCGCGTTAGTGACTCGTGTCACATGTGTTGATTCCAACCAACTGGAGCGCGTTAGACATAAAGAGAGGACCAAACTTGTTCGGGTCCGGTCTAGAAGTAAACAAAGGACTGATGTTTTGATTCCATCACCGTGGTGAGCAATCGGGTCGATTATTGACCTGTGAATATTACTATGAAGTGGAGGCTCAAAACGGAAGAGAATTGCATAGATGGAAATACAGTAATACATAGTACATTAAAACGAACAATTCCACAATTTCTGTACTCTACACCATTGCTCTCTGAAAAGCATTGAAGAGGTTAGTAAGGCAATTCAATGGGGTTTTTAAAGTCTGTCTAAATAGCAATGTAAAAAGAAATGCACATTTCAGAACCAGGCCAATCGACATCAAGGAACTGTTTTTAAAGCGTATTTTGATAACTGTAGATTTTTAAGTACTGTTTTGTGGATTCTCATCGTGTTTGGTCTTCTATATAAAAATAGTGGCTATTTTTCTAAACTGGTTTGATGTTCTTTTGTAGTCCTTACACTGTATTACTGTTGGTTATGTGCAAATGCTTTACACACTGCCTCTAAGATAATCCTGACTGCTCGTGCCAAGCTACCAAGGGGGTGAGCAGGGGTTATTTTAGGAGTGTAACTCCCTTATCCTGACTAGGAAGAAGGGTCCCAACTTGGACAAAGGTGCAAGCCCTTGCCAACTAGAGACCCCCATTTCTAACAGGCTGGCAGAGCACATTCAGGCCCACTTCCAAGGGCCCAGTACTGCAATAGACTTGGGAGGCAGGACTCAGGTTTGTTGAAAGTCTGTTAGTTTCGTGAAGCTGCTGATCAGGAGGCCAGCCAACTATCCCTTGGAGTCACTCTGGGGTTCTAGTGTAGGAAAGTGCCTCATTTTGCATAGTAGCCCCTACTTTTTTGTCGGATGTAATTTCGAACTGTAAGTGAACCGGGTCCCTGATAACTAGGTTCCCAGTTCCCTATCTCTTTCCCAACCACGTTACCATGATTGCCACCACTTCAGCTACCCTTGTAAGTCACTAGTAAATGGTACCCCTAGTACCTAGGACATTGGGATGTACGAGGGTCCTATGGGGCTGCAGCACTGGTCGTGCAACCCCAGGGAACCCTCACCAAGGCGTTGCACTCTGCCATTACAGGCTACATGTCTTTGTGCAGAGAAATCCAAAGAGTCGACATGGCACATTGCGCTATGTGTCATGCCAAACATGCACTGCATAAGATATATGTAAGTCACACCTACTCCAGGCCTTTAGCCCTAAGGCAAGGTTCTCTATATCCTATTTGAGGTTTGGATGGGGGGTAAACTCTCATCTGTCGGTGGAGTTCACAGAGTTTTGCCACTCCGCCCTTCACTTGGAGTACGGATTTTGGCAAAAAGCTCCGCCAACAGCAGAGCAAAGTTTATTGGCACTTTTACCCTCCCTGGCATTGATCAATGCAGACAGATAGTTAGTAAGGTTTCGGTTTCACAATCCCTCACTTGTACATTCTCACTTTGAGCATGCACAGTGATCTCACACTGTAGCTCTACACTAAGCATGCGCCTGTACCGCCTCTGGATGTCTGCTCAAGTCAGAAAATCACTAGCGGCTCCTGTGATTGTCAAGAAGTGGGTCCCTAGGGCAGTTCAACTAGGGAACCATGAACGTGTGGTGCTCGGAGGGACTGGTGGTTCAAGAGATGGTACTGTGCCTTCTTACACACATTTCAGCAGGGGAACACTTTTTGGTTCATCAACGGGAGCCCTTCATTGTTGCTTGTAAGTCCACCACATTCTGCCTGCAAAAAGTAAAAGTCAAATTCTAAAATGTTTCATTTTTGCAGAACTTTTTAATGTAGCAGCTTTACAGCCTGTCCTGGTTTTAAAAGAACACACCTGTATTTGTGTATTTTGATTTCTAAGCCTGCATAGCAAGACATTGATTTAACTAAACGTAAACAATGATTTTTGCAAATGTGAGTTCAGCAATTTTTATGGTGTTCATTAAGAGGCTTACTCGATTATGTGTTTGCAAGAGCTGGAAAGCTTAAAGGATTTATTTAATGAAGCTGGCAGAGAGGAAGCTGGATTGGAAATGACACGAGCCTCACACTAATTGCTGCGCCCACGAAAGTTAGCTAGCAGCAGGCAAATGATCGTATGGCGTGCACTTTGCCAAACTGTACTTTTTCAAAATAAAAATGTTTCCAGTAGTGACAGGGCTGGGGCACGCTGGTTCACGAAATGGCACACAGTTTTTTTTTATCATCAGACCATTCTTTAGCCACCCCATATGGATTAATTACCTGTGCTCTAGGAGTGATTTCCTCTGCCTCCCATGATTCAGCCCCCGCACCAGGGCCCTTATTTATGAGGCCTTGCGTCAGTTTTGCGCCGCCAGTGCGTCACTTTTTGTGACGCACCAGCGGCGTACAAAATGCGCCTGTTGCGCCATATTTAAAAAGTTACGCATCTAGGTAGATGCATCACTTTTTAAACCCCTGCACCACATTATACCTGCGTCAGCTATAATGTATGCAGAGGGGGCGTTCCCCCGCAAAAAGCCTCGTAATATTGACGCAGTGAAATCTATGAGATTTCACTGCGTCACTTTTAGGATGCTGTTGCGTCAAAATCTTGTGCCTGCCTCACAGCAGGCGTAAGACTGACACAAGCCCTTTCACATGGGGCTTTCCCCATGTGAAAGGACGCATTGCTGGAGTTGCAACACTTTTGTGACACACTCCAGCAATGCGTCACTTTTGCGCTTACAGATGCGTCAGAAATACTGACGTATCTGTAAGTCCTTGAGACATGATGCGTCATACATTAAATATGACGCATCATTGGTGTCGCAAGGAGTGCGCAGTGAAAAGTGACGCATCGCTGTTTTCACGCAGCGATGCGTCACTTTTCATGAATGAGGCCCCTGGTTACTTTACATTTCAAAGACTGTGGGAAACGCAGGAGTGGGTGTGAGGGTGAGACATGAGCAAATTAGCAACTGAGGGATGAGTGGCAATTCAAAGTGTTCCTGGCATACAGCTCAGAGGTTTTTCAACCCACCACATCTTCCAAACAGAGCAACAGTGGCAGTGAATCCTTTATATGTTTTCCTTCTTGCTCAACTGGAGTATGGTCTGCTGCTAGCGCCTCGCCAGATAACTTTTACCTCTGTCTCAGGCAGGATTCCATAGGTGGTGGTAAGTAGCACTGACTTGTTTCTTTTCTAAGTATGTGCCTGTAAGTATTCCTACTTGTAGCATGTCTCTTAAGCAAGCGCTTAATTAGATGCACCTTGTGATTATGTGCTAGACAGGGAAATGGTGATTTAAAGGTGTGGCCGAGCAATACTTCACCCGCTCGCAGAGCCCAACAGAAAATGGCAGAGTTTTCTGGTAATTCTGCGGAATTCTCCGGAGTGAAACTCCTGAGCTCCATACAGCCCTAATGTGAGTGCAAGTCAGCATCAGTAGATATGCCCCTACAATGTCCAGTCTATTCTGAGATATTGTGAGTGCACAAGGAAACCATAAAGAGTACAATGGCTGGACACTTGACAACACGAGTTTCCTGCCTCCATCATTGCTTCACTACTTTCTAAGATGTTTGGTACCAATTACCTTATCTTAATAAATCCTTACTAATGCCAGTGTTGAATTTATTATTAAATTCACACAGGCCACCCTGTTATAGGGTCTCCTAAATGCCTACCAAGCACTGTTGTGGTCCCTGTCTTGTATCCACTTGTCTGTCACCACCAGAAATGTCTCTGACCAGAAGGGGTGAGGGCCAGCACTCTCAGAGGACAGGATGGCCTTCCTGTGTGGGAAGCTTTAAAGGCTAATCAGATAGTGGGGGAAGCCAAGCCCCCTTCCCAGCTCCACTTTTGGTGGGAGAAAAGGTGGGGAAATTACTTAGATAAGGAGGAGGGTAACCACTTAGCTTACACCACCCCTAGGGTGGGGCATGCTAGGGTAGTGCCTCTTACTACAGGAAGTAGTCACTAGAGGTTGCAGACACCCTAAAGGTAGATAGTCCATTGGCTACTACCTGTCTCCACTTGTAACACCCCTAAATTCAGTATTAGGAGGCACCCAAAGACCTGAACTTCAGATCCAATGGACAAGAGAAGACCAGGACAAAGAAGACCCACTTCGCAAGACCTGACGCCCTACTACAGAAAGAAAGGCACCAAACCCTGCCTGCTGCTTCAAAGACTCGACATTTTTTAGCTGCTGTGTTGTCCTGTACCTAAAAGGACTCCAAGACTTCTGGAGCACTTTCAGAAATCAAGACATCACCAAGAAGCTCCCTTGGAGGGAACCTATCACTCCCCTTCATCAGGAATGCACCGATCCTATGATTTTTGGTCTGTCTACTTGCTGCTTCCTGACAACCTTGATTTAGCATCAAAGCAAGAAAAGTTACAACAGCCCTGGAGGGTCAGATATGACTTTCACACCAAATTTGAAGTTACCAGGACCTACCAGAACTGCAGCGCACCAATACCTTGTGTACCAGACCCCAAATGGAAAATACTGAGAAGAAGAGTCAAACCACAATCCGAAAGCCCCAGAAACAAGCGCCCATTGAAGGACTTTGAGACATATGAGACCCACTTCCTGAGTGGCCTAGCTATCCCGAAATCACATCTCCAAGTGGCCTGCTCCTGACCTCGAGGACCTCAAGACGCACAATACCCGGCTGACCTGTTGCTCTGCACCCGGCCTCACCAGCCCTGACACTGACCAACCACCTGGGCAATGTGTTTTCAAGTGGACCCCTTTGTCTTTGCGCACCAGCTTCCAAAACCTCAGCACTCTGCTCCCGGCCGATCCAGGGCACACCTCAACATCTCCTGCTGGAAGCTTGGACCTGGTCCCATCATCGACCTAAAACGAGAAGGTGAACTTTGTGAAAGCATTGCCTGATTTTATATACTTTTTTTGCTTTCTCCCCACTGTTTGCAATGGTGCATAGTTGCTCACAAAAGTGATATGGTTAAAGAACTTTGAAAAATCGTAACTCTGAAAGTACTCACCTTAGAACTGTGGTTTTGGTCTTACAAATTACATAAAAATTGATATTATTTATATAACTTTTATAAATTGGTCTTGGATTTATTCTTGAGTGTGTGTGTCTCATTTATTGCCTCTGTGAGTACAACAAATGCTTAGCACAACCCTCTGATAAACCTAACTGCTAACCCACACTACCACAAAAAACAGCATTAGACGTATCTGCTTTTAACTCTGTATACCTTTTGGGGATTCTCTGGACTCCCTGCACAGTGTATTTCGTTTTAGTACATTATACAGAGAGCCGGCTTCCTAAACCTGGGTATAGAGATGTATGTACATTCCTTCTCACCCAGGCAAGAGGGCAGTAGGGCAACAGATCAGCACAGCAGGGCAGCAGTTCTTGGGCTGCACAACAGCAGAGTGGCAGTCTTTTTGGCAGTACAGCAGTCCTTCTTCCTAGTATGGTCCACAGATCCAGAAGTGTATCGAAGAGTTGACTCTAAGGGTGCAATATTTATACAGGGTACCCACTTTGAAGTGAAGGAAACTTCTAGCGATTTCCACCCCCTGAGGTGTCCGAGATCGCCTTCCTCCCTGCTTGAGCACATCTTGACTGGGATCACAAAAGATATTGAACCCTTTGTGAGAGTGATGAGGCAGAGTCTTTGTTATGTACAAGTGTGGTAGGTAACAGATCCTTTCCTCATTAACGGCGAGTGGCTCATCGTGCCAATACCTATCTTCCCTTTGTTTCACTGTCTAGGGGCAATATACAAGGACCAATTGCCACCTACACCTAGTCATGTGGCCCAGGAACAGACTTCAGACATCAAATGGTTAGGGCAAAATAAGTGAACTTTTTTATAATTGTGACAAAAAATCTGACTTTTACCATTAAAGAATGCTTTTAATTAAAATTCTATTAAACTAAAATCGATCTATCTGCCCTGATAATTACGCCATATTAAATGTCAGAGAGTAACCCAATGTTATCTTTTGGGAGAGTTAGGCCTTGCCATGCTAGGATGTTTTCACTACCAGGACATGTATAACTTAAACGTACACATATAACTTTTTTAATATACTGCACCCTGCCCTCTGGGCTATTAAGGGCCTAATCTAGGGGTAATATGAATGTTTTAGAAAGGAAGGTTCGAGCCTGGCAAAAGGATTTTATTTTCCGGGTCGAAATTGCAGTTTAAAACTGCTCACACAGGCTGCAATGGCAAGCTTGAGACATGTTTGCCAGTGCTGCAGGCCCATTAGTAGCATTTAATTTGCAGGCTCTGGGTACACGTAGTATCACTTTACTAGGGACTTACAAGTAAATTAAAGTGCCAATTAATTGAAAGCCATTTTACCATGTTAAAAGGAGAGAGCACAATCACTTTAGAACTGATTAGCAGTGATAAAGTGTGAAGAGTCCTAAAGCCAGCAAAAACAAATTCAGCAAAACAGGAGGGCTGAAGGCAAAATGTTCCAAGTGAACCACACCAAGGCTCCCAGGTCTAACAACTTGTGAGCAATATTTGCAAGTATTTTATATAGCATCCATTTGCATCATCTGTAGGCCCTTCATATTGTAGAATGATACATGCGTAGGGCATGGTTTAGAGCAGCTTAAAACAAGCATTTGCAAAGCAATTGGTCTCGCCTCTGGGACCTTATATGTATTTATCTATGCAGCACATTAGCCTGGGTGCTGAAACATCTACTGTTCTTTAACATGGAGGGAAAGTAAGCACCAAATTGTATGACACACCATGCATGGGAACACATGGAGAGAAATATTGCCTTATAGCGGGAAATGGTATAGGCCAAAGCTCTGTTTTTAATATAAAATCAGGGCCTTCGGTGGTCATCTCACTGAAAATATAAGATTTGAAAAAAATATTATTGTCTACGGGTGCTCATGGAAGACGATTTCTATGGACTGGAATCTAGAGAATGCTAAAGTGATTGTGGTATTTTATTGACCTCTGCTGGTCGTTTTCTATCAAGAAAGTTAAATAGAGGCAGTAGAACAGAAACAAAAGTCCCTAAGCGGAAGCAGACAAGTCCTAGGGCTGATCTCCAGAGCCCACATAGTACATACACATATAAGTATATACTAAAGTATATAGAAGAGGTCTCGTATGCGCGACCTAAAAAACAGGGATTTATTTGGATTTAAGTGCAGGTCTCCTCCTGCTGTCCGAATGCTGGTTTACTACACTGGAATTTAGAGTGTAATTTCTTTCTGGGGTAAGATCTACTTTTGATCAATTCTTTATTTCAGCCTCTATGCATTCAGAATGCATATTTGCTTTCATCACAGCGACGACCAAATTTAAAGTAGATCTGTTTCAAGGTAAAAAAAGTTCTCAAACTAGCATGTTTTCAGGAATATGCCTCTTCACTCCGCATACCTTTTTGCCGCATGCTGTCACTACACGGTCGTAACAACGACCGCGTTGTGACAACGCATACCATTATTCCGCAAGTCGTTACAACGGAAAATAGCTGATAATCAAGAGGAATCCATTGCTGCAAATCCGCTCACGATCAGCCTCTGTTCCTGGAACGTCCATGGTTTCAACAGCTTGTGTCATGACCACGAAACTGCAAACTTCTTGGATCAACACGACTTAATACTGCTACAAGAAACCTGGAACCTGCGCCAAATCTCCATCCCGGGATATATCGAATTTCACGTCCTCGCCGAAAAACCCTCTAACTTTGGTCACCCTAGAGGAGGCTTATCAACGTATATCGCCCAACAACACAGATGGCATACGGAAGAAGTAGACACTGTGGTAACCTGGATACAAGTAATAAAACTCACGGAGAAGTTGGTCGCCGGTTCAGGTTCTTGTAATCTACTATTGCTCAACGTTTATGTTCATCCGGAAAAGAAGGAGAAAAATGAAAAACTGATTACTTTACTAACCTTGATCAGGGCCTTGCAAATCTCTCATGAGTCGTACTCCATGATTATATCAGGTGATTTTAATAGCAACCTAACAAAAGATGACAAAATAACTCAAGCTCTTGAAGAACTGGGCCTTTTTATCCTAAATAAGAAAGTCAGCGGGGATAGTGGTATACCTATAACCTTTTTAAGCGGTAACCGAAAGTCAACAATAGACTTCACAATACTGAGCAACAGCCTGTTATCAACTGTGAGTGCATTTTCAGTGGAGCAACGTGTGGAAAGTGACCATTTCCCTCTAATTACTAAAATGATAATGTTGGTTACCAAGACGGAAAAACAAAACACCGTCATCCAGTATACCTAAAAATTCAATCTACGCAAACTAAAATGGAGAGGAAAGGATATAAAACCAACAATGGATAAACTAAAAAATGAACTACTTAGTTTAACACCGGAAGAAAAAGAAAATCTGGTAAAAACATGGGAACACCTATGTGAAGCAGTAACAAGAAATCCCCCACGTACAAATCAAAATTCAATAAGATTCAATACTGGCAAAAAGCCTTGGTACACAACTACCTTGAGGAAAGAAAAAAGAAAAATTGCACGAGAAGTCCGCAAGCAGGCATTATTGATAAAAAGTGGAAAAAAATCAAATAAATCGGAATTGAAAGTTATGCGAAAAAATATAAGATCATGCTAAGTAGGGCAAAAACACTGTACCAAGAGGAAATGTGGACTAACTTACTAATCACTGGTAAACACAAAAATGCCAGAACATTTTGGGGTATTATCAATAAACTGACAAGGGGGGATACCCTAAAACAGGAGGCAGGTATCGGAGAAAGTATATGGACCCAGCATGTTGAAAACATGTTCAGCGACAGGACGGGAGGTGAAAAAAGGCACTGTAAACCGGAGTGCAAAGTATGCACTAGAAACTGCGAACATGCAGAAAATTTGCTAGGAAAAGGAGTTAATGTACCAGGATACAAGCTGAAGCAATCGTTGGGTAGTGGAAACGAGAATAAACCTGAAAACTCACAGTTTAGCAAATCAGAAAAACTAGTGAATGCCGTGACCGACACCCTTGTAACAACAGACCAGCTTAAAGACAAAATAAATCGCCTGAAAAAAGAGGGTGCAACGGGTCCAAACAGGCTTCCAAATTCTATCTTTAAATATTGGGCAGAATACTTAACTCCACTCTTTAATGCAATCTACAATCAGAACAAACCACCAAGATCCTGGAATGGGAGCATAATTCACCCCATTTTTAAACAAGGTGACCACAACGAGCCGGGGAATTACAGGCTGATATCGCTAATGGATGTCGAGGCAAAACTATATGGATCATGCCTATTATCACTCCTTCAGGACTGGATGGAAGATACGAACATAATACCAATGTTCCAAACTGGTTTCCGGCCAAGGACGGGTACACTGACAAACTTGATAACCCTGGCGCTCTTGAAAGAAAAAGCTGCAAAAAGGGGGACGAGACTGGATGCTTGCTTTATAGACCTGCGAGCAGCCTTTGACAAAGTGAACAGATCCCGGCTATGGGAAAAACTAAGATCATGGGGTATCCCGAAGAAGTTATTGGAGGCTATTATAGTCCTGCACAGCAACACCTGGTCTCGAGTAAAACTGGGAGACGGTAGCAGCGTAACGGCCGATATAAGAACACAATAGGGCCTAAAACAAGGCTGTGTACTGGCCCCAAGTTTATTCAACCTGTACATGGCAGATATTGTTAACCACATGGAGATCGGGGAATGCCATCCACCCCACATGTCAAAAATCCCTATCCCTTTCCTGCAGTATGCAGATGACATTGTTGTTCTGAGCCAAACACCAATAGGGTTGCAAAGATTGATCAACAATTTGACAACTTATTTAGAGCACGAATGTTTGGAACTGAATAAAGATAAAACTAAAGTTGTCCGCATTGTGGATCCAAAAAAGCAAATATTCAAATGGTATGCAAATAGTTCCCCAATAAACGAGGAAACATCATACAAATACTTAGGTTTGAAATTGGGGCGAGGGCCGACGAACAAAGAACATAAAACCGAGCTAAAAGCAAAAACACAGTCTTTGATCTATGCATACCGGCAATTACAAAAAAAACTAAGCTGTCCAAATTATACACACCTGCTGAAAGTGATAAAAGCTCAAACCCTACCATCCTTGTCATATGCACTGGCCACCTGGTGTGGCACAGAAGCAGGGCTGTTAAACAGCCTACAAACAAAAGTATACAAGGCAGTTTTAAACCTTCCAAAATCGTCGGCACCGGCGCAGGTTCGTCTAGAATTTGGCCTTCTGAATCAGAAGTTTCGCAGTATGGGAACCTTTGTGAAACTCTGCCATAAAATACGCATGTCGGAAGCCAATTCATTGGACAACCTGTGCTGGAAAGAAATCGAAACCCAGCAGAAACAGCAAGTTCCAAACAGTTGGGGAGGCTACCTGTCTCAATCACTAATCTGCATAGGAATTGAAGAAACTTGGGACACGAAGCCAGATAGATCCACTTTTGATAAAATTGTAAACAATGCGGTCAAATGGGAATCCTACCTTGAAGACAAGATAAATACCACAAAGAGACGACACGGGTGGACTGTGATAAATACATATTCCGGGATGGGACCACAGACCTACCTAGAAAGCCACTTTAACAGTTCGTTAAAACAAAGATATATAAAACACCGACTAGGTCTACAGTTTTCAAAGGACTTGCTACCAGCCTGGAAAAACTGTCACACCGACCCCCATTGTCGTCTATGTGGATACCGAAATGAAACACTAACGCACTTACTATGTGTGTGCCCGGCACTTAAGGACTTGAGGAGACGGCTTTTAAAGAACATTTTTAACAAATTGAACATTCGGACTTGTAGGCAAGCCGTAATCCGATGGCTAGATGGATCGTGTCCTATGCTGGCCTGCAGGGGGGTCAAATATATGATGAAAGCCCAATCTCTCTTACAGCAAGCTGACCTCGGAATTATACCACCAAACTGAAATATTTGACACTTACTTTGCCACTTGACAGTTTTATTTGCCAATATTTTAAAAAGTGTTTTATGTCCTATGATGATCTAGATGCATTTTGTAATGATTTTTAATAATTTTATACAATAAAATTGACTTGACTTGCGGAGGGGGGGCGCTGGATGTTGGAACAGTAAAATTTACTAATCCAACTCCAGTCTGTGCGGACTTTAGGGAAGGTGTTGGATTTTAAATCCAACACCTTCTCTTCCCCTCCACAAGCGGTTGTAACTTCTTGCGGAGAAATGGTATGCGTTGTCACAACGCGGTCGTTATAACAACCGCGTTGTGACAGCATGCCGGATCACAGATGCGGAGTGAAGGTGCATTACCGTTTTCAGCTGAGCCTTTCACTTTAATTAGAATGCAAATGTGTTTCCATTACAGCTGAGAGCACTTTCTTTTTGGCCTAGCGGCGCTTTCTTATCTACACCATTTACATTAAGTAAAGTGCACCTCTGTTTGCATTCCACCAGAGGCCACATTTTAAAGTGCAGTCTATCAGAATAAAATCATGTTGTTACCTAGCATTTTCTTTTCTCCACTCTCAGCACTGAATTGAGAGTGTGTATTTGATTTCATTCAAGCAATTGTCATCGAGGGTGCTCTTGCTGGATATTAGGTGTTCTGGACACCAGTCTTTATTGTCTTCCCTGACTGCTGGTATCCACATTAGTTGGGCGGCCGGCTGGCAAACAGGGACTTGCACCTTATGTTTCCTGGAGCGAGTGAGAGCCTGCTCATGGCTTTTGTGTGAAAAAGGAGAGTTTGCATGTCATTACATGCAGCGTATTGTGTGCATTAAGGAGACTCCAGGTATCTCTGTTACCTCCTCTCTGCTCTTCACCTTGTCTGTCATCCATTGGCATTGAGCCTTGTACATTAATCAATCCATGCTGTCTGAGACAATGCTGCAGTTGGTGGCCTAGGCCAGTCACGTGACCTCACTCTTCACTACAGAACCCCTCATCTGCCTTCCAGAGCTTTCCTAAACTCTCTTATCAGATGTTCAGGTAAAAAACAAACATTAAAGGTGTTCTCTTAGGAGCCTCCTATGTTTGTGAATAGAAAGGGCCTTGAGCCTGGCACTCTACCATTCAAACAACTTATAACCCTCAACAACGTAGGCAAAACTAAATGTTACTTCTCCCCCAGAATCTTAATATGGACTATGACACAAGTCCTCCTCTTCTCCGTGGTGGACCACTGTACCACTTTTTGTGGTATCCTGGCTCTAAAAGTTATACTTAAGGTGCAATACTTTTGCTTATGTGTAGAGCTCATAAATCCTAACAGAAGGCTCTGTAGTCCCTTGGTTCTAAAGGTTGCCCCTAGGATAGGAACAAGTTAGCTTTTGGGTAGGGCTCATAAATCAAGTACAGTAGGTTCTTAAGTACCTAGCAATCCCTAGGGTATCAAAGATAGTTGGGTCTAAATGGCACCCTAATCCTATTTGTGGTCAATAGGAAATCCCTGAGTTAGCAACAATTTCACCTCTAGATGAAGCTATTAAACCTAGTGTTGGAAATTTGCCCTTTGTGCAGAGTCACCTGAATATGTTTGGCCTTTTTGCTGAAGCATATTTTTGCTGGCTATAGAAATCTGTGTGCTTTACCCCTGCTCACCAGGGGTAAAGTTCTTGTGCTCCTCCTTTCAACAGGGTAAAATTGGAATACTCATGATTGACATATTTAACTTACCTACAAGTTCTAGAATTTGGCACCCACAGTGTACCCAGGGCCTGTAAATTAAATGTCCCTAGAGGGCTGGGGCACCCCTTGTGCCAACCATTACAGTGACAGAGTAAAGCATGCCTCCTGCATGTAGCCTGACTGTGCATTTTTAAACTTCCAATTCAACTTGTCAAAATAAAGTATTTTGACAGGCCTTAACTTTCCCTTTAAATATTATAAACAACCCATAGCTAGCTCCTATTGCCGATAAGGGAGAGTACATGGTATTTAAACGCAAGCCATGTGGAAGTGTAATATTTCACATGACCTTATAGTGAAAACGCAAAAAAAAATATTTTCCCTGTAGCAAGGCTGGCTGCCTCTATAGGGAAAAACTGGATTACATTATAACACCTAACAATGATGATTTTAGATTGGTAACAGCTATAGAAACATTTCATGGGCTTTTTCATATAGCTAAAATCCAATTTAATAGTATAGTGGCATTGTGTTCAGCTTTTCAGAAAAAGTTCTATGGAAAACTTACCTTTTGCCTGCCCAAAGCATCTGAAGGCCTTTCTGCAAGTATTCAATTTCCATTTATCAGTTTGATGGCTCCCCTGAGGTGAGATGTGAACTGCTTCCAGGATAGGGACAATGGGCCTTAGGTGTGTGGACGTGTTGCCTTCCCCTCGGCAGGATGGGATGAGGGCTGTGCCCAGACCCCTTTTGCATTCCAAAAGAAATTTCCCTGTCACAGGCAGATGTAGCTCACACCTGGGCCTGCCTTCACCTTTGCCCTTATAGTCAGACGGGCACCAACCTCAGTGGGAGGGAGAGCTGTCCCAGTTTAGATTTACAAACCAGGTGAGGATGTGAGCATTGTTTTTGACTTTAGAGTGTCAAATCCTGCTTGAATGTCACATCCTGCTTCACAGATCGGCTGGGGTTTTATATATGTGAATAAGCAACAAGGGAACCTTACTCATGGGAAGTCTGGGTACGAAAGCTATTGAGGAAACAATGGCTCCTGTGGAGTGGTAAGGGATATTTCTAATAAAGTTATGCACAATGGCAATGCAACGGGTTGGGGTGATGTCAGAAAGAAAGCTAACCACACACATTAAAGGTTCAGTCAACTTATGAAATTATTTATATAGGAAATAAGTAAGTAACACAATACATACATAGGTGTTTAAATTGAAAGATATGCTGTACAATGGCTAAACATTAGATCGTAGTGTCTGGTGTCCCAGTGAAAGAACAATTGAACCTAAGCTAAAAAGTTCAGCTCATGCCCAACTGGCTCATGTCACAGCACCCGCTAATGAACAGGGACAGGACCTTGACCTGACGTCCTGACACTTTTGACCCACTCTCTATTTCTTTCATACCAAGTGCACGGTAGCAGCCGTAGTAGTGTATTTGTTCATAGGTTTGGCCAGACGCACTGACATTGGTGATCGACTGTTCCAAATGCCTTTACACCATGTGATGATTATCGGCTGCAACTCCACATTGGCTCATGCATGTTAGTATAGAAGGGGTATACCTACGTCCCTCCATCCATTCACTAGCTCACACAGCCCCAGCACACTGCATTCAGTATTTGCCACCGATGGCACGTATCTCTAGCATTAGGTACACATACAGGGTAGTCTGTCATCCATGCCAATTGATGACTACAGATCCATTGATCGGATCGATGCCCCAGATCACCAAGCTCGGTCTGGAGGTACCTCCTTTGGCGGGAACTTTTCCCTTATCTACAGCGAGTGAATCCCTCACTCGCTGTCATCGCATCAAACAGAGAGAGGGACGCTCCTCTGTTGAAACGGCATTGGGGGCACTGCCGCAGCGGAATCAGTGCTAAATCAGGTACAGATCAATCCAGTCTGTTCACACCAGACGCCCTGTAGATACACTCTCACATCATTGTAACTGAAGGTCCACTCTCCTTTTCCCGCTACAGCGCACATCGCAATTTCTGACTACAAAGAGCCACCGGCACTCCTGTCGTCATTCGCACCAACGAGCTACTCCGCTCCCCCGTACACGGAGCGCCTTCACACACTCAACGGTAAGGGAACATTTCAGTGACTGTCTACACAGCCTGTCTTATCCACACAATAGTTTTTCTTTCCACCCAAACAGTGCCCTTTATACCTGACACTACAGTGATTCACAGTACCAAGTCTCTGCGCCGGCTACACCCATTCTCCTGCCTGACTTCCACTACCCTCACAAGGGGTAAGTTACTCTCCATGGACTGCCCTCCGCCATGTATGTTACAGCATGTACATCAGTATACTTTTACTGAACACCATGTTTTTCTCCTCATTACCTCCACAGCACCCGGCTGGGTCCCCTGTGAGTCCTTTCATTTATACTACTTTCACGGTGCCACTGCGTCTCACTCCAGGCAGGATTGGCCTTCCTTCAGGTATTGTGACGTGTAGGGCTTACGTTCACTTGCAAGCAATTTTCCAATTAGGGCGACACACTGACATTATTATCCTACTCTTTCTTTTAGGTGTCCCAATACTGCTAGGTCCTGAAGAGATCCAATATCCTAACTGGGTCAAAACGCCGTTGACAGTTTAAAAAGGCGAACCAAAACGCAGCACTTATGATTGTATAAAGTGTTGTGGATCACATTGTTACATTTCCCATGGTCGCTGAAATGTTTTAAAATTGAAACCTTGCACACAATGTCACTTTAAATGTCACTTTTTAGCTTAGGTTCAATTGGTCTTTCACTGGGACACCAGACACTGCTGTCTAATGTTTAACCATTGTACAGTATATCTTTCAATTTAAACACCTATGTATTTATTTATTTATTTATTTATAGGCTTGTATAGCCCTGGACTCGACTCCCGAAGGAGTATCTCTGCGCTTTGTTCGCCCTACAGGTAAGGGTGAGGTGCTCGCCAGATTGAAGACAGAGATGGAATCAAAACAGAAAGGTCTTCAGCATTTATCTAAAGGCTAAGTGGTTGGTACACTGTCTGAGGGTGAGAGGTAGTTTGTTCCAAAGGGTGGGACCTAGAAATGAAAGAGCTCTTCCGCCCAGTCTCGCCCTTCTTATTGAGGGAACCTGAAGTAGGTATTGGTTGCTGGAGCGGAGAGTACGTCCTGGGTTGTATGGGACAAATTCCTCAGCCAATTACGGAGGACATGAGCCATAAATACTCTTGTGGATTATGCAGCAAGTTTTAAATTGCACCTGTGCCCGTATGTATTGTGTTACTTACTTATTTCCTATATAAATAGTTTCATAAATTGACTGATCCTTTAATGTGTGTAGTTAGCTTTCTTTCGGACATCACCCCAACCCTTTGCATTGCCATTGTGCATAACTTTATTAGAAATATCCCTTACCACTCCACAGGAGCCATTGTTTCCTCAGTAGGGGTTTTATATATAACATTTGGGGTGCAGTTCGAAGAGGGAAGCAGAATGCCAAAACAGTTTGTTTGTATTCACTGTGAGGTTGTGAAAGGTCAGCTTTGATTTTGCCATACTGCTGAGTCTACATGTGGATATTAGGGAAGCAATCATGACCGATTGGATCAATGCACTTCATGATACTCCACTGGGAAGGATACAACTACATTTATTAATCACCCTAAATAAATTATGTCTCTGAGAATGGAGATTGTAATTGATTTAATTGTGCCTTTAAAAAGTTCTCCTAAACATATTGCATTGGCTGAATGTTGTCGTTTTACCTAAGGAATGGTAAAGGTTTCTGAAATTTGGAGAACCATCAATGGCTACATCTTCTGTTTGAACTTGGACCACAATTATATGAATTATGAATTGGATTGGACATTAATTGGAATTAGGACAAATAATGTAAAAATTACGGTGCTTTTCCCATTGATTGGAGAAAATGTGAATGTTTGTTTTGTTTCAAGAAACAGGGGTTGTTGACAGTTAAACTCCAGGGATAAAGAACCTAAGAATTGGAGTAATTTAGACACTAGTGTGAGATCCCATTCATGGAGCCACAATACAAACAGGGGCTGATATGTTTTTGTGATTGGTGTAAAACCGCAGAGTTTATTTTTCTAGACCCCTGGCTGTAAGAACTCTGATTGCATTTAAACCGTCCCAAAACCCACTAAGCAATATTTGAGAGGCATGTTCTTCCGCTAATGAATAATCCCATGAGACATTACAGGGATGGTTAGTGGAACCTCATAACCCTCTTTCATTAAGGAATCAATCAATCAATCATGGGCATTTGTATAGCGTGCTACTCACCCGGAAGGGTCTCAAAGCCCTGGGGGGGAGGGGTCCATTATAGCCAGGTCTTGAGGAGCTTCCTGAAGGAGAGATGATCCTTGGTAAGCCGGAGGTGGATCGGGAGGGAGTTCCATGTCTTGGCTGCCAGGTAGGAGAAGGATTTTCCCCTGGCGGTGGCTTTGCGGATGCGTGGTACGGCGGCGAGGGCGAGGCTGGTCGATCGTAGCTGGCGGGTGGGTGCGTAGAAGGTCAGGCGGTTGTTGAGGTACTTGGGGCCCAGGTCGTGGAGTGCCTTGTGTGCGTGGGTGAGGAGCCTGAACGTGATCCTCTTGCTGACGGGGAGCCAGTGTAGGTCTCTCAGATGGCCGGAGATGTGGCTGTGTCGGCGGATGTTGAAGACGAGTCGTGCGGAGGCGTTCTGGATGCGCTGGAGTCTTTTCTGAAGTTTGGCTGTGGTTCCGGCGTAGAGGGTGTTTCTGTAGTCCAGTCGGCTGGTGACGAGTGCCTGGGTGACCGTCTTCCTGGCATTGGTGGGGATCCATCGGAAGATCTTACGGAGCATGCGCAGGGTGTTGAAGCAAGATGACGAGACAGCGTTGACTTGTCTGGTCATCGAGAGGGAGGAGTCCAGGATGAAGCCCAGGTTGCGTGCATGGTCCGTTGGTTTTGGGGTGGTGCCCAGGGCAGGGGGCCACCAGAAGTCGTCCCAGGCGGAGGGCGATGATCCCAGGATGAGGATTTCCGTTTTGTCTGAGTTCAGTTTCAGGCGACTGTTCTTCATCCATTCGGCTACGTCTTTCATCCCTTCGTGTAGGCTGGTTCTGGGGGTGGCGGGGTCGTTGGTGAGGGAGAGGATTAGCTGGGTGTCGTCGGCATAGGAGATGATGTTGAGGTTGTGTTTGCGTGCGATGGCTGCGAGAGGGCTCATGTAGATGTTGAAGAGGGTTGGCCTGAGTGAAGACCCTTGTGGTACGCCGCAGATGACTTCGGTCGCCTTGGATCTGAACGGGGGGAGGCGGGATCTCTGGGTTCTCCCGGCAAGGAACAAGATGATCCACTCCAGTGCCTTCTCTCGGATTCCGATGTTGCTGAGGCGCTGTACTAGGGTGCGGTGGCAGACAGTGGCGAACGCTGCAGAGTGGTCCAGGAGGATGAGGGCCGCTGTTTCCCCATTGTCGAGCAGGGATCTGATGTCATCAGTGGCTGCGATAAGGCCGGTCTCGGTGCTGTGGTTGGCTTGGAAGCTGGACCGCGAAGGGGCGAGGGATCCGTTCGTCTCGAGGAAGGCGGCAAGCTGTCTGTTGACGGTCGGTGGGGTCCGCTGTTGGTTTCTTCGGAGGGCGCTGAGCTCGGCGTGCTTCCAGGTCTCCGGGAAGGTGGCGGTGTTGAAGGAGGTGTTGATGATGACCCGGATTTGCGGTGCGATGATGGAGTCGTTCTTGTTGAAGACGTGGTGGGGGCAGGGGTCGGTTGGTGATCCAGAGTGGATGGTGTTCATCGTGCGGGTGGTGTCTTCGGTGCTGATCGGGGTCCAGGCACAGAGGGTGGTGGTGGGGTGCGTTGGTTCGGTGGTTGGGTGCATGGTTGGTGCGCCGAAACTGTTGTGTATATCGGCGATCTTGCGGTGGAAGAACAAGGCGAGTGAGTCACAGAGGTCTTGCGAGGGAGTGATGTCGTTGCTTCCAGCGCTGGGGTTGGAGAATTCTTTGACAATGCTGAAGAGCTCCTGGCTGTTGTGGGCGCTGTTGTCCAGTCGTTCTTTCAATGCTGTCTTCTTGGTGGTGCGGATCAGCTGGTGGTGTTTGGGGGTGGCGTGCTTGAGGGCTGTCATGTTGTCCGTGTTCTGGTTGTGGCGCCAGGCTTTCTCGAGGGAGCGGCAGTTCTTCTTGGAGGTCTTGAGTGCGTCGGTGAACAAGGGGGCTTTCTTGCTGCCGGGTCTGCTGGGGGGTCCCTCAGTGGTGCGAGGTCATCTGCGCAGTTGTTGAGCTACTGTGTGAGGTTGTTGGCTGCTTTGTTGGGTACTGTTGTGCTGGCAGGGGGGTTCTGGCGGAGGGAGGTGATGAGCTGCTCGGCGGTGATCTTGTTCCAGCTTCTGCGAGGGCCCTGTTGCGGGTGGTGGTGGGTCATGGTTTTTCTGAAGCTGAAGTGGATGCTGCTGTGGTCGGTCCAATGGAGTCCGGTGGAGTGGCTGAAGGAGATGTGCTTGTTGGGGGAGAAGACGGGGTCAAGCGTGGGTCCGGCGTAGTGGGTGGGGTTGTTCACCAATTGCTTGAGTCCGAGGACTCAATTGCTTGAGTCCGAGGTTAGCGAGGTTATCCAGCAGGGTGACGGTGTTGCGGTACTTGCTGTTCTCCAGGTGGGTGTTGAGGTCCCCTAGGAGGTTGTAGTCGGTGGAGGGGAGGGCGTGCGGGCTGATGAAGTCGGTGATGTCTTTGCTGAATTGTGTGCATGGTCCCAGGGGTCTGTAAATGAGGGTGCCTCTGAGGCTGGTCTTGGGGTCGGTGTGTATCTGGAAGTGGAGGTGTTCGGCGGCAGTGTAGGTGTTGTCGGGGTTGGTCATGATGCGGATGTGGTTCTTGTGTACGATGGCGATACCTCCTTAAGTCTGGTTGACGAGGTCCTTCCGGGTGATCTTGTATCCGTCCGGGATGGCTATGGCGATGTCAGGCGCTGAGAAGGCGTTCATCCAGGTTTACGTGAGGAAGGCGACGTCAGGTGACGTTGTGTCGAGCAGGTTCCAGAGTTCGATGGCATGTCTGTGGGCGGAGCGGGTGTTGAGCAGGATGCACTTGAGGTGGTTGTTGTTGGTGCTCAGCTTGTCGGGTGCGGTGCAGGTCCGGGGGCAGGTGAATTTGCAGGCTTGGCAGGTGAAGGGTCCATGGGAGCGTTTCGGTGTGGCTCGGTAGCAGGCGGGGTTGCGGCTGGCGTTGAGTGCCTGGAGGGTGGCGGCGTTGTAGGTCTGTCGTGTGGTCTTGCGTCGTCTGGGGCCAGGGGTCCTGGCGCTGGGCGCGGTCCAGGCGCGGATGGGCGCAGACGGGCTTGCTTCCTCCATATGAGGGGCTGAGGGAGGCAGGAGCAGCTGGGAGGCTGGAACCGGGTAGCGAATGGGAGCGGCGGGGGGCAGGGCCGCAGGGAGCGCCGGCGGGAAATGAGGGCGAGGCGGGAAGGCACAGAAGGCAAGGGGGAGCGAGGGGAAACACCAAATGACAAATAACAATAAAATGAATACAAAATGGTAACAGCAGTCAAAGAGGAGCGAGGGGAAACTAATGTACAAAACAGAGGGGTAGAAATGGCGAACTTAGAGTGGGGTAAAAAGCGGCGGACTCACAGGCACAGGGGAGATAAGAAATGCAGGCGGAAACCAACGGGCAGAGCGCAGGGCACAGCACGAGGAGGACCACGCTATGGCTAGGGGGGCGACCTACCTCGTGACAGGGTCAAAGGTTGCTCCCTTTACCACCGTGCGTCCTCCATATGAGGGGCTGAGAGAGGGAGGAGCAGCTGGGAGGCGGGAGCGGGGTTGCGAATGGGAGCGTCGGGGGCGGGGACGCAGGGAGCAGCGGCGGGAAACGAGGGCGAGGCAGGAGGGCACAGTAGGCAAGGGGGAGCGAGGGGAAACACCATTCTTGAGGAATAACAACCTCAAGAATTATAGAAAATGAGGAATGCATTTTAAAGATTTATTTTAACATCAAAAACCTAGTCTAGTGCACACAAGTTGAAAACACTAGTCTAGTGCACATAATAACAATTGTAACAACAATAAAAACAAATAAAAGGGTAGCAGAATTTTTTACCAAAAGTGTGAAAAAAGGAAATACTCCAACATGATTGTGGCTATGCATTTATAGCAATTTTACGCCTTTGTGCTGTTTCTAGGCAATAAATTAATTTTAGCACAACAGAAAATAAAACCCATTTTGAATTTCAGAGATGTTCACACCTGCATACCGGTTTGGGAATAGGACTTATGTTCCATATAATAGCTAGACATGCTATTCTTGTCTTTCCAGGCCTGCTGCAGTGATAAGTTCAGCCCACGGAAAGGCAAAATGCCTCCCTAGTATCCTTCAATTAGATGGTAGCCCACCACAAATAATAATGTCATTATTCTTGTTAGGTTGAGTAATGCTTTCAGTAAATTAAACCTGAGCTCAATCCCTAGTAGCTGTGGCACAGAGCAGACAGGTTTAATTTAGGAAAATGTGTACAGCATTTTCAAGTACCAAAACAGTTATCATTAACATGACACAATAAAAATACCACTCCCACAGCAGATCCCAATATGCTTGATGCCACAGAGGGAGCCCGAGGGTACTGAAACCAGAGAGATGTTCTGGTTTAGTTTGCTTTTTCCACCATGTGGGAGTCCCTAGTTCTAAAATACACATTTCCTGGTTTTGACTCTCCATGCTGTATTGACGGCCTGTCATTCTATGCTTTAGGTACTATGCTATTATTCATGAACAAGGAATGCCATGTTTCTTGTCAAATTCTGTGCTGTTTGTGGTTTGGTTTGCCATTCTCTTGTTTGCCTGTGATGCATTATTTGCAGCTTTCTTAATTTGATCAAACTAAACTAAAGATTTACATTCTGACCTTCTGACTTAGTCACTGAAATAGGAGTAAAAAAAGCCTCAGTGGGACAAGGCAGCAGGATGTGGCCAAGATGGGCTCCACGAGGCCAGATAGCTGTTGGACCATGTCCCCATCAAACTGTTGACTTATGACAGCCAATCTTAGAGCAGTAGAAATAAAAAAAAATTGCTCCTAAAGAAGGTGTCTCTGTCTGGCTGGATACTTTTGGCCCTTTTCCCCAGTGAAGAGTTTTACCTTCGGACTTAATCCGTATTTTGGAGCTTGAATTGATCAGGCAGGGCAAGTCTGAAAGTTATAGTCAAACAAGGCTCCATGAGGCTGGATAACATCTTTGCGACATCCCACAGAAATATAAACAACTGTGAAAACTATTTTTAAAAGTTTGTCTTTGGCTCGTAGACAGACAAAAGTTTTTACTTTAATAAAGTATCCCAATAATTTCCTATGGAACAATTAACTCAGCTACAGTGACAATAGTTTCTAGGACATTGCGAAAGCGACTATTTACATGTTCTACTTTTAATTATTATGCACCCTACCTGATAGGCATCTATAGCCTACTTTGATGTGACTTCCTAATATTTAAAAGGAAGCTTTAGGCCTCTGAAGGAGGTTATTTTGACAAGTCGAACTTGTAGTTTAAACCTACGTAGCGAAGTTACTGGTGGAGGCCTACAGTTATGTTTTGCGTTGTGAACTTGCAGATGGCAGGGGAGCCAATGATGGAGCTGTAGTAGCTAGTAGAAGTGCACTACATGAGCTTGACATCGGTCTAGTTGTCATCAAATATTGATTGTATACATACTGGAGCACAGCATCAAGGGGATCAAGTGATGCATATGCTGTTTGCCCCTTGCCAGAGCATGTGATGAGGCCGGTGTTGCTGATGTTGCTGGCTCAATATATACTGAACAGTGCAAGAGTGTCAACTGCATGTCAGTGCAGCACAGTATGAGTCGCAACATCTCAATCAAGGAGCTTGAAATAGAGTTCAATTTGTACTTAGCGCATTCTATGTTTTTTCTCCTGCAGTAGAAATGTATATTCTCCCAGCGTTGCTGATCTACTAGATAGATGAAATTTCCACTCACACTGAGGTTTATGCTGGCTTTATTACTTTATTAGAATAAAAATGAAAATTGCACAACCACACATTAGTGTAATTGGAAATTGACAAAACATACTTGAAAACAATTAGCTAACAATTGGAGGAATCAGTCTAAAAATAGCTCTATAAACAGTCAATAGGGAAGATCTATTTTTTTTAAGCTATAGTTATGCCTGTCGAGTCTGATGAGTTGAAGTCGATGTACAGCAAAATGAGTTATAAACTGTATCTGCAGAAGTCTCAGAATTTCACAAGCAGAAGACAAGGACACCTCTGGCCGCATTAATATTGTAACAAGCTTTCTTAGCTTATCAAAGACCATATTTGCATTGTATGTTTTTGACCATGAAACAATTTCAAACAATTTCCTTGGAGGAGGATATAATGTGATACCACATTCTATCACAGTTTTCTGAACAGTTACCAAAACGGTAAACCAAGAGGCCATTCTACAACAGCTATCAAGTGTTCTTAATAAATAGGAACCATTCCCAGGAAGTGTGTGATAAGAGGGAATGAAAAGAACAAGTGAACTACAACACTCATTGTGTCATCCAGTATAGCGGGTGTGCAAACATGATTGCAGGCCTGTAAACTGGTTGTGCATGTTTAAATCGCAAATTGAACCTGTCAGAATAACTTAACTTTTAAATATTAATAAGTCATTCTTGGGTGGGCCTTACATGCCCATATGTCAAGGCGCATAGTATTTAAAAGTAGGACATGCAAAGGTTTAATAACAAACATGTTGTTATAGTGAAAAAATCCTCAGAGCAATTTTGACTCTAGCAGGAGAAGCTGTTCCATATCCTTCTGCCTTCTCACATTCAGTTTGCTTAAAATCGTTTTGGTTGTCTTTAGAAATCTGTGCATTTTACGACTGCTAACCAGTGCTAAAGTACTTGTGCTCTTTCCTTTAAAAATGATAAAATAGGCTTACACTCAGATGGTACATTTGTGGCCTGATTTATATCTTGGTGGACGTGTTACTCACAATTATGTTGGATACTCCATCCGACGAAATGCAAATCCCATCATAATGTATGGTATTTATATTTCGGCTGGCGGGATATCCGCCACTGTTGTGACGGAATTACCCATCCACCAAGATATAAAGGAGACCCTTAATTTGCGTATAAGTCGATAGTAAAGTGGTACCCAGGGTCAGTAATTTAAATTCACTAGTGACCCTGCAGCACTTTTTGTGCCACCCATTAAAGTAGTCCCTTAAAGCATGTCTCAGGCCTACCATTGCAGCCTGTGTTCAAGATTACGCTGCTAATGTGAGCCAAATTAAACATTTTGCAAGGCCTAAACCTCAATTTTGCTAAAAATATGTTACCCCTAAGATCGGTCCTCATGGGCCACAGGGCAGGGGTCATTGTATTTAAAATGTATGACATGTGTTTTTAATTTTTATATGTCCTGGTAGTGAAAAACTCCCAAACTTGTTTTTCACTACTGTGAGGCCTACCTCTCCCATGGTAAAACATTGGGCTACCTCATTACATTCAATCAGTGCTAACCTTTGACTGGGAACAGTTAGGTCTTGTTTGGTCCTAGATGAATTGTATGGTAAAATCCTCTTTAAAGGAATAGTCAGATTTTAAGTCTTAATTTTGAAAATACCACATTTAAGAAAGTTGGCCTTTTCTTCTCCTAACCATTTGGTACCTGCAACCTGTGTCCTGGATCACATGACTGTGAATAGTTGGCAGTTGGCCTTTGTGCATTCTTCCCAGTCAGTCACACAAATGGGCATTAGATGTTGGCAGGATGGGCCATCCTGTGAGGATGGGCCATCATGCCAGGATCCATAGGGTTGAACTGATCCCTGCCCTAATTACATTTCAAAGGGCTGCCTTCAGAACGCCCTCAAAGATTACTGATACCAGCCTTTTGTCACCCTAGACCGCTTGGAGCCTGGACAGGGGAAGGAAATTTCCAGAGCCAGATGGGAGCATAACCCAGAGGTTTCTCACACTTCGAATCCTGGCACCAGGTATGAATATTTGACCCTCCGGCCAACTCTTCAGTACACTCAGGTAGACTACAGAAGAAAGATTGCCTTGTTTCTCAGAGGACTGCCCAGCTGCTACCACAGGGCTGCTCCATTGTGGCTGGTCTGAACTTGTGACTTCCCCTGGTCTAGCACAATCTAATGACCGCAAGCGCCACTTTTGTGCTTTTCAGGCACTATACTTACCTAAAACTTTGAAACTGTGTGCCTCCAGTTCTAATGATTGTATTTTTGTCTTTCTGGTTTCACTTTATTCATTAAAATGCTCTCCATTTTACAAAATCGGTGTGGGATTTTTTTGTGTTGTGTTGTCACTTAATAATGTTGTGGTGCTGCATAAATAAAATCCCTGAAACTTAAGCCTGGTTTCCATTGTGCCAAGCCACCTGAGGGTTAAGCGAAAGTTGATTTAGTGACTTTTGTGGTTCATCCTGATAGGGATTGTGGTTGTTGCTTGGCCTTATCACCCTTGACCCTTGACCTTGCTGGTAGGTTGCTCCCCCACCACACAGCTCCGCCTGTGTGTCCTGACCATGACCCTGCCCCAGCTGCCGCTGCTGTAGAAGTTGAGGCCCTCCTCCACCCACAGGCTACCACCTGTGCCTCATCCCTGGTGGCCAGTGGTAGGCCTTAGGTTTGTATCACTGTCGCTGTCTGTCTGTCTTCCCTGTACTGCCCATACTGTCTTTTGGTGTCTGTGACCGCTGTTGCCTGTCTCCCCCCTGTGCCTGCATTCTTATCTGTGCCTGTTTTCTTGCCTTTTTGCTCCCCTGATTGTACTCGTTTTCTTGCCTTCTGCGCCCCTGATTGCACTCGTTTTTCTTGCCTCTGCTACCTGATTGTACCCGTTTTTCGTGCCTTCTGCTCCTCTGATTGCACTCATTTTTCTTGCCTTCTGCTCCCCTGATTGCACTCGTTTTTCTTGCCTTCTGGTTGCACTCGTTTTCTTGCCTTCTGCTCCCCTGATTGCACTCATTTTTCCTGCAGGAGATTGCACTTGTTTTCTTGCCTTCTGCTCCCCTGATTGCACTTGTTTTTCTTGCCTTCTGCTCCCCTGATTGCACTCGTTTTTCTTGCCTTCTGCTCCCCTGATTGCACTCGTTTGTCTTGCCTCCACTCCCCTTTGTGCCTCTATGCCACTCGTTTCCCCCCGTTTTTGTGACCTTTCTGCCCCTTCTTGAGTCCTTTGTGCCTCTGTGCCACTCATTTCCCCCTGTTTTTTGTGACCTTTCTGCCCTTTCTTATGACCTTTCTGCCTCTGTGCGACTCGTTTCTCCCAATTTTGTGACCTTTTCTTCCCTTTCTTGTGACCTTTGTGCATCTGTGCCACTCGTTTCCCCCCGTTTTTTGTGAACTTTCTGCACTTTTTTGTGACCTTTGACCCTGCTTGCAGGCAGGTCGCCCCCACACTGCTACTCGTCACCTGACTGCCTGCTTCCTTGTTTCCTGGCTTTTTCCCTCCCCTCTTTCCTATGCACCAGTTCCCCCCGCCCCCCGCCGCTGCCAATCCAAACCTTTCTCGCCGCTGCATCCCTGCGGCCCTGCCACCCCCTGCACACCCATTCGCCTCCCCGCTCCTGCCTCCCAGCTGCTGCTCCCTCCCAAGCCACATTTGCAAGCCGAGAAGCAGTCGCGCAGCGGAGGCGCGCAGCGGGCGCACCGCTGCCGCGCTGCGCCTATCCGCGCCTAGACCGCGCCCTGCGCCAGAACCCCTGGACCCCGTAAACCCCAGAACACCAGAATCCACTACGATGCCAGCACTCTCCACGCACTCAACGCCGACAGAAACCACACCTGCTTCCAGGCCACCCCGAAACGGACCCACGGACCCTTCTCCTGCCACACCTGCAGCTTCACCTGCGTCAGAACCACCAAACCTCCAAGGACTGGACCCAACCACCTCCGCTACATACTCCTCAACACCCACTCCGCAAGCAAACACACCATCGAGCTCTGGGATCTGCTCGACACATCCGACCCACACGTGGCCTTCCTGACCGAGACCTGGTGGAACGACTCCTCGGCGCCCGACTTCGCCATAGCCATCCCGGACGGCTACAAGATCACCCGCAGGCATCGCGCCAATGGAATCGGAGGAGGATTATCCTTCATCCACAAGTCCACCCTCAAGGTCGCCACCCATGCAGACGACACCCTCAACACTGCCAAAAACCTACACTTCTGGATCCACACCAACCCCAACACCACCCTCAGAGGAACACTCATCTACAGACCCCCTGACCCCGGGCTCAGTTCAGCGACTCCATCGCCGACCTCGCCAGCAGCCACGCACTCGCCTCCATGGAGTACATCCTCCCCGGGGACCTGAACTTCCACCTCGAGAACAACAACAACGCCAACTCCGCCACCCTGATTGCCAACCTCGCCAACTTGGGCCTCAGACAACTCATCACCGCACCCCCCGACGCAGCCGCCAAAAACACTGGATCCCGTCTTCTCCACAGGCTCCCACGTCGCCTTCGACCACACCACTGAACTCCACTGGACCGACCACTGTTGCATCTATTTTACCTTCAAGAAATCAACCACGCACCACCGCACCCAACAGCTGCCTCGCCGCTGCTGGAGCAAAGTCACCGAAGACCAGCTGATCACCTCCCTCGCCAAGAACCCACCCCGACCCCACCAACCCAGATGCCGCAGCTCGAAACCTCAGACAGTAGATCGAGGACTGCGCCAACACCCTCGCCCCACTCAAGAAACCCTCCAACAGCCACGCAAACAAGAGGGCCACCTGGTTCACCGACGATTTCTAGACATCTAAAACTGCATAACGGAAACTGGAGAAGGCATGGCTCCACGAACGCACACCGGACAACCACGCAGCCCACAAGGACGCCACCCACAGACACCACCACCTCATCAGATTAGCCAAGATATCCTCCTTGAAAGACCGCTTGGATAACAACGCACACAACAGCAAAGAGCTCTTCAGCATCGTAAAGGAACTCTCCAACCCCAGTGCAACGCCAACGACATCCCGCCCTCACAAGAACTGTGCGACTCACTAGCCATCTTCTTCCACCGCAAGATCGCTGACATCCACGTCAGCTTCAACACCATGACCGCCCCGACTACGCCAGACTACACCTCCCCTGTGAACACCACTAGAGCCAACCGTCTGACCTCCTGGTCCAACGTCAATGATGATGAGACAGGCAAGGTCATGAACTCCATTCACTCAGGATCTCTGTCTGACCCATGCCCACACCACGTATTCAACAAAGCAGACGCAGCCATCGCACCCCAACTACGGAAGGTCAACAACATCTCCTTCGAAACAGCATAATTCCCGGAAAGCTGGAAGCACGCCGAAATCAACGCCCTCCTCAAGAAGCCCAAAGCGGACCCCAAGGACCTCAAGAACTTCTTGCCCATCACCCTTCTCCCGTTCCCGGCAAAAGTCATCGAGAAAATCGTCAACATGCAACTGGCCCGCCACCTCGAAGACGACAACAACTTGAACCCGTCCCAGTCCGGATTCAGATGAAACCACAGCGCGGAGACAGCCCTCATCACCGCCACAGATGACATCAGGCACCAACAAGACAACAGCGAAACATCAACCCTCATCCTCCTGGACCTGTCAGCCGCCTTTGACACGGTCTGCCATCACACTCTGAAGACACGCCTCCTAGAAGCCGGAATCCAAGAGAAGGCTCTTGACTGGACGACGTCCTTCCTCTCCGGCAGAACCCAGGGCATCAGCCTCCCACCCTTCTGATCCGAAGCCACTGACATCATCTGCGGCGTCCCCCATGGCTCATCCCTCAGCCCAACACTGTTCAATGTCTACATGGCCCCATTCGCAAAAGTGGCCCGCCATCACGACCTCAACATCATCTCCTACGCTGACGACACCCAGCTCATCCTCTCCCTCACCAAGGACCCACACACCGCCAAAACCAACCTCCACAAGGGAATGAAGGTCGTCGCCGATTGGATGAGGAGCAGCCGTCTGAAGCTGAACTCAGACAAGACGGAGGTCCTCACCCACCCCCTCATCCTGGGACGACTCCTGGTAGCCAACCACACTGGGAACACCACCAACACCCACCGACCATGCACGCAATCTAAGATTCATCCTCGACTCCTCCCTCTCCTTGTCTAAGCAGGTCAACGCCTTCTCCTCCTCCTGCTACAACGCCCTCTGCATGCTCCACAGGGTCTACAAGTGGATCCCGATCGGAACAAGAAGAACAGTGACACTGGCCCTCGTCAGCAGCAGACTGGACTATGGAAACACACTCTAAGCAGGAATCCCAGCCAATCACGCCAGACCAGCCTACCTGAACAGCAAACTCAGCTTCCACACCCCCACCCACCAGCTCCGCTCCGCCAGCCTCGCCCCGCCGCTGTCCCACACATCCAACGAATCACGTCTGGCAGCAGATCCTTCTCCTACCTCGTGGCCAAGACCTGGAACACCCTTCCTACCCACATACGGGAGCCCCAAGACCTACTCGCCTTCAGAAGACTCCTCAAGACCTGGCTCTTTGAGTAGTAGCAGCACCCCCCTCCCCTCAGCGCCTTAGTTGGAACCCTCCTGGGTAAGTAGCGGGCTTTACAAGTACTCTGATTGATTGATTGATTGATTGCTTGAGAAGATTATTTAATCCCTGCAATCAAAACCCAATTTTCTACAATTATTATGTTTCATATTTGCTATCTCTGTTCAGGTAACAGCTATAGAGCTCTAATTTTCACTTTTTAAAATGTTTATCAGAAGCTCAATGGATCTGGTAAAGTCGGATTTGTAATAGCTGTTTTACAACAGTAGTTTTATAAAATTTACCTGTTCAAGCCTCCAGAATACAGTTTGCATGAGATAACAGCTGTTATCAAGGAGCTAAATGGATCCCCTGATGAGGTGTTATCACGGTCTGATAACTGAAACCAAGGCCTTGGATGTAGGGAGGTGTTCTATTTCTCTGGCAGGCTGAACATCTGGGCTGTGACAGGAACTTAATTAACTTCAGAAGGACCTACCATGTCACATGTAGATGCAGCTAATACCTGGGCTTGTCTATTTCTTATGTCCGGCTAGCCATTCATGCACCAGACCCAGTAGGAGAGGAGCTGCCCTCAGAACCAGTTTTGAGTTACCACAGAGGAGGGGTGACTCATTTCCCTGGCCACACCTCTTAGGTGGCCACAGGAACTCTGGATACGGATGAACGGATCTACTATGCTGGTTTTAAGCAGAGAGGTACACTATGGAATTGTTTGCAGTGAAGCACATAGTAAGTGCTGTAAAAGTGGGAAGAGTCATCCCTTGAAACTATTGGTTAAGGAGTGACCAGTAGTTCACTCCTCCCACAGGATGGCATGGGGCACATTTTGTGGTGCCCACAGTGCCCTCCTCTGATCACGTCTAGACCTGTGGAGGAACATAAGATGACTGGACTTGCTGTCTGAGGCCTAAGAAGAGCCTTGAAGATGACCTGTTCTCCCTCTTGTATCCAGGTCAAAGAATTGGACCCCAAAGGTGATAAGGTTTAGACTACAAGAACACAAGTTTCAATAGTCCTTTTTTTGCCCTCCCAGCTGGCCAGTTTCAACTGGACCCTGATGCTGGCCTTTGCTTGAGCTTGTTTTGTCCCTTAAGTCCTAGACCCCTGGATGGTGTCAAAGTCTACTCCTCCTAACAAATCTTGAAACCTGGGACTTACAAACATTTTGCCGACTTTTGCTCTGAGAACCAATAGGAGACCCAAGGAAACCTATCAATCCAATCTTATGATAGTGCATTGCTGCTGGACTAAAGATTCATGTTGCTCCCACTACATTCATTACCTGCAGCAGCAAATATGATTCAGCAGGACCTTGTGGAGAAGAAATCAGCCTTGTGGAGTCCTTTTTGGTACCTAAGCTCCAAAAAATTGACAAAATCTAAAGGTAGAAATTTTCAGTCAGCGAAAATGCAAAAAGTATCCAGCTGGTAAGGAGCCTTCTTTAGGCACAAAATTCCAATTTCTCCTGCTCAGAACTTTTCCAGAAAAACTCAACAGCTTCACAAGACATAATCCAATGACATTGAGCCTTCTTCAGCCGCAGACTTCTGCCCTGACCTGTTGATGATTTTTTACTTCCATTCCTGAGACTACGTCTGAAAGTAAAACTTTTCATCAGAATAACCCTGGTTTATGTATCTAACCTGTGCACCATTGTGGTCAGTCTTGTCCTAGTCAAGCAAAACCAGATGACTGTGGTTTGTGCTTAATGCTATTTTGAACTTTAAAAATTCATAACTCTGGTACTACTGTTTGGATTTTTGCCATTCTGGTGCCACTTCATTTTTTTAAATGTATTCTATTTTCTAAATTGGGTTGAGATTTTCTTTATATTTCAAGCTTGCCATGTCAGAGGACTAGGTAGAGGCAAGTATTCTGTTTCTTGCATAACTCAAGGTCTGGGGAACGGTTCTGATGTGTATGGGAATGTTGTTCCAAGCTTTAGGAGAGAGGTATGTGCATGCTGGACCATTGGCTCTGGCTTCACATATGCAGGGGATGTGTGTGAGTAAGAGGGCAGTCAAGTGAAAGTTACTGGTTGCAGTGTTGAAATTCATGTGGCCATTGAGGTCTTAGTGGCCTAGATTGTGATGGGCTTTGTTTGTGTGTGTGAGGAGGTTGAAGAGAGTGTGTGAGAACAGAGAGACAGTGGAGGACTGTGAGTTAGTAGGTGATGTGTGTGCATGGTGTGAACCTGGGAGTGAGTCTAGCTGCTGCTTTTGGTAAGGTCTGAAGTCTTTTGGTCAATTATATACTGATGCCTACGTAGAGTGTGTTGCGGTAATCCAGTCTGCTGGTGATGAAGGGCTAGATAACTGTTTGCAGGTGTTGAATGGCAGTCATTTAAAAACTTATTGAGGCTATAAAGTGATAGAAGCAGGAGGAGACAACTACTAGGACTTGACTGGTTGTTTGTCCACCACTATTCGTTGGTCCTTGGCTTGGGTGTCCGGCTAGGTTTTAGCCTGAGGTCTTCTGGTAAGCAGTTGGGGTTCCATAGCGAGATGTCCTAGTTGGAGAATACCAAGTAAGTTTTACTTGTGTTGAATTCCAGAAAGTTTATCTTTACCCATCTGGTGACTTTGGATATACAGCCGGTAAAGTTAGTTCGGGTGCTGGATTTTTGTGGAAAGAATGAGCTTGGCGTCATCGGCATAGGAGATAGTGTTGATTTTGTGGACTGTATGATGTTAGAAAGAGGTACATGGAGAGGTTGAACAATGTGGGGCTGAGAGGAGATTCTTGGGGTACTCTGCAGATTAGGCTGTGGGAGCCAGACTAACCGACTGGTGCAAATGGCCAAAAAAGGAACAAATCTAGCTGAAGGCTGGCAATTGAATGCCAGCTTTGTGGAACTATTGAATGAGGCTGGGATGGGAGACTTTGTTGAAGGTGGGTGATCGGTCCTGTAGGATGAGAGCTGTGTGTCTCCTGTATCCATGATCAGTCAGATGTTTTCTGTGGCAATGATGAGGGGGGTCTTGGTGCTGTAGTTGTGCCTGAAACTGTATTGGGTGGAGTCAAGGACGTGGTTGTTGTCTAAGTTATGTTATGTTATGTTATGTTATGCGTTTTTATTTGGCGCACAGATGCTCCAGCTAAGGAGCGTCCTGGCGTCCGACAAGGCAGCTGCACAACACAACTAAACAAAAAACAAACAGTGTAAACAAACTAAGGGAATAAAAAGGTTTTCACCGCACAGCGAAAGGAGAGCTAATCCCTCATAGCACGAATCGCCGGGGGCAGGGAGTTCCACAAGAGCGCCGCGCGCACTCGAAACGAACGTCCTCCAACTCTGCTCCGCTTGAAGCGCGGCATAACAGCCAGTTCTAGGTCCGCAGATCTTAAGAGTCGAGCTGGGGTGTAGTGGGCAAGGAGGGCCATGAGAATCGTTGCTGGGGACCCCTTCAAGATTTTATAGGCGACACGGAGGACCTTGAACTGGATCCGCTGGGCCACCGGGAGCCAATGCAGTGACCGCAGGGTACTGGAGGTAGGACAGAATCTGGGGAGGCCTACCACCGCTCTAGCTGCGGTGTTCTGTATCCTTTGTAAGCGCCCGATCTCTGCCTGATTCAGGCCAACCAGTAAGGAACTTGCATAATCCCGCCTGGAGATGACAGTGGCTTGGATCATGAGTTGTCTGGTGGGGGCATCGAAGAACTTAAGCACTGGACGGAGCCCGCGCAGAATGCCAAAGCAGCATGCTGCCGTGCGTTTGGTATGACACCCAAATGTAAGGGAAGGGTCCAGCCAGACCCCGAGGTTCTTAAGCTCGGTGACTGGGATGGGAGCAGGACCCAGATCCCCAGGCCACCATCTCTCTCCCCAAAGATCCGGCTGTCTGCCAAAGACCATGACCTCGGTCTTACTAGCGTTCAGCTGGAGACAGTTGGACGTCATCCAGCTGGCGACCGCCCGCAGTCCTTGTTGAAACCTGGGGGCATCGACTTCGGCATCCCCGCTGATCGTAACCGCTAGCTGGGTGTCATCGGCGTATGACACCATCGTCATACCCCATTGCCTGACAACCTCAGCTAGCGGCCTTCCGTACAGATTAAACATCGTAGGGCTCAGCGAGGAGCCTTGGGGAACCCCCAGGTTCAACGGATGGAATTTGGACTGGTAAGGTGGGACGGTCACTCTAAAGGCCCGGTTGGCTAAAAATGACCGGAACCACTGGAGAGCGATACCGGTGACACCGGCCTCCTCTAGGCGCCGCAGAAGGATCGGGTGCGAGACAGTATCAAAGGCAGCGCTCAGATCTAATAGCACAAGCGCTGCCGTTTGTCCCGCGTCAAGCACGGAGCGAAGATGCTCCACCATATAAAGCAGAGCCGTCTCCGTGCTATGACCAGCCCTAAACCCATTCTGCGTCGCGTCGAGGATATCTGCGCGGCGGAGATGTTCCGAGAGGACAGCATTTACATGCGCCTCCGTAACCTTAGCCGGCCACGGCAAGAGTGAAATCGGCCGATAGCTCTCAGGCTTGCTACCGTCCAGGCTGGGTTTCTTAAGGATAGGCCGAACCATGGCTCGCTTCCACTTCAGTGGAACCTCGCCGGATGTTAATGACGAGTTGATCAAAGAGCATAGCGGTGAGATATCATGTACCGCTAGGTCTTTGAACACATCTGGGCAAAGTGGATCCTCTGGGGACCCAGACTTCACTTGACGGGCCAGTGTGTCTAGACTATCAGATGTTAAAATAGGCAAGGAATGCAATTCCTCAGATGGTAGCGGCTTAGAAGATGGATTAGCCGAGGGAGTGGCCGAAGGAAAGGCCCGATAAATGGCGTTCACCTTTTCCAGGAAGAACTCTGCCAATTTTTCACAGTGCTCAACAGAGCTCTGGTACGTCGTTGTTACCTTTTTGGCAGTAAGGTCTTTCAGTACCTTAAAAATAGCCTTAGACGGGTTCGAACTAGTCCTGAATTGTGCAGCATAAAATGCGGCACGGGTTCTGCATACCGCCCGATGATACACTTTCACAGTAGACAGGTAGAGAACTTTCTTCGCGCTGTTGTAGGCTTTACGCCAAGCCCGCTCTGCGCGCCTACAAGAGACCTTCAGAGCCCGCAGTGAGTCGTCGTACCAGGGGCTAGCTTTACCGGCTCCAGTTTTACAGCTTACCAAGGGAATAAGAGTGTCCAAGGCCCTGGATACCCAGTTACAAAACCTGTCATAGACCTGATCAGGCGATCCCATGATGTCAAACGGGTCAGCCGATAGGAGGTGGAAAAACTCATCCAGCTTAAGTTTGTTCCAGCGTCGTCTTGGAATCGGGCACACCACTGGCTTAGGTTGAACAGCCGGAGTAGGGCAGTGGATCTGTATCAAGTAATGATCAGTCCATGCTAGAGGTGTGTAGCTGGTAATGCAGGCTTCCGTAAGATTAGTAAAAAACGGATCAAGGGTATGACCCCCTGAGTGGGTGGGCTGTGCCACCAGCTGATTCAGCTGGAGCGCCTCAAGGTCTGCCACAAAACTGGACACCGAGGGACTGGTAGAATTGTCAAAGTGCAGATTTAAATCTCCAATGATGGAAAAATTGGAGCACCCCGTAGCCAGTTTACTAATGGCGTCAGGTAGCGCCGCTCTAAAGGCCACTTCAGCTAAATGCTTGTTCAGGAGTTCACGTTTATTGTTACAGTTAACTAAATCCATAATAAGTTCACAAAGTAAGGTATAACATATTACCATATATAACACAGTAAAAAAAAAGTACACCCTAAGAAAAAGTGCAATCAATCATTTTATCCTAAAATTACATGATTAAAACCAATCAGTTTTAAAACAGGGGCAATATTTGTGCAAATATGCAAAGCAAATGTAACTTATATCCAGCTGCTGATTCAACCCAAAACAGATTAATGTATTTTTTAAGTTGAGATCATAGACTGGCTACAATAATATTTCATTCATTCATTGAAGATCATCCCTAGGTAGTCAAAAAGTGGAACATCCAGAGAGAAGTTGTAAACAGTCATTTTACACTAATATAGTGCATCGTAAAACCAAATTGATTGTTTAGCTCTGGCACAATAATTGTGTAAATACACAGGGCCAATGTTCTGCCATGAGGTCAATCGATGGTGGGTTCAGTCAACAGAGATAATCCCTGGGGAGTCTGGTTTTGTTTCTTAGATGGTGGTTGAGCACTCTCCTATTCCTGGTGTTACGATCATATAATCTTAGCCCCATTTTATTAGTTTAGGCCATTTCCGTGAATTGAACATATTTGCAGTTTAACTGCAGGACTTGAGGATTCAGGCATGCTGTTATGGATTCCGTATCCGTACGGCTCCTTCTGTCATTGAAACTTTTCTTTAATATTTGTGAGGGGAGCTTGCACAGCTTGGGACATGTGCAGATCCAATTAATGAGATCTTTTTTCCTTTGCAAAGTCTACATGATGTTGGACCAGAGTGTCTCCAAATTGGTTGGTTTTCTAGTGTTGGTATGGTACCCATGCACAGAATCATGGCCTTACGCTTTATACTTGTTGAAAAGGGATTATCAGGTAAAGTGCTGGAGCCAGGGTGTTGTAGTATTTGATTACCATCTATGCGTGAGAGTGGGATCTGAATTTAATTTGTCTTCAAGACAAGTTTGTAGCTTTACAGCCCTATTAGTCACCTTTTTGAACACGTTGTATAGAAGACTTGTGGCCCATAGTTTGGTTAAACACAAGTGTTTGAGGGAGGCATTGAGATATTTATAGTATTCTGACTGTTGATCCCTTTAAAGAGCTGACCATAACGTGCTTAGTGTGGAATCCTAATTTTGACTGATCTTATACCACCTTTTTATTGCTATGATGTTCTGGCCAGATTTTGCTTTATTTACCCAAATTCGAACCAAATTTGTACTGGCAGAGCGTATATGGGGCAGGTTGAAAATTTGCTTAAAGGTGTTAGTCTGCATTTTATTGACTATTACAGCTTCCTGCCCTTTGATGGCTTCACTGGTGTATGCAATGGTTGGTAGAAGTTTGGTGGCGATGACTTAAAAGAGTGATTGAAAGGATGGCCCACCTAGTTTATTTGCCAAGGTTGCAAAATTATGGTTTAACTCAAGCCCCTTCTTCTCTGTATATTTTTTGGGGTCGAAGAAGTTTCACTTAGAATCAAGGTACAGCCTCAGTTACTTGTAATTGGATACTGTTTTCAGCCAGGCATTGTTTAAAACCATTGTGGTGGCCTGTCCAAGTGGATGACTAACGGACATTGTTTTTGTCACGTTTACCTCCAGATGGATGGTTCTCGGTTATTGTGCCAGGATGTCAACTGATCTCTGTAGGCCTGCATTTGTTGAGTTAAAAAACACAATGTCATTGGAGTATGATATATGGGTAAGACGGAGGGGACCCGAATGGGATGGATGGGTGTTTTCCTGATCCAAGGGTTTTGATAGTAATGTAATGTAATGATGATACTTGTAAAGCGCACTGTTACCCCATCTCGGGGTGTCCTGGCGCTGAAGACCGCTGGGGAACCCGTCCTGGCTTTCCCTGTGAGATGGTCCCTTCTGGGTATCTCCAAGGTGAAACCAGGCATCCCCAGGGGGCCGTTATAGAGATGAGGCAAGCTTAATGCCCAGAGTTGCCAAGTGTGATCCCTGTTTAGAGTAGTCCCCGAAACGAGAATTATCGAGTCCGTTGATCCTGGTCCACAACCCTGCCGCGTCAGGAATTGAACCCTGGTCCCAGGCCGCTCTCTGCTTCTGGGTCTGCCGCCTCTAACCAGTGAGCCACACCACTCCACTGATAGGTAAGCCATAAAGAGCCATCCCTGTTTTATTCCATGGTGAGTCTGGATCTTCCTGGATATTCATGTAGCAACCCTGATTTTTATTTTAATCCAGTTTTCAGAGAATAATTATTGGATTGCTCATAACAGTTTTTCAGGTAGAGCCCGGCTCTTCACCTTGTTCCACAATAGTGCCTGATTACATGGTTGAAAGCTGCTTTGAAATCAATGAAGTAGAGGTGTTTATTTTTCTCAGCCTGCTTGCATTGGTAGATCGACAAGGCGGTTGCTAGTATTTTGGTAGCTGTGCCTACACCTTTTCTAAACTCAGACTGCCTTAGTTGGATCATATTGTTTTTATATGACCAACCAGTCAAATTTGCCAGCAATAGGAACATGCAGTGTTCAGCTTCTGAATCAAGGAGAGCTATGAGCCTATGTTTAGCTGTTTTTTTTTTCCTGTCACCTCTTTTGAATATGGGATTTAGTATGGAGTTTCGTCAACTCTCAGGTACAGTGCCACCAAGCTGAACTTCTTGAATAGCATGGAAAAGACCAGAATTCAGCATCTTCTTTAAAAATGGCTTTTGGTAGGCCATTTGGCCCTGGCAGTCCTTCATGATGCCCTTTGAATAGGACTTTTTTGAGGTGTAGAGAAAGAATTTTCATCACTTGGTGACCTTCCTGGTTGATTACACTCAAGGCATTCATATCTCGGGGGTCGTTCCTTAATTGCAAATATGTTTGCAAGGCAGATCGGCCAAGATTACTCTGTAATGTTTTAGTTATTTATCCTTTTTTTCTTTTGTGTGGTAATGTTGTTCATTGTTTTCAAAAAGTTACTTGGATTAGTTCGCCTTGCATTAAATATTTGCTTGGTCCAGAAAGCCTCCTTTGCAGCATTGTTATCATGCCACAACTGTGATTTATACTCTTTCTTTAGATGCTTCAGAAATTCCCAAAGGGAGAACTTGAGGAGAACTGCTTTCAGTAGTCTTGCTAGTCTCATTTGTTCGCTTTTTATCTTTTTGCAGGTGCACGATAAAGCAGCACGAAAGGCTAACCAAGTGTCTATTTAACAATATGTGCTGTTAATTCTGGGCATCATTAGGTCTTTAGCCAGAGATGCAAGGTCTACTATGGATTTGTTAGACCATCATAGTCACATTAATTTGATTGTGTTTGCCACGCTGGTTTCTGCTGGGGCCAGTGTGTGTAAACTTGGGATTACTCCTGATGATAGAAGCAGGAATGATTGATCACTTTCCATTGTATATGTTATTGAAAAGTGCTCAACCAGTGGAATCAGTGGTAGAGAGATTATGGTATAGTCAATGATTTACCGTGAACTGGGACCATATTAGGTATAATTTGGCGGTGTGTGATCTACAAATATTCTGTTTTAGGACCCTCATTCCAGGAAATTCAACCGGTCAAGACAAATAGTTCCCCAGCCTGCATCTGAACATTCCAGAAGGAATTATCAGTGTTAAGTATGTCATCATCATCTACGGTATGAATTAGGTTTGAGTTGAAATCTCCCTTCAGTATTATGTCCCCTGTTGGGTTTTCCTGGTTGTGACTTATTGTGGTGGATGTTATTTTTTCTATTAGTACTTTTTTCTTTGATGAGGATTTAATGTTGATGATATTTTCCAGTACTTTAACGAGATAGGGCAGCAGGAATATTAGGCAGTAGTTGGCCAGCATCTTTGTATCGGCGTATGGTTTCTTAAATATTTTCCTCCTGTGCTGCATTCCCTTCATTCCCATTGTTCATGACGAGCTCAGCTCGTCATGAACACAGCTCAACCGTGCCTCATGACGAGCTCAGCTCGTCATGAGCATCGGAGGGGTTAAGGAGTGGTTGTACTGTGGAATCCTTCCAGATGTCCCGAAAGGTGGCTGAGTTAATGAAGTTGTTGAGAATTGGGGTCAGGGTGAGGTCATGGAGTCCAGTCTTTTGGAGAAGATGTGGTGCTCCAAAATGGATGGATCGTATGGCCGCTGTAGTTTCCAACATGATGATGGTAGACCAGATGGTAAAGGTGGGGTCCTATAGGTTAGTCCTGTTGAGATCCTGGCTCTCGAAGGCAGGAGGGGTACAATGCTGGAAGTTTAGACTTAGGGTCAAAGTTGTTTTAGAGGTTGTTGATCACATCACTCAAATATTGGGTGAGCTTGGAGCAGAGGTCCTGTGAGTAGGTAATGGTTGTGCAGCTTGCCTCAGTAGAGGTGAAATACTTCACACTGGCGAAGATTTTTCTAGTGCGGTTTCTCCCATGATGCAGTTGGTCAGCGCTGATTGGATCTGGTTTTCTGGGGGTAGAACTTGAGGTCTGGTTTGTAGGTGCATTTGTTTGTTTTGTCATGGGTCTAGCTCCATCTATATTTGAGTTGTTTGTAGTGGCATTTGGTGAGCCTTAGCTCTTCCATGTACCAGTTTGCTTGCTGCCTGGTTCTGGTGGTGCTCTTCAGTTAGGCCAGGTCATCGGCACAGAGATGGTCCAGGCATTGAAGTTGATGATAAATCAGGAGAGGTCATAATGGTGGTTTGGTTATATGTCTTTGAGCTAGGAGGCCCATGTTTCTTCTGGGACCCTATTCCAGTATCATCAGGTGGATTTGGGAGGAGCTGTTTCATGATGGTGGGGGTTGAGCAGGTCAAAGTGCATGAGGGCATGGTTGGTTTTGGTGTGTGGGGTGGGCTAGTCCACCAAGATGTCATTGAGGTTTATGCTGAAGTGTTCAAGGAGATATTCAATGACATTGAGGAGGTTATTTGGTTTAGGGTCTTTTAGTTCGTCCAGATGGTAGTTGAGGTCACCAAGGCAGTTGTGAAATTAACAGAAAAAATATTAATATGGGGTACTTGGGAAGAGAATTGAGAAATGAGTAGGAAAATGACAAATGATTCCTGTAGGCCGCAAATGATTTCTGCATGGGAGACAGTAGAAAAATAATGTTAAAAACGTTTTGTTTTCATCAATGAGATAATGTGAAAGAAAACGTGTATAATATATCAAATATCAAATTACATAAAATTATTACGTTTATAATAGACTGATGAGAGGTTGAAATGAAATAATGAAAATGGAGCTTTTATTTTGAGCAATTACCTGAATCTGTTTATTTCTCCTAGAGAAAAATGCACGCTGGCAGAGAAGGTCTATAAAAAGCTGCCATAGGGTTACTCTGCTTTAAAATTGTCGAAATGCAGAAAAATGTGTTTTATTCTTCATAGATGATTATTTTGTTCTTATTTTCCGATGACTGTTACGTGTTTGGAGTATCAGCGGAAAATATTTAATTTTTGTGGATAACTGTGCTAGTAAATTTTGCAATATTCGTTCTTATAAGGGAGTGTCGAGGAAGGAGAAGATTTTTATTTCCTTGGCTGAAGGACGATGATGGCAGCATGAGTCTGAACAAAGAACTTTTGAGAGAAAAGGGCAACAACAGTGGTGTGAGGATGAGGAGAAAATACTTTCCTGGATTTGTTACTAGAATAGGACTTGACATTATAATTTTAGGGTATAACTATTAGTGTTAGAAATCATGTTTTTTTGGCTCAGCTCGGATGCAGTGAGGTCGACTTTTGTACAAGACGTGCTTGTGAGCTGTTTCTTTGCATTTCTTTGGTTTATGCTGTTAGAAACAGACTCCTTAACTTTGCCCATCATACCTTTGTAAGGATTGGCCCAGCTTTCCCTTCCGGCTGGAGGGTTAGCTTTTTGACTATTAGCACGCTTTGCTATATTTTCCTTAGGTTCGTATAAAATTCTGTATTTGCATTAAGATTGTTATAATGCACTTTTGTCTCTTGCTCTATCCACTCAACTCATGGTCCTTAAATGAGATCTTATTGTGAATTACTGTTTATGTTCTCTTGTGTGATGATTCTGATACAATACTGTACTTGGGTTTGACCATTTATATGCTTGAGAAGAATTAAATAAAATCAAAGTAATAGAGAAATTGAGTCTGTTGCTATTGATTATAGCTTCCAAAAGAAGAGAGTTTCCCAGATAAACCAGAAAGGACTGGGTATATGTAGTTTGAAAAAAGAAATTTCCATTCTGTGTTCTTCCGTTTTAACTAAACCATTTGGCAAATGACATTTGCTATTGATTATAGCAAATAATGAGATATATATAAATGCATATAGTGTGATTTGTACACTATTCCCTTTGTTCTAGGTCCTCATGAGGGGGATATTCATCTAGATCTTTTGCCAAATCCCTGTCAACTCTCCGATCTTTCGGAGGACCTGATATTGATATGGGCCAAATATCAGTCTTATTAAATAGAGATTAATTTAGACCCATCAGCACGTGGTGTAAATATACACACTCTGCCTAGTTAGCCAAACTGCCAATTTCCACAGTGCCACGCGCTATCACCATTATGCATTGATTTTGTAGTTGATCTAAAATAGCTGTTGTATTGTGCTTAGCTGCCAGCTTCAAGTGATGCTGAACCTGTACTTGGAGCTTACATGTGAAACTGACTGTTTGTACCACTAAACTTGGCTTCTGTACCATGACGGAGACTCCTGTAAAGCCCATTCACATGTATATTTCCTCCTGAGTTCTTCAGGTATTAAGCAAAAAATATGTTTGCAATATTATCTCCTCTCCGCAAGAGGTCTTTCTTACAAAGACCAGACGTCATTCATCTTCTTCAAGAATAATATCATATGCATCTGATAAAAGAGGCCATAATACAGCACATGTTCTGTGTGGTATATCCCCTTAGTCTGTATTTATTCATTATGAACCCTACCTGCAGGGTTTACCTAACCATCCACTATTTCAACTTGTATGTATTCTTTAGTTGGAATTACCACCCCATTATGTAAAGGGCGTACTTTTCCTACTTGCGCCTAGTGCACCTTAAAAAGGTTGTGCCAGGTGCAAACAGGGAAAGTGCTTCTTATGACAATTGCTGCCCTCCAGGGCAGTCGCAAATTCACATGTCCTTTTAAAAAGGATTAGAGATCCCTTGCAGGTGGGTGCAGTCAGTGACTGCAGCCTCCTGCAAGGGAATGTCTAGGGGGTTCATCAGATCCTCTTTCCCACCTTCAGAGGGCTGCCATCAGGGGCCACACTGACAGTGCACCACTTTTGAGGTGGTGAACTGGCACTGCCACTCCTAAGGGCATCTTAGCCTCTGCTCCCGCGTCTGTAATAAGACGTGGGCTCAGAAGCAAAAGGATTCCCTTATTTGCATTGGGCATGCCCCCATGCAAATGAGGGAATGCCGCCTGAAGATTGCACTGGCGCTTTATGTGCACCAGTGCTATCGGTATTACAGGAGGGGCAGAACAAGTGTCTGCGGCCCCTTCTGTAATACCAAAGTCGCCGGGTACGCGTAAAGCGTCCCCAATTGCCCATTGCGCCCCCAGACACTTTCATAATATGCCCCCAGATGCTTGTTGAGAGTCTGGTGAACTCTCATAATTTCTTCTGCCCCAACCAGGAGCGCTACCACTACAGTCCCATTCCGCAGCAGCATCCATAGTTCATAGTGAATGTTTTTATGCTAAACTGGCCACTTTCTTTTTCTTAAAGTGAGTCTTAATTCTGAACTTTATTCTTCTTTCTTTATATTAACTTCAGCTTCACATCCTCATTCACCTTTCTGCTGATATACTTGTCTTTTCTGCTATAACTCAGTCCACTTCTTTTACTGCCCTTTTACTGACCCAGTCCTAAAAAGAATGGTACAAAAGCGACCAGAACATTCTACCGATCTGGATTTTTAATTTTATCATGGTACCTCTAATTATGTACACCCTTATTGGACTTTGCCATCAGGGGAGATATGGTCCTTGTTTATTGTTTTACTTTATGCTTCTTTTTTGTTTCTGATGTGGCTTTCTCCTTGCCAGAAACCTCAATCTGATTTTTGGAATTTAGATGTGTTTTAAATGTCCTTCAACCTAACGTAGGGGTGTAACTACTGAAATTATTTTTGGAAGCTCCCTTTTATGTTCCTGAATAGTAACCACTACCAACTGTTGTAGTACTGAGAGAACTGCAGCTTCTCTGTGAACATTACCCAGGATTATCTAGGAGGCTGCTTCAAAATTGTCCAGCATTTTAATCCTCAAATCCAAAGCCTTTGCAGCTCTATGCTTTGAACTTGATATAACACCTCTGCAACAACGCTAAGGAGATTGTGCCATGGGTAGTACTATAAATACTTGCATGTATCATTCCTCAAGTATTACATTCCTCTACAGGTGGTACCATTCCAAGGGGAAGACATATAATCAAACTTCTATGACTTTCCTGGGGCTGTTGTATGAGGATAAACGGCCTCCATTTGATAGGATGCAAGAAATCCAGAATTTCATTTTGATTTGTGAATGATTTGCCCATATTAGCATTACATCTGTGAACTGATTGCTTGAATTCTGGCATAATAGCTGATACTGCAGCATGACTGTATGTATGGAAATGCGCGTTATTGGCATCTAGGGGTTCAAATTCTGCCCACAAGTAAAATATTTCAAAATAACGCGCAGCAGGTGCATTAACAACAAATCTTACTTCACCCTCGTGTTAGGGAAAACCTTAGCAAGATGTGTGGCTGGTGCTATGTAGTTTTGATCTATCAGAATAGGTGCTTGCACAATTTTCATAAAACAGATTCGACAAACATGAGATTAAAAAATAGGGACGCTGCAGGGGAGCCTTCCTGACATACAAATCAATGAATTCAACTATAATAATACAGGTATCTACAAGATTAACTCATTTATTAACTATGATACGACTTTTGTTGTATATGTAATTGTGTGCTCATATTAAAAAATGTATGTGGGCAGTACCATTCGTAGATTAAAAGATTGGATGGTAGAGCATTTTCAAGCACTTAAGAATGGTGATACCAGATATCTGATAGCTGCCCACCTGATACAGAATCATGATGATCCACATGTTCATAAATTCAGTTACAATGGTATAGATTGTATTAAAAAAGACAGGAGAGGTGGCAACAGGACTTTACGATTGAGACGCAGAGAATGTATGTGGATCATGAAATTGAGGGCCGTGGAACAAGGATTAAATATAGATTCCGAATTACAATAATTTCTGGGGCAATATCATAATGGACATGTCACAGAGGTGGACATAAGTGGAGTCAGAGGATAAATTCCAATGCGGAATGATCAGAATCTTATCTTAACTGTGACAGTATATTTTGAATCAAGAATGAAATATATTTTGTTCAATCAGATAACTTTTTATGTTATCTATAGTAATGTTAATATGATTTATTCATGTATACATTATCAAAAACATTTTTTTTGATAACCAGACTCTCACAGTATGAGTTCAACTTACTGTTTGTACAGAACGTGAATTATATGAATGTATTGCCTTTGCTTGATTTCTATTTTAGGAACACGCAAGAAATATTTGATTTCTATTCCGGACTCTCTACTTCTCTCTTTCCTGGTCTCTTTCATATATACACATGTCCTATTCTTTAACATGGACCAGAATGTAAGAGTGCTAAATCACTAGTAATACTTTGGAATTGTATGAGGATTACATGGCGCATAGCGGGAGCACTGGTTTACGATGCATGGAGGTGTTAGTTCGAGCCCTGGAAATAGCGAATTTACATTTTAATTTGGTTGACCTGTAACTTGTGAGATTATCTAATATACGTTTTTGCCCAGACATTGAATATAAATGTTGGGTATTTGGTTTTAAAACAGAACTGATTATTAGTAATAATTATAAGTATGTACATAATATCGGCAAGTAGACCTAGGAATCGATAACAGACTTAGCCTTACATATTTGCTCAAAGGACCCGAATGTGGAAATGATATAAAACATTACTTGTTCTCTGAATTACAGAATAATGGATTGCTTTTGCTTAAATAAGCATGGCGCTTTACTGGGTAGAAGAGTTGTGGAGATATTCTTTATAATGTTAGCGTTTTACCCTTTCAAGATGGCGCCTATGAAATTTAACCTTAAATAGTCGGTAAAAGATGGTGCCCATGTAGTACGCGATTACTCGACTGAGAAGCATGGACATGATGGATTAGGTGAGAGTTATTTCTTAAAACCCAGATGAGGGTTATTTATTCTTCTGGGATAAGACTTTAGAACTAATATCAGGTTTATAATTTTTACAGGTCACATACTCGTGATTACCTGGAAACGTGATTAATAAGGTGAGATTATGTTTGATCGTTCGAGTATGATTCAGAATCAACATTAAGTGCGATTTGATGTGGTAGGAACGAGAACTGATACATGGCTTACGATTTACAGGGCACGCATTTGTTTCATTACCAATACGTGGAATTAGAGGTGAGAGAGCATACATGGGTAAAAATACATACACCTTTATTACTTGGTTTATTATAGATACTTACTCATTATTTATTGCATATGTCTTTTTAGGACTGGAATATATATACCTTTGATACATTTGAATTGGGAATGATTATCTACACATTCAAATGAGGACGTAATCAACTTGGTGAGCTGTACTTTATTTATATATAGCTGAGATATGAGTATTCGCACTGTGAAACAGATATAGAATGTACTAATAAAGTTTGGCTAATTGGCCGACTATCTGACCTAGAGATGGATTTGGTGCTACTTACCGTTTAATAATTGATCCTTTTATGGGATTACGAAACATGTTTTTATGACTAATTTGTCTCTGAAGAACATGAAATAGCAATACGTTTACCACGCTCAAGGGTCTATGAAGGAGGTATAGGTAAACCAAGATGCATGTATTTGAATTGATTATAACTTTATTGGCTAAGTACTTAGCAAGCATCTTCTCTTTACTCGGGTACTTTTCAGAGATTTGGACTTGACTTAGTACTGGGATTTTTTGCGACTTCCATCTGATGAGATGATTCAAGTGATTGGTTAAATAAAAGCAGACCATTACCACCCGAGATCCACAGCAAAATTATATTTGCGAGTAGGGTGAGTTGATACCTTTCAGGGACAGTTGGGCATTTCAATACATTCTTGAGTGGGAACACCACAGGGTAACTAGTGGCATTCAGACTCTTTCCTGGGGCTACTTTTATCCCCCCATCCCCTTACCAGCGAGAATAGGAAGTGTGTTTAAAAAGTGGGAAATGAGAGCTCGGCCAGGCAATCCACCTAACATGGGATGGGGTTACTGAAATTAACTCACCATACAACATTCCTGTCAGCAACCCATATAGTTCTCTAGATCAGGTGGACTGACTAAAACACTGTGCTGAATGCAACACTTCAATAGATAATCAGGTAGTTGAGCCCAACAACTATGAAATAATTGAACCTCCTGATCAGTACACTAGGGGAAACCAAGACGCTCTATCTGTTGCTAATATCTGAGGAGCCATTGATGGAACTTCTGAGGTTTCTCGTAGTTCTACACATGGATGGGTGGGGACTACACATTCAGCACCATGCCAACAGGAGGAACTGTTGCCATCGCAACTTTTGCCCTTGGAACTCGCTAAGATATCAAATATACAGTGCACCAAGCTCTTATACTGGAACATAGCAGGTTTAATATCAAAAATGGATCTCCCGGATTAGGGAGATTTCATAGATACCCATGAGCTATGTCTCTTTCAGGAAACTTGGACAGAAAAACATCATTGTATAGAGTAGGTTATGTTGCCTATTGCATACCTGCGTCCCAGGGGCCTAGGGGGAGACCCTCAGGGGGCCTATGTATTTGGATTGGTATTCATTTGGGATGCACCATTAAGATGGTAGACACCTCCTCCGCAGACATTCTGTGTATTTTTCTTTCTTCAGGTACCCTCCCTAAGCTAACCATTATTAATGTCGATTCGCGCCCAGTGAGATATGCCAAACCTCACAGACCTTAGATTGTCTGGCTTCCTTTCTTTCTACATTACCTGAGCCAATACATGTAATAATTGGAGGAGATATCAATTGCCAATTTGAACCTCTCAATGGCACATCCTCCTCTATAACAAGTAAGGAAGATTCGGTTCTGGGAATCCCAGAATGTAACATCTATCAGACCAGGGGGTGGACCCCCGTTGTCATTCAAATGAATACGCTCACACTCACCCACTCGCTCAGGGCACGTAACGGTCGGTTCCCATCTGATAGCCCGGGCAATCCCACCTTTGAAAAAATGGGGCAGGCATCTACAATCGATTATATTCTGGTAGACGCTGAGCTGTGGCATAGGTCTAAGAATTTTTCGGTTTTCCCAAGATGTGAAAGCGACCACAATCCACTGGTTCTAGCTTTAGAGTGGTTCCAGCTCAAAGAAGCACTCGGAACTTCAGATCCATGTCCCCCCAACCTTATAGCAATTGAAGGTGGGAAGAGTATGCTGGGGAACATTTGCACAATCAGGTGAAAAAATGTCCTCCATGTATGAACAAATTATCCCCTTTTTAGAAACCGCATTTGTGGTCGTCCAAAATAGTGGTGGCTATGTAACTCATTCAACAATAGCTAAGAATCACCAAGATATGGTTTTAAAGTTCTTTTACACCAATAAAACTCTTTGAAAAACTTCCCCCAAATCTGAAAATCCCTGGTTTAACAAAGTGTGCAGGGAAGCTAAATCCACTCTGACTTTAGAGTTAAGGCAAGGGGATATTACATGCATGAGGCCAGGATGTACTACAAAAAAACTCTTGTTGAAGCCTAAACTACATGGGACCTCGACTGATGGGAAGCAATTAAAAAAGTATTAGACGATAGAGACATGAGAGGCTTTTGGAACTTAGAAATCCCAGCTCCAGAGAGAGAAGAAGCTTGGAGATCCCATTTTAAAGTCTTATATTCCGGACCCCGTGACAGCGAAATTGATGATATGCCTATAGGTTTTAATCAGATTCCAGTTAATAATATTATTATACCACTCTGCACATTGCCAGAGATAACCCTGGCGCTGGCTAAACTTTTGCCAAACAAGGCACCTGGGCTAGATAGTATCCCTGAAGACTTGTTCAGAAACAACCAGGTTGTATGGGTACCCTATTTATGGACCCTTTTCAATGCCATTTTCCAAGGTATGGAGCTCCCTCCCACATGGGGTGGTGCAGAGATCATTCCAATTTGTAAAAAAGGCTCTCCACATGACCAGGCAAACTACCGCCCAATCAGTCTTATTGGTGTGACGCAAAAGATTTTTGCTCGGGTTCTTCTTGTTCGATTACAATCATGGATGCATGAGACAAACGTACTTACTCCTTTACAAGCTGGCTTCAGGTCTAAAGTCTCAACCATCAACCACTTATTTAGATTGCAACTGATCTTTTGGAAAACTATAGTCATGGAGGGTGGTAGTCTTTATTTAACATTTGTGGACCTTAAATCTGCCTTTGACATGCAGCTCTAGGGTTTACTCCATGACATGGGAGTACCATTATACCCATGCTATTAGCTGAAGCACCTGCACAAAGGCACTTACGCAAGGATTAGATACGGTAAGAATGGTGAATTAACAGCTCCGTTACCAGTGGAGAAGGGGGTGAGGCAGAGATGTGTGCTAGCTTCGAACCTCTTCTCCCTCTTTCTCAACGGTTCAATTAACACTCTCCTTGCTGTTAAGGACAATGATTCCACCAGGTTGGCAAATAGTAAAATGCCAGCTTTAATGTTTGCTGACGATACCCTCCGTTTATCTGAATCACCCATGGGCATGCAGTGGGTATTGGATGAATTTAGTTCATTTTGTAAGAAAAGGAACCTGGAGATGAATCTCCAGAAAACTAAATACATGGTTTCAATGCCAATACCAGTCATTGTCCACATCCTCGACTGAAAGGAAGGCCCCTAGAGCGGGTGTCTACCTCCGATTACCTGGGTCTTACTCTAACTGATAAAATAGATTGGGGACTCAAGTTAAGAAAGCCAATCTAAGATTAATTCAGTCCACATATAGAATCCTAAAAGTTTACAAGAGCTGCACCCAAAAAGCAGTAGGTCCACCAGCAGAAATTTTCAAGGTACAAGCCAGGGGAACTTCACTATATGGCTCCGAACTTTGGGGCCACTCGCCGTCCAACGACCTTACAGCAACTTAGAATAGTTTTATTAGGCAGTTGTAAGTAATCCCCTAACCCCACTTCGAATGGACTTGGGAATTGGCCCCATTGCCGACGTAATTGCCGCTCATCCCCTCCTCTACTGGCGCTGCTTCTGAAGCACGCCGGAGTTAGCTCCCCATACAGAGGAATTGAAGGATGTTATGCCCACTCAGCGTGCAGGGAAACTCCCTTGGTTGGCCTATATAGGGAACTTAAGTCAGGCATTGTTGAGGGAATTTTGTGGCTACTACCAGAAGACACCTGCCCTCTGATCTCAAAAAAGGCTCTAACTACTGCTTTTAAAGAACATATTCTGGCCCACATTCTACAGAGCACTGAGTCATCCTCCTTGACTTCTAGGTTTCTTGAGTTTAAAGATCAATACAAGCTAGAGTCGGCCTTGGATAACATCCAACCTTTAATGGCCAAAAAGTTTTTCTTACTATTCAGGCACGGGACGCTCCTGTTGCGTGCATTTACGAATAAATGTAAAGGAGCCACTAAACAAGACTGTCCTGGGTGCTCTCTATCACAAGAAATCGGACTGCACTTTATACTCTTTTGCCCTGCTTATAAGGAGACAAGGTCTAAGTGGGTTTTTCAATTCTGAAGTAATATGGGGATCGCAACTACATTGAGGTTTTCAGACTACTTAAGTATGACACACAGCCGTTAATTTTAGCTGTCACCTACAAGTTTTTATTTGCGATGTGGTGTTTTCGTAGAGGCATCATCAGGGTAAACCAGCTGGCTAGTGATGCAACTCCGGCCTCAGATTAGATATACTATGGCCCAAGTTCACCAATTTCCCTAACATGGTGAATCATGAAATTTATGTATAGTTATTTGCTCTCAAATGTTCCTATTTTTTTTTTAATGTATCGGTACAGATTTTAAATTCTACTATTGTCTTAAACGATTGTTTTGGCTTTAGATAACCTTTATAGAACTGTAGTATAATATCCTACTGGCACCAATTATATTGTGTACAAATTGTTTTAAGTTTATAACTATTTTCAATGGTAAACTCCTGCAACATTGTGTATTGTTTTACCAATTTGTGCTTTTATGGCTGTAGAGCCGAAATAAAGTTTTCTGACTGACTGACTGAAAATAGAAATCAAAATGGGCAATAACATTTTAAAAGTCAACTGCCTAACAAACATACAGTAAATAGGAAGTCCCTGACTGAGCTAGAGGAGGTAACCATTATTACAAGGGATGCTTCTTCTAATTGTAAAATTGAGTGCACCATCCAAAGTAACTAAAGGAACTAAAAAAGTAACACCAAATGATGTGTTTTCTAGATTGGTCTAAATTGAAGATTTGTTTTCCAAGATGCCTTGGCACCAAGGGTTTGGTCAATTTGACAACTTGAGTCAGAGCTTCCTTTTGTACTGGAACCTCTCCATAACTCACTGACCAATATTTCAGTAAGATGTGTTTCAGGTAATGATCAATCCATGAGACATTACAGGGAATGTTAGTGGAACCCTAAACCCTCTTTTAATAAGAAACAACACACTGAAGAACACTAGAAAATCAGTAATGCCATTTAAACATGCATTTTAAATAGAAAACCTAGTCTAGTGCACTTGATATGAGTTGCAATCAAAATAAAGATAAATAAAATGCCAAAATAATGTTTACCAAAAGCATAAACAGGAGGAAATGCCCCCACATGATTCCAGGTATACATTTATAACAGTTCTACTCTCATTTTGCTACTCTAGGCAAAAAACATAGAATTGCAGAAAATGTACTTAATTCCGAGTTTCAGAAAAGTTCACACTTGCATACCTGTTTGAACAATAGGACTTGTGTTTGATATAATATCAATGCCTCATTAATGAAGTAACACAGGTAGTTAGGAACAAGAAAGATTTATTGTATGTAAAAGGAGGCCTTCAGACTTCTGCCCACATTCTAAGGCCCAATCTATATTTCCTCACAATGTTCCCCAATAGTAGAGATAAAGAAAGGATATATACAGTTATGCAATGAAACAGAAGGGGCAACAGATGCATAACAGAAGGGACAACAAATGCATATATACCCCTTAACTCAAGCCAGACCCTCCTCCCCTGGTGCCTGCTTGTGCCCGCCCACTTGCCAACACATCACATGCCATGACAGCTCAACGACACTGAGTGCTGAGCAGAGGTTGCGCGGGATCTGAACAGAGTATGAGGAGAACACCGGACTATGGATTACTACTACGGCAGGACAACTGAGCCCCTGGTAGGCATGCTGCAGGAAGAGTGGTAAAGCAGTCCCTGCTCCAATGCTCCTGCATCAGACGTTTGAGAGGAGTGTTGCTGGCATCTTTGCATTGTGCATCTGCTGAGACTGACCGAATGGTCATGCTGGCCTTCACCGGTAAGGTAATCTTACAGTTTAGCACCTGTTGATGCCAATGATACTGCCCCTGCCACTGTGCTCGACCCACCTCAGGGAGCCGGGTGAGTACAAGTGCACAACAAGGCAGTGGATAGTTTTTTGCGCCAGGGGATGAGATCATTATTAAGGGTGCCAGGGTCTGGGGGAGCCGGTGCTAGGTTGGTGCTTGCTAAGGCCTCCGAGACCCCCATTGTCAAGAGCGACAACTTCTTGAGACACTGAAGTGTGCCCTACTTTATAATAGTTCCAAAGTGCCTTTCTGGTCACCTGTTTATATGAGGGCCACGAGACTTGGAGTTGTGGGTCAAACTCAGAGCCTGGATTTCTGAGATTGTATTGGAGCTACATAAACACCCTAACAAGAAGTCCGAGCAGAGGATTGTATTGTTATTAATTTTAGGTCACCTCAGATAATGCAGAGACTACTTTGTGGCTACACTGGTAAACTGGAAGGTGAGGTCAACATTGACCTAATGCCGCTTAGGTCCTTTTACAAACCAAGCTTTTTATCAGGGCCTGCCTGTAGCAGGTACTGGTAAGGAACACAGCCAGTTCCAATGAGGCCACAACCTTAAATGATCTACTGAGTGGCCTGGGTGGTTTCAGAGTCCACACCTCAAATCGCTTTGATGTTTTGAAGGGGGTTGACTGATTTACTATCAGAAAGGATTCCCCCGAAATAGACTGTTCTGCTGAAACAAGGGATGGGTATAGGGGGGAAACAATAAAGCACATGGTACGGTGGGCACCAGAAGCACCATGATCGGGCCCGAAAGTTACCCACAAATTTTCCAACATCAGTGTACAGTAACTGGGGAGCACCAAAACCCAGGCCACCTGTCACTACAGAGATCAATATAACCTTGTGAGTATAGCTAAAAGGTTAGCAGAGGGTGAGGAACCCAGTTATACCCTTGAGGGCTTGGGTAATTCAAATGAAAGGGTAGAGAGGCCTTCAAGGGATATACTTCATAAGAACGATCAGTTGTTCGATATGTTTGTGGGATAAAATTAAATACCCAATGTATCAACCATATAGTTCAATATACACAATCAGTTTGGGAAACACATAAAAACATGTAAACGTATAAACAACAAAACACAAAGGACATATGTGGACTACAAGAATACATAACTGACTTCAAGTCAGTTATGTATTCTTGTAGTCCACATATGTTCATATTGTCAGTCATGTATAGTTCTCTTAAAGTCACGTTTTTTTGTAGTTAGGTCTGTCACATGGGTGTATGGAGTAATGGTTTTTAAATAGAATAGAGTTGTAATTTGTTAATATTTATGTTACAGATTACAGCACAGCTTACAGCAGTCCTGAAGATGGTCTCGATAATTTTGTTGTAGAGAGACCGAAACGTCGACCTACATCTTATCTCTACAGTGTTTGACTCACTTCTTGTTTTGAGATAGATGTCCTTTCTAGGTTTTGCTGTATTATTGATTTTCTGCCACTATGCTTTTCATATCAGCATCTCCTTACCTGCTTTTTTGATTTACTGCTGACTTAATGAAATCTTTGATAAAATTCTTTTTTTGATACACCTTTGTGTTTTGTTGTTTATACGTTTACATGTTTTTATGTGTTTCCCAAACTGATTGTGTATATTGAACTATATGGTTGATACATTGGGTATTTAATTTTATCCCACAAACATATCGAACAACTGATCGTTCTTATGAAGTATATCCCTTGAAGGCCTCTCTACCCTTTCATTATAGCTAAAAGGGCCACTAGGGAACCACAAGCACATGGAGACATTATATTTAGATCCTTAGCTATCTCATGGAGAGACAATCCAGCCAATTTATAGTGAACACACAACATCTGACCAGATACCCAACTCGATAAATCTCGAACATAATGGCAATATAAGGGTTACTATTAGCTGGGCTGACACTGCTATCCATGCATTATCAAACTCACTTGATGGTCGGGAGGCACCTTTCAGTTTAGAACCATAATGAGTCAGTTATTAAGTGGTTAGTTCCTTCATTTAAACCACTGACCTGGAACATAGCTGGGCTACCTTCTAAACTTGAGTGCCCAGACTGGACCTAGTTCATTATATGTATGCGCTTTTCCTTTTTCAAGAAACACGGTCTACCAAGCTGGTGTACCGTGCGGGCTATGGTATTTACAGCAAAGAGGCAATATTGCAAGTTAAGGGCAGACCCTCGGGGGCCTTTCTACCTTGGTCATCACAGTTTTAACCTGTAGGGTATAGGAAATATTGACACCCTCGCCAGACATACTGTGCGTCTTCTTGGCCTTCCCGCACATAGCAGCCTACATTTATAATTTGTACCTAGGACCAGGTGGGAAAAAATCTGTCTCCCCATTATAGAGCTACTGAACTCCCATATGGAAGCTCCTCCTGTGGAAGTGTTTAAATTTGTGGGTGGGGACCTTAAATGCTAATACGAACCCCTGAATGTCAATGAAGAGGCACCTTCCCAGGAGGAATACAGTGTGTGGTGCATTCCATAACTGGCAATCCCCCCAATTAAAAAATAGTCTCCCCTGGCACTTCAAAATAACGCTTTAACATTGAATCAGGGCTTGCGAGCTGGGAATGGTAGAACAGCCTTCTATAAGGAAGGAAAACATATGTTCAATTGTCCCTCTTGCACCAGTCTCATGGGTTATATATTAGTAGATGTAAGGGCCTGGTCATTAGTTATTAATATGACTGTTTTACTCAGGCAGGACAACGATCACAACGCCATGGTGTTGGTCATTGATCTACCTGCCTGTTCAAGAGAGTCAGTGACAACAAATCCTTTGATCGAAGATTGTGTGCATCCACCAACAAGTGTAGAGTAAAGTGGTCCACCATAGTGTATTCCCAGGAATTGGTTTGGAAAGTAAATCACTTAGTATCAGATAGCATTGAGGGACTTCTTCCACTGGTTCAGGCTCCAGACTAGAGGGAAACCTTGGGGGAAGTTAGCACTGTTAACAACAATATGTATGCAGGACTAAAAAAGTACTTTTATATGGAAATCAAAAGGGTCATAGGGAGTAAAAGCCCCCAGTTCTGATACAACCAAGCCTGCAAGGAAGCAAGATAATCCTTCCTGCTTGCCATCAAACAGCAAGACAGAGGTTAGATATAAGCAAGTAGGGATGCCTATAAGAAGATTATTCAAGTTACCAAAAGGGTGTGGGAAGAAGGGGAGTTGGAAGGCCTACTGTATGCAGCTAGAAAGGGTGTAGGAAAGTAGGATCTGCTTCTTATGGTTACCCCCACTTTTTGCTTGATGTTTCGCTGTTTTTGACAGGGGGCTGGCTAATCAGGACCCCAGTCTATCTGCTTTCTCCCTAAAATGTTATGTCAGGTACTTAGGTACACTCCAGTTTGGATACTGGGGTACCCTTGTCAGTCCCTAGTATATGGTGCACATGTACCCAGGGCATAGGTACCCCAGAGGCCTCCCTTGGGCTAAAGCATGTATTATGCCACCCATGAGAGGCCATGCAAAATGGAATTACTGGTCTGCCATTGCAGCCTGTGTAAGATGGTGCATGCACCACTTACTTTATATATGTGTGTGTGTGTGGTTGTGTGTGTGCATATATATATATATATGTTCAAAGCAAAGTGGTCAAAAAGCGGCGCGCTCTTGCAGCGAGTGCAGCTGGGGGTTAAAGACCACAACCCCAGTTAAATGTTTTACAAAGGGAGACGAAACTGCACTTCTGGGGGCTTCAGTTCACAGCGTTCTTTATTTGGCAGACAGCATTTCGCACCACAACGCGTTTCAACATCCGTCTTTTTCAAGTGGTGCCAAAATCATGTTGCTCTGGTTGACACGCCCTAAATACAATTCATGGCATCCTGGGAGTTGTAGTGTCCTTATGTATAGTACATAAAAATCCACGAATCACTTGCACAGTGCTTTTTTATATTTCATTTTCCCATGTGCCTCATTATACTTATGGCAGTTTCAAAACAGTTCTCTTTCGTTTAAATGCCAGCTCCCAGGCCCTTACTCCCATTATTTTCATGGGCCGCTTCGGTGTGAGAATTCAAGGACAGCTCTCACCTTAATCTTCATGATGAGACTGTCCTTCAAATATGAGTTTAGCGTTGATGAAGTCAGTAACTCGTACCCAGCTTCTTCTTGTGTGTAGTACACACGCACTTTGTTGCAGGTATTCTCATCCACCGGGCGCTGCCACTTTAATTATGGGTTCAAAGCAAAGTGGTCAAAAAGCGGCGCGCTCTTGCAGCGAGTGCAGCTGGGGGTTAAAGACCACAACCCCAGTTAAATGTTTTACAAAGGGAGACGAAACTGCACTTCTGGGGGCTTCAGTTCACAGCGTTCTTTATTTGGCAGACAGCATTTCGCACCACAACGCGTTTCAACATCCGTCTTTTTCAAGTGGTGCCAAAATCATGTTGCTCTAGTTGACACACCCTAAATACAATTCATGGCATCCTGGGAGTTGTAGTGTCCTTATGTATAGTACATAAAAATCCACGAATCACTTGCACAGTGCTTTTTTATATTTCGTTTTCCCATGTGCCTCATTATACTTATGGCAGTTTCAAAACAGTTCTCTTTCGTTTAAATGCCAGCTCCCAGGCCCTTACTCCCATTATTTTCATGGGCCGCTTCGGTGTGAGAATTCAAGGACAGCTCTCACCTTAATCTTTATGATGAGACTGTCCTTCAAATATGAGTTTACCGTTGATGAAGTCAGGAACTCGTACCCAGCTTCTTCTTGTGTGTAGTACACACGCTCTTTGTTGCAGGTATTCTCATCCATCGGGCGCTGCCACTTTAATTATGGGTTCAAAGCAAAGTGGTCAAAAAGCGGCACGCTCTTGCAGCGAGTGCAGCTGGGGGTTAAAGACCACAACCCCAGTTAAATGTTTTACAAAGGGAGACGAAACTGCATTTCGCACCACAACGCGTTTCAACATCCGTCTTTTTCAAGTGGTGCCAAAATCATGTTGCTCTAGTTGACACGCCCTAAATACAATTCATGGCATCCTGGGAGTTGTAGTGTCCTTATGTATAGTACATAAAAATCCACGAATTTAGGGCGTGTCAACTAGAGCAACATGATTTTGGCACCACTTGAAAAAGACGGATGTTGAAACGCTTTCTGGTGCGAAATGCTGTCTGCCAAATAAAGAACACTGTGAACTGAAGCCCCCAGAAGTGCAGTTTCGTCTCCCTTTGTAAAACATTTAACTGGGGTTGTGGTCTTTAAACCCCAGCTGCACTCGCTGCAAGAGCGTGCCGCTTTTTGACCACTTTGCTTTGAACCCATAATTAAAGTGGCAGCGCCCGGTGGATGAGAATACCTGCAACAAAGAGCGTGTGTACTACACACAAGAAGAAGCTGGGTACGAGTTCCTGACTTCATCAACGCTAAACTCATATTTGAAGGACAGTCTCATCATGAAGATTAAGGTGAGAGCTGTCCTTGAATTCTCACACCGAAGCGGCCCATGAAAATAATGGGAGTAAGGGCCTGGGAGCTGGCATTTAAACGAAAGAGAACTGTTTTGAAACTGCCATAAGTATAATGAGGCACATGGGAAAACGAAATATAAAAAAGCACTGTGCAAGTGATTCGTGTATTTTTATGTACTATACATAAGGACACTACAACTCCCAGGATGCCATGAACTGTATTTAGGGCGTGTCAACTAGAGCAACATGATTTTGGCACCACTTAAAAAAGACGGATGTTGAAACGCGTTGTGGTGCGAAATGCTGTCTGCAAAATAAAGAACGCTGTGAACTGAAGCCACCAGAAGTGCAGTTTCGTCTCCCTTTGTAAAACATATATATCTATATATATATATATATATATATATATATATATATATATATATATATATATATATGTATATATATATATATTACCTACTGGCGGTCGCCAGTAGGTAGTTATAGTGAGGACCTATTATCCATATCCATAGGAAATCCGCAACATTCTATTTGTAATAACATTGGCACCGATTGACGAATCTATGCAAAATATTCCAAACTTTTGGCCAGCTCCGGTCCGCTCCTATCCTGAAAGTTTCACGATGAATTATCAAGCGGGGGCTGAGAAAAAATGAGGGTCCCAAAACGTGTTTTCCCCATGCAATTTCCCATAGGACCTTTAGCCGTAGCTACAGCCCGAACTGGTAAATGCAATTGCACCAAATTTGGCAAAGAGGTATTTCTTGGTTGAGACGAATGCCTTTTGCTTGTTTGGTGTAAATCTGTTCAGTAGTTCCAGAGAAAATGACAGTTAAAGTCTTTTCTATATCTATGGGCACGGTGGATCCGTGTACCTACCCGCGTACACTAAGCGCAGCCTACGTGCACCCTGCCGTGTACGAGCTGTATTTTAATTGGCTGTCACCACTCCAAATCAGGAAGTGTTGGCAGCCATCTTGTGCCTAAGTAGAACCAAGGCACAAGAAACCCAAAACAAACTCAGCAAAACGTGAAAAGGGGGCAGAGTAGACATACCCTGACCGCAGAGGCCTGCTCAGGGGGTCTCACAAGGATTAAAAATCGTAGGATGTGCGTAGGATCCGCGCATCCTACCGATATAAAAGAAAGAACAGCGGTCTCCCGTGCTAAATAAGGTAATTTGCCCCCGGGGGGGGTCAAATCCCAGGGGCATTATGTAAAGAATAGTGTGGGGGGTCCCAATCCCCCCCACACTACCCCGGGGACCGCCACCCCCGGGGATCCTACTTAATATATGCAGGGGGCTCACGGGGTCCCCAAGCAGCCCCGGGGACTGCCCCCCCATGGCTTTTTTCAAATGGGTGGGGGGCTCTCAGGCCCCCCAGCCCCGGGGACTGCACCCCTGGGGCTTTAAAGCATTAACTTGGGGGGCTCTGAGCCCTCCCAACACTGGGGAGTGCCACCCCCGGGGGCTCAAATTTAATATATGCCGGGGGCTCACGGGCCCCCCTGCAGCCCCGGGGACCACCAACACCCGGGGCTTGTTTCAAATGGGTGGAGGGGCTCTCAGGCCCCCCCAGCGCTGGGGACCGCCACCCCTGGGGCTTTTGAAAATTATGTAGAGGGCTCTCAGTCCCCCCCAGCCCAAGGGACCGCCACCCCCTGTGGCTTTTTAAAATTGGGTGGGGGGCTCTCAAGCCCCCCAACCCTGGGGACCAACACCCCTGGGCTCATTCAAATTAGGTGTGGGGGCTCTGAGGTCCCCCCAGCCCCGGAGACCACCACCCCGGGCTTCTTACAAATGTGGGAGGGGGCTGTGCGGCCCCCTCCTGGCGCCTTGAACAGGTCCTGGGGACCGCCATCACCAGGGCCGGTTCCTTCAGTGTCCTGGGGGGCCCACCCCCGAGACACTGTTGTTTGCAATGGCAGGGCGGGAGCCTAGCGGCTCCCGCCCTGCCATTACAAACGGCTTTGCTTCATTGGAACGAGAGCGGGGACCCTGGTCTCGCTTCAATGAAGCTAAGCAGATTGCTTTTCCATATGGGGAGCAGCATGTTAGCTGCTCCCCATATGGAAAAGCAATGCCGGCTCCCGCAGGAGACGGGGACCAACACCCCTGGGCTCATTCAAATTAGGTGTGGGGGCTCTGAGGTCCCCCCAGCCCCGGAGACCACCACCCCGGGCTTCTTACAAATGTGGGAGGGGGCTGTGCGGCCCCCTCCTGGCGCCTTGAACAGGTCCTGGGGACCGCCATCACCAGGGCCGGTTCCTTCAGTGTCCTGGGGGGCCCACCCCCGAGACACTGTTGTTTGCAATGGCAGGGCGGGAGCCTAGCGGCTCCCGCCCTGCCATTACAAACGGCTTTGCTTCATTGGAACGAGAGCGGGGACCCTGGTCTCGCTTCAATGAAGCTAAGCAGATTGCTTTTCCATATGGGGAGCAGCATGTTAGCTGCTCCCCATATGGAAAAGCAATGCCGGCTCCCGCAGGAGACGGGGACCTGGCGGGACCGTCAGCGGATTGGGGACCCTCCATGGTCCCCAACGGTGAGGGCCAGCCCAGGGGGATGGAGTACCCGGGGTTACCAGTGGCCCAGGAGGGGGCCACGCGGCCCCCCTCCTCATTAACAAAAAACATTTTTTTTTATAAAAAGGCCAGCACCGGGGGATGGGGTCCTTGGAACCTTCAAGTCGCCTGAGGAGGGGGGCTATGCAGCCCCCTCCATAAAAAAAATAAATGAATTGGCCGTTCCCAGGGGGGGATGGGGTCCTCGGGGCCCAGAATTGGCCATGGGAGGGGGGCCACGTGGCCCCCTTCCCTTAAGGGGGACCTGAGGGTCCCTGGGGGCCAATTAGCGTGTTGGAAAAAGGGGCGTGACCTCTGAACACCTCTCTGCAACGCAGCCTCCTGGCGCATACTGGAGGGACCTGGTGGGCTAGTTGGCCCCCAGGGACCCACGGGATTGAGGAGGAATTAATTCTCTGATTTAAAACGCGCCACAGGGTGTGCTTGCAGACGTATTACCTTAGGCCACACCTCCTTCCTTCACCACTGTGCAAACGCGCCCTTTGGCGTGTTTTAAGTTGTGGAATTAATTCTCTTGCAATACTGAGGGTCCCTGTGGCCCAAATAGCCCAACAGGTATGTCCAGTATGCACCAGGGAGCTGTGTTGCCGACAGGTGTTCAGAGGCCACGTCCCTTTTTACACCTGTCTGCAACGCAGTTCTGTGGCACTTACTGGAGGTACCTAGTGGGTTAGTTTTGAAAGGGACTTAATCTCTCAACTTAGAACGGTGACAGGGCGCATTTACACAGTGGTGAAGGGAGGTAGGGGCCTGACGTGATGTGCGCAAACACGCCCTGTGGCGCGTTTTAAGTTGGGGAAAAAAATCCATTTCAAACTTGAGGGACCATGGGGGCCAAGTAACCACCAGGTGCTTGCAGAGAGGTGGTGCAGGCCGTGCCCCTTTTTACATCTTTCTATCTACGCAGCTCTGTGGCGCTTATTAGATGTACTACGAATTCCGATTTACTCACCTGTTATCAGGAGAGACCTCAGTGCAGCATCTTTGAGCCCAGTACTGATCCTGAAAAGTAATTCTAACCCTACTTACCAGTAACTTGAATTTCCTTCCATGGGCTAACACTGACTGGTTTCACTTGGAAATTCTTCTAAGTGTGGAGTTTTGGAACTTTTAAATATTCACCTAAAATCATCCGACCAACGAATTCCGATTTACTCACCTGTTATCAGGAGAGAACTCAGTGCTGCATCTATTAGCCCAGCACTGACCCTGAAAAGTAATTCTAACCATTCTTACAAGTAACTTATATTTCCTTCCATAGGAATGAATTGTCTGAATTTCACCAGAAAAGTTTCTAAGTGCCTATTTTCACAAACTACAAATATTTCTTAAAAATCGACTGTATGACTTAAATGCAATCTTTCAACTGTTTACAGGAGATGCACAAGTTCTGGATCCAGGATCCACCACTGAGTAAGAAAAAGTAACAATAACACTAGTTATTTGCTAAGTGAATTTTCTCCCATGGGGTAACATTGGTGATTCTATGTGAAAAAGTTTGTCAACTTTTAAAATACAATAATATTCCTTAAAAATCACAACTGTAACCAAAACGCTTTTACTCAACTGTTTACAGGAGATGTCCCTGGACTGAATCTGGGATCTAGTCCTGTGGTTAGAAAAGTAATCCATAAAGTCACTAATTGCATTTAACTAAGTGTGGGCGGAAAATCCGTTCCGCTCACGGATTTTGCGGATTTTTGGCAAATTCGCAATCCGCGAGATTCGCGAATTTCCCGCAAAATCCGCGAGCGGAACGGATTGGGTCAAAAGTTGAAGCTGACTTTTGTAACTATTTTAGAATGGCGCTAGCAAGCTGCTAGCAAGCTGCCAGAGCCATTCTAAAATAGCTACAAAAGTCAGCTTCAACAGGAAGCACTAATAGATAAAGTAAAGCAGGTGCTCGAGTTGAAGCTCAAATTCAGTTACACAATCATTAATCACCCCAAACTTGTGGTGATTAATGATTGTGTAACTTAATTTGACCTCCAACTCGAGCACCTGCTTTACTTTATCTATTAGCGCTTCCTGTTGAAGCTGACTTTGTAGCTATTTTAGAATGGCGCTGGCAGCTTGCCGGCGCCATTCTAAGTGGGGCTGAGGGCAGAAGGGCACAAAGTGGGACAGAGGGCATAAGGGGGCAAAAAACTAGTGGGGCAGAGAGCAGAAAGGCACAGAAACGAGTGGGGCAGAGGGCAGAAGGGGACAAAAACGAGTGGGGCAGAGGGCAGGAGAGCACAAAAACGAGTGGGACAGAGGGCAGAAACGAGTGGGGCAGAGGGCAGGAGACCACAAAAACGAGTTGGGCAGAGGGCAGAAGAGCACAAAAACGAGTGGGGCAGAGGGCAAAAGGGCACAAGCACGAGTGGGGCAGAGGGCAGAAAGGCACAAAAACGAGTAGTACAGAGGGCAGAAGGGCATAAAAAACGAGAGGGTGGCAGTGATGAACCAGAGGGCGCATCACGGTCTCGCCCAAAAAAAACCCCGCGAACACGCACAAACATACCAAAACGCCCCGCGAACACGCAAAGCAGCTCGTGAACACGCAAAAATAAAAAAAAACGCAAATTCGCACAAATTCGCGAATTTTGCGGATCGCGAATTTGCAAATCTGCAAATTCGCGAATCGCAAATTCGCAAAATTCACCTATGCTTACATTTAACTAGAAATTCCCATTCAGCTCAAAGTTGCATTGTGTTTGAAATTGTGTTGCCCATTACAACAAATGTAACTCTATTGCCTATTTGCAAAGTATTTAAACTAAAGTAGTTCCTTCTGAGAAAGTATATTTTGTAATGTAATGTATAATGTAATTATAATATCATTTAAAAAATAAAAATATCTAAAAATAAATAGTTTTAAAAAATTCAGTAAATTAGTATCAAAATAATAAATATAAGAATTAATACATTTAAAAATTGTCATTTACAAAACCTGTGAAATTCACTGAGAAAACCATAGGTTTCAGACATGTTATAGTTAGGAATTAGCATTTAAAAAACCTTTGAAATTCACTGAAAAAACCATAGGTTTCAGACATGTTATAGTTAGGAATTAGCATTTAAAAAAACTTAGAAATTCACTGAAAAAACCATAGGTTTTAGGGGTGTTATAGTTAGTTGGGCATTTCACTCGTAAAAAACCATTGAAATTCCCCAGTTATAGTTAGTTGTACTAACTATAACTCACGCACCCTCAGTCCACTGCTGATGATGTCAAATATTACATCATTCATGACATGGTCAGTGACATCATTGATGACATCACTAATGACATTGTTAAATATTGGACGGATTTGTTAGCATGAGCTGAAAGCCATTTTATATTTCTGTGTTTAAGGAAAATGGTGGACCCAATATACCCTTGTAGGCTTGGGCAATAAAATCATTCAAAGTAAGAATGTCTACAAGAGATTTCACTTGTTTTCAAAATAATGTAAATTCAGAATTATTTGTGAGTCAGTTACACAAAATCAGACTCCTAGGTGTCCCATCAAGACAACCAAGCTAAATATAATCAACAAAGCACAAAAGAAAAGCAAAAGAAAAGCAAGGCACACGGAAGATCCTAGTTATAGAAAATACATTTATCTGATTTTAGCCTGTTTTAAAATTGAGAAGGGTACAGATGAACAAAGTAGATATCAGCAAAAAGTTATGACAAAGATGCGTAAATGAATTTGAACACACAGTACATAACCTACGTCAGCTCCTTAAAATCACAAAGCAAATATTATCCAAAAATCAACAAATATTGCTTCAGAAAGACAATTTTTCTTGGAGTTGGCGGGAATGTCGACGTTTCGGTCTTTGTGGCTTCAGTCCATTAGACCATCCTCAGGACAAATAACTTTATGCAGGATATACAACCCTAAACAAATGAAATAAAATGTTATTACATGACATAATATTTACACAAAATCAATTTGAGTAAACTACAGACGGACCATGTGCAATGGGGATAGTGGTGAAATGGGCAAAAGAGAAAATACCTGTGTCAAAAGATCACATTTGTGCATAGCCAAAGAAAGTGCAGGTGAATTAACATATCAATACCTTAAACCCTGTGTATTAACTAAAGGGAATACAGGCAGATCCATAGGTAACAACAAGCTACTTCAAGGGTAATCACCAGGACTGCTTTTCTTTTGTGCTTTGTTGAATATACTTAGCTTGGTTGTCTTGATGGGACACCTAGGAGTCTGATTTTGTGTAACTGACTCACAAATAATTCAGAATTTACATTATTTTGAAAACAAGTGAAATCCCTTGTTGACATTTTGTATTTCTGGCAGCCATTTTAGTTAGCCATGTGCTGCCACATGCTCGCCATGTGCTCTGTCCTCCCTCAGTGTTGACTGCTCTTCTAATCTGCCTAGAAACGAACTATATTCAGCATCTTCCACCTTCGCACATGCTCAGTTGAGCTTGTAGCTGTCCTTGCAACTGTTCATAGTCTGTAAATGTCAGGATGTGTTTGCCAAAAACAGCCACTGTTAGCTCCTCCCACTTTGTTGAGCAAACAGAGCTTGTATGCCCATATTAGTCATTTTGCATGCTTGCATGAGCCTGGACTGCCCCTTGGTCTAATGCTGACTATGTAACCCTAAGCATATATAAGGCCCCAGTTTTCTGTACTCCTTAGACTGCCTCATTCATTTGCTAAGGCTTCTATGTGACGTAGTCTCCCTCATCTGAGGTTTAATAAATATGCATTTTATATCACAGCTTCTGTGCCAATTTCTTCTTTGTTGGTTTAAAAGGACCAAGTATCAGTGGGAACCCTGAGAAGGTTTGTTGTTTTCTTCAAATGGCGCTCCAACGTGGACCTCATCATATCTGCTATCTGAGGGAGTGATCTTGTCAGGAGACAGAAATCTACTGAGGAGGACAGGACAGGACTCTACTAAGGAGGTACTCTGTGCGCGGAGATTCTGGGAATTTTCTGTCTCTGCAGCCCAGTATATTTCTGATCTTCCTGATTTTGATCATCTGCATGATGTCACCCCTGACTGAGAACCTTTTTGGCGTGAGTATTCTAAAAAGACCGTTAGGTCATTCAGAACTTGGCCGTTAGAATTTGGACAGCCATTTGTTTGGTGACAGTCGTTTTGCTGTACTTGCTGTTGGTTTGATGCCTTGGATTGGTAAGGTAGTTTAGTAACACTTACTGTGGCTTTGGAATTTTGGAATTTGTGTTGGCCAACTTTGGATTTGTATGTGATAGATATACGAATTGCAATTTGTGTAGGCAGGTAATGAGGAGACTTTTCTCTACGTTGTATAAGATTTGAACGGCGCAACGTACGAAGAGTACCTTAAGCACTACTTTGATTATAATATTGCATATTCTGCACTATTTTTGGCATGCCTGTTTCAAGCACACATCGAAGAATGTGTTGCTTTTTGGAGGCACCATAGTGAGATGTGAATTAAATTCACCGGCTCCCCTGAGGGAATACCTAAATAGGTTTAGGTATAAAAACATATTTCTTCCTTGGTGATTCTATATCCCCAGGGAATTAAAATATGACAAAATACAAACAAGAATCCTTTTTCTGCGCAATGTTATGAATGTAGAAATGCAGAGCGATTTCTTTGGTGTTCTGCCAGCCTAAGCTAATGAATTGAGTGTATTTTGACTTCTTGGAAATAAAACAGTCTGTTGGGCTGTTTTTTTTTGCAGTCTTTTGGAATACTATTGAGAAGCTCTTCTTGTAAATATGACTTACAACTAGTATTTACCAATGGGTTGGTTTAAGTACAGTATGTGGGCTGTCCTTTGTTTCTGTCCTAAGTGTTGATCTGTGGGTTAAATGTGTGTTTAAATGTCTATGTGGTTTGTGGTTTTCACATTAGTGATACTTCTGTAAGTAAATAGCGATTGCGCTCTTTGTGTAAGGATTGCTAGCCTTAAGCGCGCTGTATTAACGGATTCTGAGTGTATGACCCCTTCTGTATATGTCTGGAATGAGCTCAATGTGTGTGTTTGTGTTTTCTTGCTGTCATCAGTCTGTTATGCAAAATGTCATTTAATTAATATTAAATAAAAATCCAGAAAAGAACCATATGATATGCTAAATAACTATATGTTACTATTTAATTTATAGAGTAAGCAATTATGCACATGTACAAACTGACAATGCTTAAAAGATAAAATTAGAATTTACATTGGATAGGAATAAACTAGGCCTAAAAAAACGAAATAGTGTGTTTCGCAATAAATGAACAATTATACAAATATTACAGCATTTTCCTTAGATACATTGTATTAAATACTAACAGGCAAACACATCATCTGAGTACATTTTTGCTGAACTAAACACATATTATAGAACATGCATTGAAATGCCTCAGTTTTAAATACACTGCCACCGTGCTTCCATTTCAACACTGAGAAAAGCTTTCCACCAGCTGTGTTTTTACTGCCGCTGAGCAAACAGCTGTTGTTTTGATTGTAGACCACAGGAATGTAGAGACAGGAATGTTGACTCATCCAGGATTTTGTCAGTTAAACACCGGGTAAAATCCTGCATTTCAGATTGCTGTTTTATAAAGTTACAAAAATCAGGTTAATTATTTTAGACAGCAGGAAAACATTTAAGGTAGGGATTTCCATTCTTAAAGCCTTTTTTATACGCATATTTGTGGTTCTGATGTTAAATATTGGTCCTTTTAAAAAGTGGCGCAAAATGTTTCATGTTTTAAGTTAGGCTTTTGTGCTTAGGCTTATGAATGAATGCGTCTAAATATGATGGGCAAGGAATGAAGCTATCTTTTCCTAGGTGGAATGATCAAAATGATTGGTTTTAGTAAAAAAAAATATATATAATAATTATAAAAAATTATGATAAAAATAAGTGCTTTTAAATTCGTTTTTTAATATTTAAAAAGCTTAATACTCATACTGTGACCTCCTAGTATTCAAATTTAATTTAAGTTGTGTTGTACCACATAATGAGGTAAATTTGCATTTGAAATATCATTCTGCGCAGGAGTAATAAACTCATTTTTATAAGGGTTTATATGATTATTTTTGATTTCTTACTCCTGGGCTATCTAGAGAACATTATGATAATGAATGTTATGCACAAAAAATATAGGATATTCATTTTTAAGTGCCCCAAATATCAAAGTCAAAACTGGGTAAAATTCACTATTTAAACAGCATTTTTGCTATTTAGAGTAGCTTTTAAAGTGCTTTAGGCTTCAGTAAATGCATATATTTAGATATAATACAAATAGCTGACTATTATATTGTTAGACAAGTATATTGCACGCTGCTTACAATTGAAAATACGTATAAAAAACCAGCAGACGTTATTAAACTGACAAACAGGGGAATGGGTCTGCTGTTCAGCGTTGCACACAGAATAGGACAACTGGGAAGAGTTAAAAGTCAGTTCTATATTTAAAAGCCTAGTAGGGCCCCCAGAGCAAGGTCTGCGTTGCCATTTTGACCTCTGAAAATTTTTTGAAAGAGGACAGGAGAAAAAGGAGAAGTTTTACCTTTTTTTGGCAAAAAAGTACTTTATGCACTCAGTGATGGAAAACGATATAATGGTATATGTGAACTTTGATTAACAGATAAGCTTTGCCATATTTATACAGCACTAATGCTTAAAAGCTGAGGCAATGAAATTTAGTTTGACCTCATGTGCCCTCATGTTACATTTGTACATTTGCTAAAAGGGTTTGGGTATTCATGTTTTTTTAGCCCTCTCAAAAGTGCTATGTACCTCCTATAAGTTTGTTTATGCCCAGTTGCTACAAATAAGGGTTGATAGTGTTGACAGAAGTGAAACCTGTTTCAGGTTTCCTACTGTCAAAATGGGGGAAAGAGGCTATCTTCTCTACAAATTAAGGCTAGGTAAAATGCATGTTGCTCTCTCCTTTTCTCAATTTTTGTTTGCCTGTCTAAATTGTCTGTAAAATAGCAATGAGACATTTAATTGGCTATTCAGTAACACTGTTTTAAACATTGTTAGCATTAATAAAATGTATAAAAATATATGTTATGTTACCGCCCATCCTGTTTGATGAAATTATGACAGGATCAGTAGTCTAGATTGTTGTTCCCTTATTTTGACCTTTAAGGGGAGCTTTATGTGGGTAGTTTTTGTTCTAAAATTCTTAGGTGATGACACCATTATTGTACGTTATTCCATGCTACATAGTTTTGCAAGGGCATTGCTAGTTTGTTTAATTAGCTAGTCTGTGTAAATAAACTGACAGTCCTTTTAGAACTGATGTTGCATAGTCTGGATCATGAAAAGTAGAACGCAGGGAAGATGCCCATGTGACCTTTAGTAAAAATACATTTATTGAAGAAAATGTTGTTTTATAGATAAGAAACCCTGTTAAATTAGCAGTTTTAGATTTTCCTGTTACTCCTATAACATGAGAGTATGGTCCTAAGCGTACAATGTAGGTATAGCCCACAAATCTGTCACACCTATCTCAGTTCTGAGCACTGAAGCTGACTATGATTGTAATCATTTACAGGTAGGAGTAAGGGTAAGATGTGTTAGTATTTCTCTGCATTTTATGTTGCTTTGTAGACCTTGTATACCCTTTAAAGCACTCTGATAACCTTACGGGTCAAGTTCACACTCTATAAGACACTAAAAAAAAAAATAAGAAGAAGAATTTTAGAAGTGTCTGCAGTCCTGTACGAGTAATGTAAAATGTATGAGCAAAAGTGTAGAACATTTCGTTTTTTGAGGGTTTTCAGATTAGTACACAGGAATACACCAATGTGAGGACTTAGGGTATGTCTGTGTTGTTTTTCTCTTTTCCTCACAATTTAGAAAATGAATACAGACTTCCTTGGTGGCTTAGGATTGGGTGATGTATTACGCTTGCCAAAGAGTTCCTTTTATACTTGCCAATAGGTCCAGGCTGTTGTTTTTTTTACTCTCTCATAGATAGATGAAAGTGGTTCTTGGGTGCCTTGCTAATATATAGGGCGTCCCAAGACTAGGAAATATATTGAGACTATCCTCTCTGTTGATAGACTGTTTCTGTGCCTTGTCTAAAGACCTTTTATTCTGTCTACCAGTAGATATTTGCTGCTTTACAACTATTGCCAGAGGGGCTCGGACATTAGATTCAACCTGGGGAGTCAGCGTCCACACCAGTCCAGCTTGAAGCCAAAGAGAAGGTAACCAGCACAGGCATTGCTGGCAACAAGGACCTCAGTGAAGGCGGAAGCCCTGTGATCAAGTGTGTACCCCTGCCACTATCTTGGGTGAAAGACGGGGTCACAAATCAGAAAGGAGAAATTGTGGATCATGCCCAGCTGAGAGTCACGGACCGACCAGAATGGCGAGGAGGCTTTGCTCGAGGTGACCCCTTTTGAAACAAGGGTTGCTGCAGAGATCCTAGCTTCAGGCCTCTGAATCCTAGTCCTAAAGTGAATGCAAGTTTGCTCCTTTGCTCGTTGGTGTGAGAAGTTGGCCTGGTATGAGATGTTCACTATTCTAGTGAGCACCTTGCACCAGTCCAAACGACCCTTATGGTGATTGGTTGTAAGTCAACCTTATAGACCAGCTATCATATTGGAAGCATGGACAAAAGCAGTCTTAGGCTAAACTCAAGAGGGCATGTGAAGCCAGCTGTTTTACCATATGCAATCCCTTTAATACCAAATGAAAGGACACCACACAAGTTATATATTATAAAATATATGTATTTATTACTAGAATAATCCTCTGTACTCTTTATGAGGGCAGTAGCACAAGCGTTAAACAAAGAACTTCATATAACATACAAAAGTTGCACAAATATGGATAGGCCCGGGTGGCCCCTAAAACCATATACTAAAATAATGGTATAAGAACCACGTCACAAACAATGGAAAGGCCTAGGGCCTTGAGAATTGCTGGGACTACACTGGACTAACCAAAGTTAGGACGGGGGGCCCACAGGATGCGGGTGCAGTGTCTACAGGCACACGCGTGCACCAATAGAAGTCAATGGTGCGTAAAAGTTAGAAAGTTGCAGTTTTGGAAGTCTTCCAACTGGACATGAACTTAACCACTTAAAACTAGGACACTAGGGATGTAAATCTCTACTCTCGTTACCTCACCCACAGGAAGCTGGTGCATAGGTGTCAAAGTGTGTCGGGTTTCGTCGTGGAGTTCTATGGAGCCGTGGTGAAATGTTGCTGCAGGCGACCAGGAGAGAAGAGTCCGGTAGGATCCAAGGGTGGATCAAAGATGTGGAGTACCTGTAAGCAGAGGGGACAGAGTCTGGGTCACTAGCCAGTGACCAGGAAGGAACCAGGTAGGAACCAGGCGATGTCGGGTTGCGATCAGGTGATGTTGTGAAGCTTGTCTCCGCTGCACCGTGGACCAGGAAGTATTGACGACAACCAGGAGGTGGACACAGACTGTCCCACAAAGGCTCTCGCTGTCAGCAGTGTCGGTTCTCGATTCAGAGTCAACAGGCCTTGTCAAATGCAACCCATACAGACATCGGAGATGGCTTCTGGATCAGACCGGCAAGGTCTGATGGACTGCTCCTTTTCAGGGGAGCAAGGGCCAGTCTGGAGCAACAATACCAGCAGTAAAAAGTTGTAGGTTCGTTGTCACAGAGGCCAATAGCCAATGGGCAAGTGACTGGGCAGACGCGTCAAGCAGGAAAATGCAAAAGGGCCCCATGGAGCACTCGGTGAGTGTGGGGAGGTGATCTTTGGTACAAAAGCTGCTCGAGGCTGGGGCTTCTCAATCCCCAATGCACAGCTTCGAGGGTGCCTCGGGAGCTGTACAGAAAGCACTTTGCTGGCTTTCCAAGATGGCTGGTCCCACGTCTCACGTTGCCTCCACGGGTCTCAGCTTTGCTGCGGCTGTGGATCGGGCTGTTGGATGTCAGGAAGTCTGGTTCTTGTTGGTCTCAGTTGTTCGAGCATCGGCGGGAGCAACAACAAAGTAAACCTTTGTGCGCTGATGGTGCCTGCTTGTGCAGGGTGGTCACTCCTTGACCACAAGGGAGATTCTTCAGTCTTCTACGTCGAGTAGGATGTCGAAGGGTCCAGAGTTCCATTTCAAAGTTTCAGTCAGGATGATCTAAAGTCTAAGGGCACACCTCCTACCTTTATTCCAAATCAAGGGGCTGGATTACCTGCTAGGTCCCTCCTATGGGAAACATGTCGACCACATTAGCTCTAGCCAGGAGATAGTCAGTATAGTTCTTGTACTATCAGGCTGTTTTAATTATGACACTTGGACAATCCTGAATAAACATATTTTTTGCCAAGTAGCCATTTTTAACTTCTTTCACACACTCTAGCAATGCACTTCACTTGAGTCCCCTCGGTTTGAACATCTACCTTAGTGAGATGGCACAGGAGCATGGGGACAGGTACCCAGCAGGGCCTAGCAGCTCAGGGCTGTGGGCCTAGACCTAGTTCTCCTTGAGCTCCATATGACGATTCTCCGCCAGTAAGGGTGGGCCGATAGACTCTTTCCTCTAGCCAGGTGATGGGCAAACTTTCTTTCCTGTAGTGGGTCCCTACACTGTAGCAGCATCTAGCATTTCTTGTTTCCTCATTATTGACTGAACATCTCCATTTAGTTGTTTATACTGTGATTGGGGAGCGGAGGTGGTCTCAGTCATTAAATAATTCCCCTCAGACCCTTCCATACGCCGTTATGCTGTGTCTCTGGTGCCTGTTAGATTGAAGTGAAGAAAACTGGTGCACTGCCTGAGACACTGGACAGGGTCGCTAGGAGCATTTGCCTGGTGGTTGACTGTCCTATCCTGAAAGAAGAGACTTTTCCCCTGAAACTGGACTGTGATTCTTGAGTTGCGAGTTGTGCAGCTCCACCGTGGAAACAACAAGAGCCTGCCTGTGAGGCTCAAACAGACACAGGGAGAAGACTCCCCTCTGGCTTGGTTGTACAGCGGCTTCAATTTCCCCAAGGACTTCTTCTTTTTGTCAATAATATACCCCTTTAGTTGTCCCATTTTTGAGGAGGAGTAGCCCTTTGCAGCTCTTCGTCCTAATTCCTATGGTCCTGTGTGGTCCTCCTGGTCCCTTAGAGCCAGGATTGTTTTTGTAATAATATGTTTAGTCGCTTTAATATTTGCATTAGTTATACTTATTATGCACGAAAAACATTTTTTCTGAGCAATTGAAAAATGTGACTTTGCCCTTTACTTGAATGTATTAAACTGATGTTCTAGCCCTCATAAAAAGAAAATGTAACAGTCAATTGGAAAATGTTTTTATTAGATATGTCCTATTAGCTATTCTGAAACTGAAATTGATAGTCACTGAAATGCACAGGAGCCCTGAAAATGTTTACTAGATGATTTTAGGATTTGCTTTTGCTTAGGACTAGAAAAATTATAATTCTATTTGTAATAGTGGTCATTACTTTCTCCTTCTATCTGAATGTTAATTATGACCCGATGCTTTGTTCCCTTTGTATTCCTGCTTATGCATATATATACCCGCTTAATGAAATGTTTAGAATGGAAAATGCCCACCTAGCAATGAATTAGGATATTGACAAATTTATGAAAATTAATGTGCAAATATTTTCTATGTTCCTACTGGATCATAGGAATGTCTTTAGCTCATGCTAAAAGGACCATCTGTTAAATATTGGACGGATTTTTTAGCATGAGCTGAAAGCCATTTTGTATTTCTGGCAGCCATTTTAGTTAGCCATGTGCTGCCACATGCTCGCCATGTGCTCTGTCCTCCCTCAGTGTTGACTGCTCTTCTAATCTGCCGAGAAACGAACTATACTCAGCATCTTCCACCTTCCCACATGCTCAGTTGAGCTTGTAGCTGTCCTTGCAACTGTTCCTAGTCTGTAAATGTCAGGATGTGTTTGCCAAAAACAGCCACTGTTAGCTCCTCCCATTTTGTTGAGCAAGCAGAGCTTGTATGCCCATATTAGTCATTTTGCATGCTTACATGAGCCAGGACTGTCCCTTGGTCTTATGCTGACTATGTAACCCTAAGCATATATAAGGCCCCAGTTTTCTGTACTCCTTAGACGGCCTCATTCATTTGCTATGGCTTCTGTGTGACATAGTCTCCCTCATCTGAGGTTTAATAAATATGTATTTTATATTACAGCTTCTTTGCCAATTTCTTCTTTGTTGGTTAAAAAGGACCAAGTATCAGTGGGACCCCTGAGAAGGTTTATTGTTTTCTTCAACATCTCAAATGACATCACTAACATAAGTCTTTAGCCAAAGATATTTACTTTCCCAATGTCTTAAAATATTGCTCTACAGAAGTCTACAGCCTGCTGAAAAGTTATATTAAAGAAGTGTCAGAAGCATTTTTGTTACCTTATATATGACCAAGAAAGCATAATGTACAACTGAATGACCATCAGAAGCCACAGATTCCAGTTAAGTGGATGCAATCCAAGAAGACACTGTGATAATGCAGTTAAGCATTTGATTTCTTTTTAAATTTGATATTTCCGCATGTGAATCTTTGTTGCTGCGTAGTGCATGGTAACATGTCTAAGACACAAGCTGGTCAGTCAGGTACTTGGGTGCATTGCATTATGGTGGACTACTTTGTATGTACTTTATTCAGGCTTTTTCAAAAGATGCTCGAGTCAATGCAGAACAAGTGTAGAGAGGAAGACTGGTGCTATGTGGTCAAAAAGGCAGGCATCTTGAATGAGCCATTCCGATGAACCTTGAATTGCTATTAACAGGGAGAGTTTGATTAAGCCAGGCGAAAGTGTAGCACATTTCAACGGTGCAATCTCAAGATTATATCAGCACTCGTACAATAGTGCAAAGGCCAGTACAACAATATTACGGGTCAGGAGCTCAAAAACGACTTTTCAGAGTAAAGCAGTATTCAGTGAGATTTCACTTGCCTTATGTTTAAAATAATCTCTGAATCACTGTGATCCTAGATATGCTGTGGAGTGGTGCTGCTGCACCAGTCAGCGGATGTATACGGGTAGGCAACAGCAGTCAATTTTGTGCAGTTATCAAACACAACAGCTTATTTCCTCACATGAAATGTGTTTTTTTAAAGGGGGCTGTGGATTAGTATTGGTAAGGCCGTTATCACTGCTGCATGACTTGTCACATCCTACAGGTATTACAGGCTACTCGCAGACAATTTGGAATAAATCAAAATGAACTTTTTTGACGTTGGGATGAAATCTTAATGTGCCGTTGTAGAACAGGTCACCCTTTACAGCAGTTACTGTTGGATTTCAAGGCCAACACTAGAACAAAAAGTAAATCTAAGTTTTTAACAAACAAACTCACTTGTGGGAATCAGTCTGAGCACCAGTTCAAACATTTACCCCAACCCCAGGCGTAGGCTGCTGCTATCAAATCTGAATTTGTGCCGTTTAGGCAGAACACCAAGGCAAATATTTTAAGCAATGGAAAAGAAATTTTTAGAAACCACTCTCTGATCCTTTTCTATAATATTTCCATTCTAATCAATCTGCAACCATTGTATAGGAAACGTACCCTGCACACTACACTACATCATCTACAACATACAAATCTGCAATATGTCCAACGTATTCTAGAAGATATGGGACCGATAAACAAAATGTAAAAAAAAAAAAAATCATCCTCACACTCCCTTTGGTCACACAACAGGAACCCTCAGTGACCTTAATGAGAAGGACTGTAAATGCTGGCTTCACTACAGACGTTTTTTTCAACTGCTTTAAAGAAGCAGACGCCATACTACACAGAAAAGGTCTTCTGAATAACCACAAATCAGGCCACTTGCTAGTGATCTCTGAGGGGGTCACTTCTGGTAATCTTGCCACAGATGTAATCTTGTCTGAGGTGGTCACTATCACAGAGCCCGTGATATCATTAGCTCGTGCTGATTTTCATCGAACATAAGCTGCTCTAATTAATAAACGTTGGAGGCCCCTGTCCAGAATGCTTTGCTGAATCAGACCTCGGGCTTCTCCTGCCGCGAGAGAGGCTCGTTCGTTGGATTCTTCTGATAACTTGTGCCCGAGCTTTGGAATTTTAATCCTTACGACCCGAGGAAGTCTGACAATTACTTTTGTTTTAGAAAATGACTGAAACCTTAACACCTTGGCTGCAAGGGGGTTTTCCCGCTGGGTGCTGGATCCCTCATTTTCCCATTGTTCTTGACAAGGTCAACTCATTATAAACACAGGGCAGGTAAAACCCATGACGACTTGACCTTGTCATGAGCACTGAAGAGGTTAATGTTTGGATGGCTGGTTCCTACTTTGCTTCTTATAAAATGTTAGAGTGCCCTAAATAACAAACTCCCTCCTGGAAGCAGGATGCTGCTCAGAAGTAGGCCCTAGTTTCAGGGTGCCCGTGTGTGGTGAGCACCCCGCTTGGAGTGCGCCAGGGCAGGCAGAGCCCCTCCCACAGCAGGTCCAGGGTCCTGGGTGGGGCCATCTGTAGGTTCTGGGGTTTAGGATCAGAGCGCAACTCATCCAGGGGCGAGAGGACCTCGAGACTGTGCAGGGTGCTCATCAGAAGGGAGGCTGTGCCACCGTGCCAGCCACGTTGCAGTACAAGGACTCCACAGGGTGGGCACGCAATAGAGAATGCTGCCTTCAGAGCCAACGTGAGGCGCCAGTTTAATATTAGCTAGATAATCATCAGCTCCAAAGGACTCCAGATCAGGCAGGTGTGAAGATCAATTATTAAAAAATTAAAAGCAACCGCGAAATGAAATTAAAAAAAAAACGTGAGTGGTGACGCAAGTGGTGCGCACGCACGTCACCGCAAGTGCTATCTTTCCGGCCACCAGCTTGCTATTACGCGCGCTCTTGTGCGCTTGATAGTAAGCTGGTCGCTGGGAAAGTAGCACTTCTCAAAGCAGGTCCTAAATGTCTCGGCCAGACCAGCGCATGCGCTGGATCAGGCCGAGACCTAAAAACGGCTGCAACAATCCATGTTGTGTTTGGTATCAAACGCCTTGGAATCATACCTCCACACCGGTAACCTGTGTGGGAGGTATGATTCCACTCTTCAGAAGCAAGCTTCGTGGGGTCCCTGGTCTTCCCGGTACCTGCCTTCTCGACCCGGACAGCACAAAATGGTTGCTGCCGACCAGAGACACGTTTCTCCCCACCTGCTGCTGAGCCAAGCTCGAGCAGAAGAAGGCAGCACCAGAGGCAGCATGTCATAGGGAGGTGTGACCACTTCCAAGACAGGATTTGGTGTATTAGAGCTGGGTGGGTGCACTTCCAAAGTGCCTGAAGGTCTGCACAAGGGGCACATTCATCATCACTGTGCATAGTCCAGGTCAAACCAGACCTGGGAGCCATTGGATCCTGCTCTAGCACGGAACTGGACAAAGAACATGAGAGTAGCCTACCCCCTGCCCTGACCCTCCCTTGGGAGGGTCCCCTGAATCTGTCCTACCCTCTCCCTGGGTACAAAAGGGCTTACCTGGCTGTAGCACTCAAGATTCGACTTGGATAAGATTCTGATCAAAAAACCACTGTCCTTCGACCGTCTGGACACTCTGGACTTCCACTGGGTGCACTTCATCTCCTTCTCTGTCCAAAGCATTGTCTGTGCCTATGCACCATACAAACTCCGCGCAGGACCTGTGGAGCATCAAGGACAACTGAAGTATCTCCCTTGGGGTGAAGGAGTCACTCCCCTGCATTCGCAGGCACCATAACACAACTGACTGGTCTGCTGATCATGAGCTCCTGTGGACTCCAAAAGCTCCAGCCACACAGGAGGTGGGTTCCAATGTTCCTTGAGGTTGAGCTGCCCTCTCACTAAATTTGAGGCCAGTATCCTTTGTGGGGACCGCATAACTAGACCCCTGTGCACTGTGTACATTTGCGAGTGAATATGCTTGTTGCATTGAGATATCAATAGCCCCAACCTCTGCAGACATTTTCTAAAAAGGACTTTGGCCTCCTTGCACTCTGTGCCTTGCAAGCGGTTGTTTTGTGAAACTGCTAGAGGTCCCCTTGTGACTCCTGTGCCTTCAGCCTGTGGGTCCATTTGAGAGACAACACTGATTTTCTTGGGCTCCCCAGGTTGCTCCAGGCCTGCCCTGACTCCCCTTGCTGTGGTGAGTCTCCTGGTCCTTGCTAGGCCAGACCGTGACGTTCCTCGACCTTGTTCATGGGTTGCCGCTGCCAAGGCTTGTTGGTGCTCCTACCGGACACCGGCCCATCAGCACTCGACATCTTTCATGGGACAGTTTGTGTCTGGCTCCTGGTTGTCCTTGACATCTCCTGGTCCCTATAGCTGTAGAGTCATGTTCTCCATCTTCACACCTGTAGCACCCATCGGTGGACTTTCGTCTACCAAGGCCCTGGTCACTCCTGAGTGACTCGGACTCTGTTCCTTCTGCTTTCAGGTTCTTTCCTTCAAGAATCCACCTGTGGGTTCCACCAGACACTTTTCTTCTTTCTAGCAGTGGCATTTCTTTTAAGACTCCCATTGAGAATGACACTGCACCCGTCCTCCGTGGGGTCCCTCCTTAATCACCTTGGGTGGTTCCTTGGGGTCCCAGTGATTGTACAACCTCTAGACACTGTCTTGACTCGAGTCTTGGTTCTTATACCACTATTTTAGTATATGGGTTGGTCTCCCCCTGGAGCCCACTGTGTATTAGTGCTACTTAAAATTGTTTCTGTGCTATAGTATTGTGTGTTTTGTGTTTATCTGTGTGTAGCAGATACTGTGAGATATTTAAGGTATTATAATAGTAAATACATATTTTCATAACTACTGTGTGGTTCTACTTTCATTCAACCAATATATAAGGTTGCATTCTGGTAAAACAAGCTGCTTAACATTCCTTCAAAACTAAGCCTTAAGGCTGTTCTCCACAACTACTACTTGGATAGCTTTCTAAGGTTATCTTTGACCTCTTAAATCACCATAAGAGCTGTTTGGACTGGTGCACGGTACCCACTTTAATTAGTGGACATCATTTTCCAGGCCATCTTCTCACAAAGGGAGACCAGCGTACCTTTTGGAACTTGATGTCAACATGGAGCTGAAGATGGCTATTGTCCAATCAAGACTAATGTTTCTACAGCAGACTGGGTTGCTCACTTTTCCAGCCTTTGCTCTGTAAAGGGACGGGTTATCGGTACCCTGCCTCCCCTTGTGGGACAACCGATTAGTAGAAGGGGCCAAAGGGAATATCAGAAAAGGAATCTCACCTATCACAATACTGGCAGTAAGCTCTGCAATTAATAAAATAATCCCAGATAAAGCCCCTGGGCTAAACAGGATCCCAGATGATCTGTACCTACTCAAGACCAATGTTTGGAGCCCATATTTCACTCTGATTTTTAATGCCATCTTGTTAGGAGCACCAATTGCCCCAACCTGGATGGGGCCGAGGTTAGACAAATACATGAGAAAGGTCCTCCCTTCCAACTGTAGGCCAATCAGCCTAATTGAGACCTCGCAGAAGCTGTACAGTAGAATAATAGGTTACAAGAATGGATGACCAACATAGAGATTTAAACTCCATTACAGGTAGGCTTCCGGGAGTGTGGTAGCTCTGTAGACCCGGTCTGTCGACTCCAAAGTCTATTCTAGAAAATTGTGGTTTTGGGAGGTGGCCAGCTCTATCTTGTATGTATTGACTTGTGGTGTGCATTAGACCTGGTCCCTAGGTGCACACTATGGCAAATTCTGTCATTAATGGGTGTATCCAATGATCCCTTTGCTATCATGATGAAGTTCCATGAACAGCCCAGGTCCGATGTGGACAACTGGGTGAACTGACAGAGCCATTTCCTGTAACCAGAGGGGTAAGACAGGGTCGTGTTCTTCCCCTACCCTGTTTACTTTCTATGTCAATGATTTTATCACATATCTGACGATTGTGAATGTGATGCCCCACGTGTTGCAGGCAGTAGGGTTCATGCCTTAATGTTTGCCAATGACACATTGTCATTGTCTAAATTATCAATGGGGCTTCAAAAAATCTTAGACTGTTTTGAGAACATTTGCAGTCAAAGGGGCTTGGAAATAAATGAAGCAAAAACCAAATACTTGGTTCTAAATCCTTGCCACTCTATGAAGTCTAATCCTACGCTCAAAGGGTCCCCCTGGAACGTTTGCACACCTTTGAATACCTAGGAATGGCCCTCACAGAGCATCTAGATTGGCGGCAACATATTGAAAGCTGTAAGCTTAAACTAGATAAAATCACTGGGAGTTGGTCAAAGTGCAACAAGGATCCCACATTCTGACCAATCTCGCCAGAAATTAAAATATGCAAACAGCATGCCCTAGGAACAGCTTTTTATGGAGTGGAGCTTTGAGTTCATAAGGATATGACCATAATGGTAATAGTGGAAAATTGATTTCTAGGACAGCTGACTGGTTTACCAACAAGCACCAATTTGCTTCCTCTAAGGCTAGAAATGGGACTCAGGCACATTTAAGACAGAGCTGGAGTGAGACCAATCCTGTGTTGGAGATGTATCTGTGATACCCCTGAGCTCCACTTCTATTGTGTAGGGTAAAGAAAGTCTTAGACATCACTGGGCCGGGAAGCATACCCTGGATCAAGTACGAAAACTGGGTAAGATGGGGTGTGGGAACCTGTGGGCAAGTAGCTGCCGCAACTAACAAATTATTTTTAAAGAGAAATGATGGGCAGTATACATTGTCTCAATTGCAGGCTCATCTTTCATTTGGCACCCTGACCCGTTCTTGTATTTTGATAAAGGACAAATTAAAGCTAGAACAGTTTCTTGATGAGATGGAATCCCCTGCAGCCAGGATGTTATATCTCCAATTTCGTTACAATACACTACAGTTTGCCTCCTTTACTGTCAAATTGGCTAAGACTCATTTGTCAGCCAGGTTGGCATGACCCTCCTGTGGGTATGATAAGGAATCAGAAGAGCATGTTTTGTACTTCTGTCCAGCCTACTTGAACAGAAGAGAGAATTATAAGTCCCTGTTTGTCGGAACGTATGAGTCAGGCAATTTGCAGAGGCCTTTCATATTTTGAAATCAGATGTGAGCCAAAGCCTGGCTTTTGCTGTGATACAATATTTTTTAATTGTGTGGAGGATTCGGAAAAAGATGAGCCAGCAAACAATGCCCTGACTATACATGGTGGCACGCTTCTCTGAGTCAAAGAGGCACAACTTGATGGTAATTAGGTTGAGGCTCTTTCCATCAAAGGACTTAACCTCCGCATGGAAACAGATATGGTCACCCAAGGAGTGTCGTCTCTGCAGGTACAGTACTGATACATTGCTCCACCTGTTGTGCACTAAGGGCAGTGATATTATCACTCAGGAAGAAACTACTACATCCACTTCTAAGACAGTGACAAATAAGATCATGTCAGCCGGCCTTGTAAAAGCTAATAGGGGTCTCTGGTTCACCCTGCATACCAGGCAGTGAACTTCTTGGTCACAGCAGCCAAAGAGTTGGAATAACCAAAAGTGACCCCGTGAGCAATGACTAGGGGTGGTTGAAGGTACACAATTTGTTAACGATGTTTTGTAATAAGGAGAGTCTTCTGCGACATTATCCAGTACCAGGCAAACAGAACACGTCAGCACCGCAGGCTCCTGGTAGGATAGCATATTGCATGAAAAAAAGTATATATCCAGCATCTCATCGCTTAATGTAACAGCACTTTAAGAGAGGACTAAATGTATAGGTGTTCTTTCTTAAAAAAAAGAAAAAGGTTTTTACAATCATGCATAAAACTGTGCTAAGTTATTTTTAATGTTAGACACTAATGTACTTGGCTTAGCACGCCAACCACGGAACATTTACAGCACAGGCACAGCGGCCAATCTACCTAATCAATCTGATTGAGCATTTCATGTGATTCCACCTGTTGACCTTACCCAGTTACATTATTCTTGTAAAAAAGGTCTTTCCAAATGCACTCGCAGTTCAGTTAAGTTTGTGCTGCTTAAACTAAGGAATAACCAGTTGCTATACTTATGCGCCCGACTAATGTGACATAATATTGCTGTTGTAACAAGCATGAACTTCTTTAGTATAAATTACTTTTCTTTTGATCACAGCCTCCATTCTTAGATTGTAAAGGTTTTAATTAACCAAACAATAAAGTATTATATACACTAATACAATGCTCTGACATTCATGAGGCCCTGTGCCCTCCCTGATTGTTCAGCACTTTAAATACTAGAGGAGGCCAGAGTGTACTGAACATATAGTTATGACTTATATTCTATAAGAATTTTGGCATGATGTAAGGTTTGTTTTATAACTCTATTCATCTAACCGAAGGCACCTTCGCTCCCAATAATTGTATTCGCTTGTGTATTTTAACTGTGTTTTATGGCAAACTGCTGGATAATGATTAGGCATTTTTAATCTGTCCACCTCAAGCCATTTGCTGGCCTACGGCTAAAATAATTTGTAACCGGCCCTGTCTCTGCATGGCTTGGCAGTTCGGGCTGGACTGTTCCCATGAGGCACAGGGTCAGACTGATTTCCATATGGCCATGTCTGAATTAGGGTGGCAGAGTGGGTTAAAGAACGGTGATGGATTAAACCCAGATCTGTTGACTGGGTGTGAGTGTTTGATTAGTTCAGATGCTCCGTCCATCACCACCCTCTTTTGTACCACTTTGTTCGCCATAAGTTGGCAGGGTATGCTCAGATGTGAGTCCCTTGCTCACTTTGCCACTGGATTCAAGCAAGGCTACCTGAAGACAGCTGTAATGCCAGAAACCGGTCCTAGGAAGCTTTTTTCCGGTCCAGGGAAGGCATGGCTTGGCAGTTCGGGCTGGACTGTTCCCATGAGGCACAGGGTCAGACTGGTTTGCATATGGCCATGTCTGAACTGGGGTGGCAGAGTGGGTTAAAGAACGGTGATGGATTAAACCCAGATCTGTTGACTGGGTGTGAGTGTTTAATTGGTTCAGATGCTCCGTCCATCAACACCCACTTTTGTACCGCTGTCTCTGCAAATGGCACAGTGGACCTTTCTAGTCCATATAACAGGACTTTTTGCTGAGGTTTCACAGGATTGCCACAACAGGTAAATGCCTAAACACCAAAGGAAAATACTTGAAAAATCATTTTATTTGCTTACTTGTTCCGATTTGAAGTCAACTAGAATAGCTTGCATCCTATTAGGTTTTAATATTTTGATCTGAAATAAGTTAATTGCCTTATCTTGATCATATACACAAGGTTACCAGAGGGTCCTATTCGTGTTTTTAGGGGACAGCTGCACTGATAAGTTTAGCTATCAGAAAGACAAAAGCAAGGCATGGATGTCTCCTTTCTAACCTTTCTCTCCTTGTGCTCTGCTTTAAAATCATTATTTAACTGTTATATAAACTTTCAGAAGAGACATTTAAAAGAGAGTGGGATGATGCTCTTTAGCGTTTTTCATTCTGCAAGACGGTGTTCTTTTGAACAACAACAATGAACGATACTCACAGTTATCAATCTTATAGAAACTCTTCAGTCTAAAAAATACACAACAGCACAGTCAGTATTTAAATAAAATACTGCACATATATTCAATCTATGATTGATTATCACACTTGTGAACATAACATAAGCTAAATGTACTTTCTAATTACACAGGGATATACCCAGGCAATAATAAACATAATATTCATAGCAGGGCTACTTGGCCCCAAATTTGTTTTTTGAGGCTGTTTGCCACTAGTCTCCATGGACCTGTCCTACTATAGTTCTGCAAACCAGGCCAACTACAGCCATTTCTGCACTTGACTCTCAGGATAGTGAGAGTGAGCAGTCACATACTTCTGAGGACGGTAGTGTGCGGGTTGGGACAAGCTCAGAAATCAACATTTAACCATTGGGTATAATAAGTTTGCAGTCAAGCCAAGCTCTTGCCTTTTTAGAAATAAAAGTACATTGTAATCTTTCAGCAAAACGTAATACTACACAATTCAATTCAGCATACTTGGTACAGATCCTGGTCACACCCATTCCACCTTTTTCCATTCTCTCCGCTGTATTCTTCCCTTCGCGACCCTAAATGAACTTGTTTCCCAGAAATTATGGCAGAAGCTTAAATCAGGCTTGTTAGAACTGGGATTTCTGGTTGGCTAAGGCTAACACCAAAGCCAGGCAGAAACCACCATTCTAGTCAGGGCAAAGTAGTCACACGCCAAGATAACCCCTGCTCACCCCCTTGGTAGCTTGGCACGAGCAGACAGGCTTATCCCGGAGGCAATGTTTAAAGCATTTGCGCACGCACACAACAGCAACAACATCCTAGGCACACCACAAAAGGAACTCCACCCAAGGTTATATAAAAATAACTTTTGTATTGTCAAAACACATCAGATAGTAATCACACAATATACATTGTGCCAACTGGCATGGGCAACATTCACAAGGGATTATTTACACAAGGACAGGGCCACGTGGGCCACTTTCAGAATCAGCACTTAGTAGAACTAGCACTTAGAATACATGTCACACCAAATAACAATTATAGATCACAATCAGTAACCACTGGTAACAGGTAGGTACACACTACGCAATACTAATAACCATAGACATAGATCACGCATGGACACATAACCTCTCTAGTACAAACTATACTAGGCAAAACAACCTCCTAAGCATGTAGCACATCTAGAGGTATCACAGGCATAATGGCAAAGCACATTACGCAGAAATCACAGTTAGGCCTAACCAGTAAAAATACAGTAGGCAAGCTCCTCACTAGTCTAAACACATTAGACTCTGCCTCCTAAGAATAAATCACATTTAGGGGCGTAACTCATATAATGAAACATAATCTCACTAACATAAACCTCCACAGGTAAAACCATCTCTAGAGGTATCATCATAGGGTGTGTAAAACATACTAGATGCATTACGTTTCCTAACAACACATTTAAAGCACATATCACATTTAAATCAGATTAGCGCATAAATCACATTTAGGCAATTATCATCACAAACATATTAGGTAATCACCTTGCGAAAAAATCACATTAGGGCCTTGTGTCCTATCCACATACCAGACCCCTGGCGAACTGGCCATCCCAAGAAGGGTCTCAAATGCCCTGTGTCCAGAATGTCAGGGCGCGCTGCCATCGCAGCGCCAGTCAGGGGAGCGCCACTGGCGCAAACCTAAACATTGCAGCTGCCCACTACTTGCTGGGCAGCTGATGGCAATCACAAGGGCCTAAAGGCTGCAGCTGGCACTATGTGCTGGGCAGCTGTGGAAGGCCTGGCACCACTGCCACCTCTGTCCCTCTCAGGGACTCTGTTACAAAGATTGCGCCTAAACGGTGCAGCTGTCCACTACTTGCTGGGCAGCTGTAAATCTTCAAATGGGGCAGGGGCTCTCACTGGCCCTAGGACAAAACTGCACCCCATGCTAGAGCCATCTGGCGCTAAAGACAAACAGTGCACCCATTGGAGCCCCGTAGGCTCTGAAACAAATAATTACCTCCTGGGCTGCATTAGTACTCTTAAAATAAAAATGTGCACTAAATTAAGTTGCCCCTCCAAGTCTCACAGTCGCCCTCTTTGAGCGGGGCAGATGGGGGACTAGAGCCTGGCACCACGGTGCCCTCTGGCCCCCACAGGACCTACCAAATAGAACCTTTGCCCCGGGTTAGAGCAACCTAAGCTCGGAACAACTGCAGGGCCACGATGGAGCCAACGAGGCTCGGGACGCCACTAGTAAAACGTGGGGGCTGCCCACTGCCATCTGGGGCCGCCCTAAATGTCCCCTACCACTGCGCATACTGTTGGAGCGGCCCACTGCCATCCGGGGCCGCTCTATATGCTGCCAACACTGTTGGAGTGCCCCGCTGCCAAGTGGGGCCACTCTAGGAACCAACACCCCCCAGCCCTCTCCTTACCGGGCTCTAGTGCGGGGAACTCTCTTCCCAATACGTAGGGGACACAGGCGGCGGTCATTGCGGGGCTCTCTCACCCATGAGAGCCCTGTCTTCTCTGCACGTCCATCTTCACCCGGTCCCCCATCTCGGGACCGGGACTTCAAGAGGGGGGAGCCAGCGAGGCTCCAGACTGCCGCCTCTGTGCTCCTTGTTATCCGCGGCGGGGGCCAGGTACCGACAATGTGCCTCGGGCCCCCTACTGCTGCCATCACCACACTTGCCGGGCTCTCCCAGCTCACAAGAGCCCCGTACCTCCCACTTCAATTCCAGGCAGTTTCCCCCGGCGGCGGCGGCGCGTGCGGGACTTCCCTCTCCAAACCGGAAGTCCTGCCCACCGTCAGGCACCTCGCCGCCTGACTTCTGCTTTCGACTCGGGCCGTCGCAGTGATTACTTTTCCCCGCAGTACCGAGGGGTAGGCACCCTCGGTTTGAAAAAAAAACAGCAGGGTTGGGCACCCGCTGTGATTAAAGCCAAAGTTGCGGGGTGGGCACCCGTGCACTAATAATAAAAATAACCAGCCACATAATGCAGGCTAGGCACCTGCAGTTCCACACCACAAAAATAGGCAGCCATGACGGGGGATCCCCAGAAAGCAGCCCTGAGCTGCAACTGCACACATATAAGCACTCTCTAAGCGTCAGAGCAAGGTCACCAGCCTTCTCCCTCAAAAAGCGATCCCAGGGCACTTAGGCCACAAAAAGCCTGGGCAAAGGCAAAGAAAGCAAGGCAAAGGGTCCCAAAAGTCCTGGGCAGCAAAGGTGGGGCAAAACAGCTCCCCCACAAGGAAAATCCTCCAGGCATCCAGGGGCTGGGCAGGGCCAAGGGAGGCAAGCATTCCCCTGGGCCCCAGCAGCAGCACGCCCCTCATTTATACAGCAAAATCCTTTGTCTAGCAGGGTGTAGGCAATGTGAGAACCAGTTACAACTGGTTATGGGGAACTCCCTTTCACTGGCCAGGTTAGGGACATCAGACGCACCACAGGGGGTGGAGCCAGAATTGTGTGGTGAAAGCCCAGCCCTATTCAGGTCCCAGGTGCAGCCCCTACCTCACATCAGCATGCTAATCTAAACACTCACCACTTGAGCAGACCCATCCTGACTCCTGGAGCCGGACTCACCAGCCAGCTCCAGCCAATCACTCGCCAGACACAAATTACACAAACATGCCAACTTCTGGAATTGGCACTTCCACACTAGACACAATCATGCCGCATACATCATTGCGCAGCATTCAATCTCACAAGTTCACACATACCAAACTCGACCCTGCACTCCCCCCACATCAGGAACTACCATGGTCACACATATTCCCCATGCATTCTTATGGGAGGGCAGGTCACTCTCACCACACATACACAGAGAGCGCAAACACTTTACACTGGACCACAGTGAAAAAGTGCGCAGAGACCTAAAATCACCAACACCAGGTTACAAAAACAGGATAAGGCAAAAGCAAATAGTTTCGGGGTGAAACTGCCAAAAGGGCCAGGTCCAACAAGGCTGAGATGCAGATTACTGGGACTGGAGCTCAATCGCTTCACTTATTTGATTAATTTCTTACCCCTGGTGATGTAGCGATTTGGAATTCCCTTTTTTGGCCACCAAGCTTAACTAGTATGAACTCAGCAGCGTGATTCCAGCATTGGCTGAAGTCCCAGGTCCCGGGGACACTCACTGAGGAGGCTTGGCATAGCACACATCTTTCTCACACATAGCTGCCTCGATTGATCTGCTGTCCTGTGGATATATAGGCATTTGTGCAGGAACCAGCACCACAGCAGCAGTTCTTTCCAGCCTATAAAGCGGATGCAGCCTTCACTATGAAGAGATGAGTAGAAATGCAAGAGGACATGCAAACATCACATCAGTTGTAGGCACGATCAGGTCAGGCACACCACATGAAATTGTAGCCCCGATCAGGCCAAGTGAACCTCATGGCAGTTGTAGCTCAGATAGGGCAACTTAACCTTGATGGCAGTAGTAGCCTTAATTGGGCCAGGCAAACCGCACTCCTCAAGGCAGTTGCAGTACAGTCAGGCCAATGAACCCTAATGGCATATATTGCTGTCCTTTCATGGAGCCAGGGAGTGGAGGGGAGACTCACTTCAGCATGGGTTTCCCTCAAACCATTAATTTTGCCCGATTGTTCCTACCATTAGGAACAAAATCATGATATCCCCCTGGACAGTCTCTCCCCCTGCAGGACCAGGCAGACTACTCTAGTGTCTCGGCAGGCAGGAATGCTTCTTAGTATTAAGCAGACTCTCAGCTTCTCCAGCAGAAAGTGCATACTTCAGGTGATGACCCCTCACCCCCGTCCCTGGGAGACTGGCTGTCAGTCGTCAGACACTAACCCTTCTCACAAAGAACTTCTTTGAGCACTCTGTAGAACACTCCCACCCTTGGTCATAAAGAACTTGAAACTGGAACAAATTAAAGTTAAACTCATTTGTAGACAGTGGCTATGGATCCATTACTCGACGTGTAGGACTGGTTTGGGATGGTTCCTATTTAAAGTGACCTTCTCAGACTGTATTCCAAACATACTTGTTGTGTAAAGTGCTGCTTCCCAGAGCTTATAGAACTGGGACAGTCTCCAAACTGAAGCACCCCCAGCATGAGCACAATTAAATGTGAAATGTCTGCGCATTGGCTCGCACCAGCCTCTCTGAATCAGTAGTCAGGCCCAGACGAAAAGGCATGCCTGACCCAGTAATTTCCTATATTGAACAACAGAACCTGCATCCCCCCCCCCCCCCCCCCAGCACTACCACTAAACAAATGACAGCGCTCATGCAGAACTAATCAGCAGCTCTCTGCTTCATGGAATTCCTAAAAGTAACCTATTTCCCTTGTCCTCACTTCAGTGCCTGGATCTCCTCACTCCATCAGCAGCACTGCAGGCAAAACACTTCACTATCAGGAGAATCTGTCCTCATTCTCCATTTTGAGACACAAGGGCATCCAACATTGATCCTACTGGTTTTAGTACTTAGACACATACACACATAGACTCTTACTGCTGAACTTGCTCAGGACACATTATACACAAATATATACATATGCACTTGGCATATATGAAGGCTATCAGTGCGCAAGGTTCTGAGTTTTAACATAGAGGGGGAGAATTTGCTTGAATGGGTCAGTAGGCCAAACTCTCACTGACTCCGTAAAATGGTCTGATTGCACTATTGATCTCAAAACATGGTATGACTCCAACAGTGCTTTATGTGCTATACCCAGGACAAGTACAATGATCCTCTATTCACTTTGAGTGTGTAATTGGTGCACCTCTCCAGGTCACAGGACAGTTCCTGGATCTCGCACAGTCAGGAATGGGCCTGTGCCTCTGTGTTTACTTTAGATCGAGTGACACCAAGGCCAAACCAAAAGTCAGGATACCATTAAAAATGCATTTGGGCACTAAAGGCATGAGACAAACCAGTGTACCATACTACTCTCCAACAAAAACATATTTAGCAGGGTAAACAAAGGTCCTGAAGAAAGTCAAATGACCCTTTGAGGCAGTTTACAGGCTGAAACGCATTGACCTAAATCGACACTTGGGATAATTATATCTTAAGAGCGTCATGAATCTTATTTTCTTCTAGCCCCTAATCCTACACCATTAACATTTTTAATTGCGACTCAGAGGCTATTTAACACACCTACACTTCCTGCCTTCACTCAGAGTTACCATTTCAAAGCACTCCGCTTACAAACGTGTTGAGTCAACTCACACACATTTCGTGTGTGAGTGAGGGTCCAAGGATGAAGAAAGCCACGGGTGGTACCTGAGGGTGAGGACCCTAATAATAATAATAATAATTAATAATTAATAATAATAATTATATATATGTATATATATATATTCACTGGAAAAGCCATAGGTTTTAGGCACGTTATAGTTAGAAATGAGCATTTAAAAAACCTTAGAAATTCACTGAAAAAACCATAGGTTTCAGGGACATTATAGTTAGTTGGACATTCTTCTCGTACAAAACCATAGAAATTCCCCCATTATAGTTAGTTCAGCTAACTACAACTTGCGCACCCGCAATGCACTGCTGTTGAAGTCACATATTATATCATTCATGACATGGTCAGTGACATCACTGATGACATCACTAATGACATCTCAAATGACATCACTGATGACATCATCCAGTGACTGTGTTTTTCTTTAAAGTTTAAATATGTATTATATATATATATATATATGCCAAGATGTTTTGAAGAATGAGTGGGTGTATAAGTATCTGAATCGAGGATTTAGTAGGTGCGTGACTGACTGTTTAAGTGAGTGATTACATGTGTCTTACTGAATGCATGGGTTAGTGACTAAACTGTGTGAATGTCTCTATCAGTCTGTCTGTTGCTGTATAAGCTGCTGCATGGGTTGGTCAGTAGCTACATGAGTGTTGATATGGGTTTCGATTTGGTTGCCTGAGTATTTGTAGGGGTGCCTGGGTGTGTGTGTGTGTGTGTGGGTGGGTGGGTGGGAGGTGTGTGATTCTGTGTATAGATGTTTGAGTGGTTGATTCACTGTGTGTATGGGTTCAAGAGTGCATGTGGAAACAGCTGTATGGGCGGGTGAGTGTGTGTATATGTGTGTTGGTAAGTGAAGGAATGTCTCAATTGTACATGTCCAAGTAACTACATATGTGAAAGGCAGTGTATGTGAAATTTGAACTATATAAATGACTATACGTGAGAGTCAGTGATTGTGAGAGTGGCTGTATGGATGAATGTATAGCTGTATGAGTGCTTATGATAGTGTTGTATTGATGAGTATGTATGAGTTATTGCATGGGTGAATGAGTGGATATGTGTGGAGGCCTAGGAATCAGTGACTGTGTAAGTAGTAACTGGTATTGGTGTGTCGATGGTTTAAAAATGGTAGTCTGTATTTTATAGTGTGTGTATCAAAGGTTATATTAGAGTGTGAGGAGGTGGATCAGATTTTCATGTGGATGATGTCATCAGGACAGTGGACCTTCCAAAAATGGCATGGCCCCTCAGTCACACAATAGCTGACTGTTTGGAGATGTGGCGACCAAGTATGAGTGAAGGACGCAGGTCACCCATCAATAACAATGCCCCCAATGCCAAGTGTAGCGTTGATGTGCTGGATAGACCTCACTATGCAGAGCACAGACCTCTCCATGTGCACATATACTGCTGGTGCTTGTAGTGTTGTGGACAGTGAACGCAACCATGTTACCTCAGGCAGTGGGAAGATCTCGGTCATGTAGCTGTGTCGTCCACCCTGAAGCGGAAGCGGAGTGGCAGGCCCAACGTACGCCATTCCAGCTTAGGAGTGTGAATAAATAGGCCGGAGCTCTGGGCGTGGTTCATTTCTAACAAGGCCAAAGTGTCTGCCAGAGCGGCGGCCCTCACCCTGCCACAAGGCAGCTGCTGTGACCACCGGCCTCCTCAACACAGGTCCCCTGCGAACCCAGTGGCACAGCATTGCAGAGTTATGTCTATAGAGACTACTACCTTCGATGTACACTGCAGACAGCAGGGCTCAAAATTCAGATTGAGTTGTGATTGCAGATGAGGCAGTCCAGTAGGCAACAGACATTGCTCCCAGTGCGGCCCACCCGGACCACGCATCATCGCTGGCTGTTCGCACGCGGAATGCTTCTGATGCCCCTACCTCAGTGCACCACAACTCATGGAGCTCTATGATATATTATTTAGTGTATGCTTTCAGATCTGCTGCCCCTACCTCAGTGCACCACAAGTCATGGACCCTTTACGATAGAATCTTTTGTGTATTATTTCACATCTGGTGCCCCTACCTTTGTGCAGCACAAGTCATAGAACCTTTATGATTGAATCTCTGTGTGTGATCCGGTAATTACTGTTGTACTTGTTGCCAGCGACAACCATTCCTGAGGGCTGGCTTACACTCACCCCACACGCACCCAGCACAGACGTCACTGGACATGTGACCCTGGTGGTAATAAAAAGGGGCCGAGCGCATGTGCCCGTACCCAGTTCCACTATCTATCTAACTGTGTCTGTGTGTTCGTTATGTATGCATGAAGCTGCCCCTGGGCCCTACCACATTACATTGTGCTGTGGACAGCGAACGCAAACTGGAATTGAACCACACCCACAGCTACCGGAGTCATTGTTCACAGCCTCACTCGGCACGTGGTGTACCCTCTTAGACACACGCCAGTGGCGGAAGGTAAGCAGAGAGGCTTGTTTGAGCAGCAGCTGGCAGTCACCTCTGGGCGGTGGGAGTGAATGGTGTCCATCAGCCTGGAGCGCAGGAGCGGGCAGACTCCTCTGGGCAGTGGGAATGGATGATGTGCAGCAGGCAGGCTATGCAGGGGCGGGCAGACAGCTCTGGGCGGCGGGAGTGGATGGGGGCATCAGCCTGTTTGCCTAGGGGCAGCACAGCGATTTAAGCATGTGCTGTTGTATGTACTCTGCCATTACTGATTCTATACTATGTATCAGACGAGTACGTTTGAGAGCTGCAGTATGTCCCGGCACGTGGTTGGAGACACACCGGTGGCAGATAAGTGAGCTGTGAAGGTTTTGTCCACAGTGTGGGCACTCACTCTCCCTCTCCATCTCTTCCTTTCTCTCTCTCACACTGTTTCTTGATTTCTCTCTCTCCTCCTCTCACTCACGT